>NC_090647.1:24727376-25062376 GCF_040937935.1 Hyperolius riggenbachi
CTGAAGGGATCAGGCCAAAAACAGCCAATTACATTTGTTTAATTTCAATGGTAAAATGCAAAAATGTTCAAATTCAGTAAAGGTGCGGAGCCAAAAACAGCCAGATTTCTTTGCTGGATAAACTGCTTCCATTAGAACAATTTTGATGCCACGAACCCAAAAGCTCACAAACTTGGTCATTGAGTAGTGACTGTGTGTCCAGGTTACAAAAAGTGGGTGGAGTTAAAAACAGATTTTTCTGGGAAATCGTAAACTGCAGCCCTTCTTCACTGTTAATGGCAGGGTTCTTAAACTTAGCATAGCTGGTTACTGGGTGACTGGGATTAATATTCAGAAAGGTGGGAGGAGCCTAAAAATGGCAATCAAAAATCACATGTCACTTTTCAAGGAGAATATTAAAATTGCTGCCATTCTTGCACTTATGGCACAAGCCTCAAACCTGGTACAGTTGGTCATTGGGTCACTGGGGTTCAAATTCAGAAAAGGGGACAGAGCCACAAACGGTGAATCAGATTTGTTTCATTTCATGGGAAAATACAAATTATTGATACCAAGGACCCCAGAGCTCACAAACTTGGTCATTGATTAGTGACATTGTGTCCAGGTTACAAAAAGTGGGCGGAGCCAAAAACAAATTTCACTGGGAATGTGTAAACTGCAGCCCTTCTTACACTGTTTATGGCAGGGTTCACAAACTTTGCCCAGATGGTCACTGAGTGACTGAGATTAATATTCAGGGAAGTGGGTGGAGCCTATAATAGCCAATCAAAATTCACCTGTTGATTTTCAAGTGGAATATTTAAATTGCTGCCATTTTTACACTGTTAATAGCAGATGCCTCAAAACTGCTACAGTTGGTCATTGGGTGACTGGGGTTCAAATGCTGGAGAGGGGCGGAGCCACAAACGGCCTATCTGATTTGTTTAATTTCTATGGGAATATACAAATTATTGATGCCAAGGACCCCAAATCTCACAAACTTAGTCATTGAGTGTTTGTGCGTTAGGGTTAGAAAGTGGGCGGAGACAAATACAAATTTCACTGGGAAAATGTAAACTGCAGCCATTCTTACATTGTTAATGGCAGGGTTTTTAAACTTTGCACAGTTGGTCACTGGGTGACTGGGATTAATATTCAGAAAATGGGTGGAGCCTACAAAATTAGGCTCCACCTATTGCTTTTCAAGGGGAATATTTAATTGCTACCATTCTTGCACTGTTAATGGCACAGGCCTCCACCCTGGTACAGTTGGTTATTAGGTGACTGGGGTTCAAATTCAGAAAAGGGTGTGGAGCCACAAACAGCCAATCTGATTTTTTCATTTCAATGCAAATTATTGATACCAAAGACAGCAAAGCTCACAAATTTGGTCATTAAGTAATTGTGTGTTAGGGTTAGAAAAAGTATGCAGAGCCAACACCAGCCAAATACATACCCGGGCAACGCCGGGCAATCAGCTAGTTTATGATAAAAATGATTGGAAACTATGAGAAAGTTGCTTGGGTGTATATACTAATAAACTGACAATCTACCACACAACATTCAATTTTCATAAAAATTGATCAGAAAAATCCAGCACTCGTGATCAACTTTTATCGAATAAAAATGGGAAATCCAATCGGATTTCTTGCTTGAATGAAAAAAAAAAAAAGCTTTCGATTTCTCTGGAAGTCCGATGTTGTTTATCGAAATACTGTAAAATCAGATCATTTTATTGTATCGTGTGTGGCCACCTTTAGGGGGCCACTAATGATCCAATCTTTTTAATACAATCTTACCATTTCTATCTAATATAAGGGAACTGCCTATAGTATCCAATTAATATATTCCATCAGTTTACTCTTCTACTACATAGATTTGGTAAGATTGGATGAAAAAGATTGGATCATTCGTGGCCACCCTTAGACCCAAGTGTCCCCAGCAACCAGCAAGTCCCCATGATTACTGCCACTCAGTGGACACTGATGCAGCAAGTATGCCTGGTGCTGAGTCCCTTCCTGGAGGCAAGCAAGATGGTCAGCGAGGAGCGGGCCTCCGTGTGTCAGTGGGTGGCCATGGTTTGCCTGCTGGACCAGGCAATGTGCAATTTAATCGATCATGGGGAAGAAGCCCTGAGGCAGCTGGAAAAGGACCAGATGGCAGCACAGGAGGGTTCACGGGTAGTGGACGAGGTGGAGGAGTTGGAGGTCCCTAACATTAATGGTGAGGAGGAGCAGAGTGCCGCAGGCATTGTACGGGGATGGCGGCTTGGGGAGGACGACACAGCACAGGAAGAGGACAGGCATGTGATATGGGACGACGAGGACGATCAAGATCTTGCTGCCAAGACCCACTTGTTTCACATGGGTGTGCACATGTTGCGCTGCCTTCGCAGGGACCCCTGGGTGATCCAGATGCATTCAAGGGAGGACATCTGGATCACCTTGATGCTGGACCCACGTATGAAGGGAAAGCTGGGAGAGTTCATGACGCCATCCACCACCGAGCAACGCACAAGGGAGTTGCAGGGGGCCCTTGTGCGCAGACTACTGGAAGCATTCCCCCAGCCTTCCACCCCCACTGTAACTGCTCTGCCAACCCAGCAACAGGTGCCTGACTTTGCCACTATTACACTGTGGTACTACCCAGGGGCGTTCCTAGGGTCCTTGAAGATTGGGGGCACCTGTGGGCACAAGGCGAGGGGGGTATGCGCCGCAGCAAAAAATGGGCGTGGTCATAACATGAGTGGGAGTGGCCATGGGTGGGGCCACATTTACATGAACTTAGCAGCGGTGTAAGCTACAGATAGCCAGCCTGCCCATCAAAATATTGGATGGAGCCCCATGTCCTTTATTTAAATAATTGACAATCAGTATATGAAAGCCCCAATTGTGACAGCACCACTGGAACTCGACGTGCAGCGATCAACCCTGGAGTGCACAGGGTATAGTATCAAATAAGATGTAAGGATCCGCACCATCTAAAATCAGCAATTTTATTAAGACTTCTTAAAATCCATAGCAGGTATTGGTAAGTGTGTGCCGGGTCACCATGATGCACGGCGTTTCTGAGTATAGCTCTTTCTTCAGATGGTACAAGCAACACACTCACATACAATTTTGAATGGTCAATCACTGACCAATTTTACCAACCCCATGCAGTAAGTGGGCCAACAGACAATGAATTTGATGAACAGAGCTAAAATTGGCTAATCAAAATTGTATGTGTGTACCAGGCTTTACAGCTAATACTGTACATAATGAAAGTAGCAGGGATAAGCACACACTGCAGCTAGTTTACTATCAGTACAGGCACAGAGTAACAGCTTATACAGTACATACTGGAGGTAGCAAAGATCAGCACATACTGCAGCTAGTTTACTATCAGTACAGGCACAGAGTAACGGCTTATACTGTACATACTGGAGGTAGCAGAGATCAGCACACACTGCAGCTAGTTTACTATCAGTACAGGCACAGAGTAACGGCTTATACAGTACATACTGGAGGTAGTAGAGATCAGCACACAATGCAGCTAGTTTACTATCAGTACAGGTACAGAGTAACGGCTTAAACTGTACATACTGGAGGCAGCAGAGATCAGCACACACTGCAGCTAGTTTACTATCAGCACAGGCACAGAGTAACGGCTTATACTGTACATACTGGAGGCAGCAGAGATCAGCACACACTGCAGCTAGTTTACTATCAGTACAGGCACAGAGTAACGGCTTATACTGTACATACTGGAGGCAGCAGAGATCAGCACACACTGCAGCTAGTTTACTATCAGTACAGGCACAGAGTAACGGCTTATACTGTACATACTGGAGGCAGCAGAGATCAGCACACACTGCAGCTAGTTTACTATCAGTACAGGCACAGAGTAACGGCTTATACTGTACATACTGGAGGCAGCAGAGATCAGCACACACTGCAGCTAGTTTACTATCAGTACAGGCACAGAGTAACGGCTTATACTGCACATACTGGAGGCAGCAGAGATCAGCACACAATGCAGCTAGTTTACTATCAGTACAGACACAGAGTAACGGCTTATACTGTACATACTGGAGGCAGCAGAGATCAGCACACAATGCAGCTAGTTTACTATCAGTACAGGCACAGAGTAACGGCTTATACTGTACATACTGGATGCAGCAGCAGGGGCGTCGCTAGCCCTGTTTTAGGGGGGCACGTGCCCCCAATCTTTCCTGGGGTGCCACGGATCTCCCGGCCGCCGCTGCCCCCTCTGTCAGCGGCTCCCTCCAGCCGCCGCCGCCGCGTCTCAGACCTCAGGATCAGGCGGCGAGCCGGCGACCAATCGTGCGGGCGCTAGGACCCAGCGCCCGCACTGATATGCGGAAGTGACATCACTTCCGCATATCGAGCGGGTGCGTCCAGCGCCCGCTCGTACATCTGGTCGGGTCGCCGCTGATCCTGAGGTCTGCTGAGAGGTAGGGGGGGAGCGGCGGCGGCTAGAGAGGGGGCCTCCCTGTCACTCACTCACTCACTCACTCACTAAAGGGGCTCCCTGGCACGCACTCACTCCCTAAAGGGGCTCCCTGGCACTCACTCACTCCCTAAAGGGGCTCCCTGGCACTCACTCACTCCCTAAAGGGGCTCCCTGTCACTCACTCACTCCCTAAAGGGGCTCCCTGTCACTCACTCACTCCCTAAAGGGGCTCCCTGTCACTCACTCACTCCCTAAAGGGGCTCCCTGGCACGCACTCACTCCCTAAAGGGGCTCCCTGGCACTCACTCACTCCCTAAAGGGGCTCCCTGTCACTCACTCACTCCCTAAAGGGGCTCCCTGGCACTCACTCACTCCCTAAAGGGGCTCCCTGTCACTCACTCACTCCCTAAAGGGGCTCCCTGGCACGCACTCACTCCCTAAAGGGGCTCCCTGGCACTCACTCACTCCCTAAAGGGGCTCCCTGGCACTCACTCACTCCCTAAAGGGGCTCCCTGTCACTCACTCACTCCCTAAAGGGGCTCCCTGTCACTCACTCACTCCCTAAAGGGGCTCCCTGTCACTCACTCACTCCCTAAAGGGGCTCCCTGGCACTCACTCACTCCCTAAAGGGGCTCCCCTGGCACTCACTCACTCCCTAAAGGGGCTCCCCTGGCACTCACTCACTCCCTAAAGGTGCTCCCCTGGCACTCACTCACTCCCTAAAGGGGCTCCCCTGGCACTCACTCACTCCCTAAAGGGGCTCCCCTGGCACGCACCCACTCCCTAAAGGGGCTCCCTGGCACGCACCCACTCCCTAAAGGGGCTCCCTGGCACGCACTCACTAAAGGGGCTCCCTGGCACGCACTCACTCACTAAAGGGGCTCCCTGGCACGCACTCACTCACTAAAGGGGCTCCCTGGCACTCACTCACTCCCTAAAGGGCCTCCCTGTCACTCACTCACTCCCTAAAGGGGCTCCCTGTCACTCACTCACTCCCTAAAGGGGCTCCCTGTCACTCACTCACTGCCTAAAGGGGCTCCCTGTCACTCACTCACTGCCTAAAGGGGCTCCCTGTCACTCACTCACTGCCTAAAGGGGCTCCCTGTCACTCACTCACTGCCTAAAGGGGCTTCCTGTCACTCACTCACTGCCTAAAGGGGCTTCCTGTCACTCACTCACTGCCTAAAGGGGCTCCCTGGCACTCACTCACTGCCTAAAGGGGCTTCCTGGCACTCACTCACTGCCTAAAGGGGCTTCCTGGCACTCACTCACTGCCTAAAGGGGCTTCCTGGCACTCACTCACTGCCTAAAGGGGCTCCCTGGCACTCACTCACTACCTAAAGGTGCTCCCTGTCACTCACTATCGGGGTCCCTGTCACTCACTACCTAACTGGAGGCGCCTGTCACTCACTAGCTAACCTGGGGGTCCCTGTCACTCACTACCTAACTTGGGGGGGCTACCATATTAAGGGGGCATTCTGCCTATTTATGTGAAATGCTGTCTATTTATGTGCCTCATGACTGCTGAATGTGTCTTGTTGGGAGCCTTATGATTTGTTGGGGGCCTCATGATTGCTGAATTTGTCTTGTTGGGGGCCTCATGATTGCTGAATTTGTCTTGTTGGGGGCCTCATGATTTGTTGGAGGCCTCATGATTGCTGAATTTGTCTTGTTGGGGGCCTCCTGATTTGTTGGGGGCCTCATGATTGCTGAATATGTCTTGTTGGGGGTCACATGATTGCTAACTGCGAGACTATGGGAAAAGCTGAATCCTTATCATATGAGACAATAGCATTAAACCTACTTTTTTAGCGTTTTAAAACAGAAAATAAAACTGGGAGGTTCTAAAAAATTGAATACATTTTTCAGGAGTAGGATGGATGAAATTGTTTATCTTCACAGTTTATTTTCAACTTGGATTTTCCATAATGTTCATGTATGAGTTAAAACGTTTGTACAGTATTTAGTTTAAATTGCTGTTGCCACTTTGCGATAGATACCGGTAAGTGACTTTTGGGTTGCAGTTTGGGCACTCGGCCTCCAAAAGGTTCGCCACCACTGTCCTAATCTGATGTCCCACCATTGCTAGGTTCATGTAAATTTGTCTCCACCCGTTACCACACCTATATTCTGGTCCATGGCCCACCCATTTTTTGGTGCGGCGCGATAAGCACGCCACACAACGTGATCGTCATATTTTTGGCACGCTAGCTGCAGTGTGCTGAATTCTGCTGCCTACAGTATGTACAGTATACGCTGTTCTCTAGTGCTTGCACTGTGTGCTGATTTACCTCCAGTGTGTACAGTGTAAGGTGTTACTCTGTGCCTTTATTGATTGTAAACCAGCTGTATTGTATGCTGATCCCTGCTACTTTCAGTATGTACAGTATTAGCTGTAAAGCCTGGTACACACATACAATTTTGATTAGCCAATTTTAGCTCTGTTCATAAAATTCATTGTCTGTTGGCCCACTTACTGCACGGGGGTGGGAAATTGGGGGTCAGTGATTGACCAATCAAAATTGTATGTGCGTATACATCTTTGATCTACGCCTATACTGATTGTAAATGATCGAAATAAAGGACAGGGGGCTCCGTCCAATATTTCGATGGGCAGGCCCGTTATCCGTAGCTTACACCGCTGCTAAGTTCATGTACATTTGGCCCCACCCATGGCCACGCCCACTCACCGCATGGCCACGCCCATTTTTTTGCCCTCCCCTCCTGGTGCCCACAGGTGCCACTGATCTCCAGGGACCCTAGAAATGCCCCTGTGCAGCAGAGATCAGCAGACAATGCAGCTAGTTTACTATCAGTACAGGCACAGAGTAACGGCCTATACTGCACATACTGGAGGCAGCAGAGATCAGCACACACTGCAGCTATCAGTACAGGCACATAGTAACAGCCTAGACTGTAATGGGACATGGAGGATGGGGCTCAGGCACAGACACACACAATGGGGCACAGACATGCTATCTATCTACCTCTCTATACCTGTACAATGCCCCTATAGGAAGGAGAGAGGAACCTCTCTATACCTGTACAATGCCCCTATAGGAAGGAGAGAGGAACCTCTCTATACCTGTACAATGCCCCTATAGGAAGGAGAGAAGAACCTCTCTATACCTGTACAATGCCCCTATAGGAAGGAGAGAGGAACCTCTCTATACCTGTACAATGCCCCTATAGGAAGGAGAGAGGAACCTCTCTATACCTGTACAATGCCCCTATAGGGAGGAGAGAGGAACCTCTCTATACCTGTACAATGCCCCTATAGGGAGGAGAGAGGAACCTCTCTATACCTGTACAATGCCCCTATAGGAAGGAGAGAGGAACCTCTCTATACCTGTACAATGCCCCTATAGGGAGGAGAGAGGAACCTCTCTATACCTGTACAATGCCCCTATAGGAAGGAGAGAGGAACCTCTCTATACCTGTACAATGCCCCTATAGGGAGGAGAGAGGAACCTCTCTATACCTGTACAATGCCCCTATAGGAAGGAGAGAGGAACCTCTCTATACCTGTACAATGCCCCTATAGGAAGGAGAGAGGAACCTCTCTATACCTGTACAATGCCCCTATAGGAAGGAGAGAGGAACCTCTCTATACCTGTACAATGCCCCTATAGGAAGGAGAGAGGAACCTCTCTATACCTGTACAATGCCCCTATAGGAAGGAGAGAGGAACCTCTCTATACCTGTACAATGCCCCTATAGGGAGGAGAGAGGAACCTCTCTATACCTGTACAATGCCCCTATAGGGAGGAGAGAGGAACCTCTCTATACCTGTACAATGCCCCTATAGGAAGGAGAGAGGAACCTCTCTATACCTGTACAATGCCCCTATAGGGAGGAGAGAGGAACCTCTCTATACCTGTACAATGCCCCTATAGGAAGGAGAGAGGAACCTCTCTATACCTGTACAATGCCCCTATAGGGAGGAGAGAGGAACCTCTCTATACCTGTACAATGCCCCTATAGGAAGGAGAGAGGAACCTCTCTATACCTGTACAATGCCCCTATAGGAAGGAGAGAGGAACCTCTCTATACCTGTACAATGCCCCTATAGGAAGGAGAGAGGAACCTCTCTATACCTGTACAATGCCCCTATAGGAAGGAGAGAGGAACCTCTCTATACCTGTACAATGCCCCTATAGGGAGGAGAGAGGAACCTCTCTATACCTGTACAATGTCCCTATAGGAAGGAGAGAGGAACCTCTCTATACCTGTACAATGCCCCTATAGGGAGGAGAGAGGAACCTCTCTATACCTGTACAATGCCCCTATAGGGAGGAGAGAGGAACCTCTCTATACATGTACAATGCCCCTATAGGGAGGAGAGAGGAACCTCTCTATACCTGTACAATGCCCCTATAGGAAGGAGAGAAGAACCTCTCTATACCTGTACAATGCCCCTATAGGAAGGAGAGAGGAACCTCTCTATACCTGTACAATGCCCCTATAGGAAGGAGAGAGGAACCTCTCTATACCTGTACAATGCCCCTATAGGAAGGAGAGAAGAACCTCTCTATACCTGTACAATGCCCCTATAGGAAGGAGAGAGGAACCTCTCTATACCTGTACAATGCCCCTATAGGAAGGAGAGAGGAACCTCTCTATACCTGTACAATGCCCCTATAGGGAGGAGAGAGGAACCTCTCTATACCTGTACAATGCCCCTATAGGAAGGAGAGAGGAACCTCTCTATACCTGTACAATGCCCCTATAGGGAGGAGAGAGGAACCTCTCTATACCTGTACAATGCCCCTATAGGAAGGAGAGAGGAACCTCTCTATACCTGTACAATGCCCCTATAGGGAGGAGAGAGGAACCTCTCTATACCTGTACAATGCCCCTATAGGAAGGAGAGAGGAACCTCTCTATACCTGTACAATGCCCCTATAGGGAGGAGAGAGGAACCTCTCTATACCTGTACAATGCCCCTATAGGAAGGAGAGAGGAACCTCTCTATACCTGTACAATGCCCCTATAGGAAGGAGAGAGGAACCTCTCTATACCTGTACAATGCCCCTATAGGAAGGAGAGAGGAACCTCTCTATACCTGTACAATGCCCCTATAGGGAGGAGAGAGGAACCTCTCTATACCTGTACAATGCCCCTATAGGGAGGAGAGAGGAACCTCTCTATACCTGTACAATGCCCCTATAGGAAGGAGAGAGGAACCTCTCTATACCTGTACAATGCCCCTATAGGGAGGAGAGAGGAACCTCTCTATACCTGTACAATGCCCCTATAGGAAGGAGAGAGGAACCTCTCTATACCTGTACAATGCCCCTATAGGGAGGAGAGAGGAACCTCTCTATACCTGTACAATGCCCCTATAGGAAGGAGAGAGGAACCTCTCTATACCTGTACAATGCCCCTATAGGAAGGAGAGAGGAACCTCTCTATACCTGTACAATGCCCCTATAGGAAGGAGAGAGGAACCTCTCTATACCTGTACAATGCCCCTATAGGAAGGAGAGAGGAACCTCTCTATACCTGTACAATGCCCCTATAGGGAGGAGAGAGGAACCTCTCTATACCTGTACAATGCCCCTATAGGAAGGAGAGAGGAACCTCTCTATACCTGTACAATGCCCCTATAGGGAGGAGAGAGGAACCTCTCTATACCTGTACAATGCCCCTATAGGGAGGAGAGAGGAACCTCTCTATACATGTACAATGCCCCTATAGGGAGGAGAGAGGAACCTCTCTATACCTGTACAATGCCCCTATAGGAAGGAGAGAAGAACCTCTCTATACCTGTACAATGCCCCTATAGGGAGGAGAGAGGAACCTCTCTATACCTGTACAATGCCCCTATAGGGAGGAGAGAGGAACCTCTCTATACCTGTACAATGCCCCTATAGGAAGGAGAGAGGAACCTCTCTATACCTGTACAATGCCCCTATAGGGAGGAGAGAGGAACCTCTCTATACCTGTACAATGCCCCTATAGGAAGGAGAGAGGAACCTCTCTATTACGGTGACCATACGTCCCGCTTTACCCGGGACGCGTCCCGCCTTCGGGGGGCGCTGTCCCAGGCTGCATGAGGTCCCGGGAAACGTCCCGCTTTCAGCAGCGGGACGTCCTGGCCTCGGACTCTGGTCACCGTACATGAACTAGCCGCAGAGTCTCATAGACGCTGCGCTAGTTCATTCCCCGCAGCCCCGCTCCAGCAGCCTGCATTGTGTTCCGGGCGGCAGGCACAGGCAGAGCAGGGCTACGGGAAGATGGCGTCCGGAGGCGGAGCCCTGTACTGTCTCCAGTACAGGGCTCCGCCTCCGGACGCCATCTTGCCGTAGCCCTGCTCTGCCTGTGAGCCTGGGGAGCTGCACACACACCAAAGGCCGGCTGCGTGAGGGAACTTCTGTCAGGTGAGTACATGCTTTTTTTTTTCCAGGTGAAATGTGCCCCCATTGCATTTTTGTACTGACATGTCTGCCCCATTGCATTTATTTTGTACTGACATGTTTGCCCCCATTGCGTTTCTGTACTGACATGTTTGCCCCCATTGCATTTATTTTGTACTGACATGTTTGCCCCCATTGCGTTTCTGTACTGACATGTTTGCCCCCATTGCGTTTCTGTACTGACATGTTTGCCCCCATTGCGTTTCTGTACTGACATGTTTGCCCCCATTGCGTTTCTGTACTGACATGTTTGCCCCCATTGCGTTTCTGTACTGACATGTTTGCCCCCATTGCGTTTCTGTGCTGACATGTTTGCCCCCATTGCGTTTCTGTGCTGACATGTTTGCCCCCATTGAGTTTCTGTACTGACATGTTTGCCCCCATTGCGTTTCTGTACTGACATGTTTGCCCCTATTGCGTTTCTGTACTGACATGTTTGCCCCCATTGCGTTTCTGTACTGACATGTTTGCCCCCATTGCGTCTCTGTGCTGACATGTTTGCCCCCATTGCGTTTCTGTACTGACATGTTTGCCCCCATTGCGTCTCTGTGCTGACATGTTTGCCCCCATTGCGTTTCTGTGCTGACATGTTTGCCCCCATTGCGTTTCTGTACTGACGTGTTTGCTTCCATTGCGTTTCTGTACTGATGTGTTTGCCCCCATTGCATTTCTGTACTGACGTGTTTGCCCCCATTGCGTTTCTGTACTGACATGTTTGCCCCCATTGCGTTTCTGTACTGACATGTTTGCCCCATTGCGTTTCTGTGCTGACATGTTTGCCCCCACTGCGTTTCTGTGCTGACATGTTTGCCCCCATTGCATTTCTGTGCTGACATGTTTGCCCCCGTTGCGTTTCTGTGCTGACATGTTTGCCCCCGTTGCGTTTTTGTGCTGACATGTTTGCCCCCGTTGCGTTTTTGTGCTGACCTGTTTGCCCCCATTGCGTTTTTGTGCTGACCTGTTTGCCCCCATTGCATTTTTGTGCTTACCTGTTTGCCCCCATAGCGTTTTTGTGCTGACATGTTTGCCCCCATTGCGTTTTTGTGCGGACGTTTGCCCCCATTGCGTTTTTGTACTGACATGTTTGCCCCCATTGCGTTTTTGTGCTGACATGTTTGCCCCCATTGCGTTTAATTTGTGCTGACGTGTTTGCCCCCATTGCGTTTAATTTGTGCTGACGTGTTTGCCCCCATTGCATTTATTTTGTGCTGACATGTTTGCCTGCAGTGCGTTTATTTTGTGCTGACATGTTGCCCGCAATGCGTTTATTTTGTGCTGAAATGCTGCCTGTAATGCGTTTATTTTGTACTGACATGATGCCCGCAATGCGTTTATTTTGTGCTGACATGTTTGCCCCCATTGCGTTAATTTTGTGCAGACATGTTTGCCCCCATTGCGTTTATTTTGTGCTGATATGTTGCCCACAATGCGTTTATTTTGTGCTGATATGTTGCCCGCAATGCGTTTATTTTGTGCTGAATTAAATGTTGCCCACAATGCGTTTATTTTGTACTGACATGTTTGCCCCCATTGCATTTATTTTGTGCTGACATGTTGCCCCGCAATACGTTTATTTTGTGCTGACATGTTTCCCATTGCGTTTATTTTGTGGTGTCTGGGGTAACTGTTGCTGCATTTATTATTTAATGGTCATAGTTGACTATATTTGCTGCTTTGGGGTTACAGTATACTATTAAATAGCATCACACAATTTCTGCACACCCATGATGCGAATCCTTGTTTGACCACATCATGGCGTAAACACTGCTTTCTTATGCCTCGCTGTTACATCATTACGTCAGCTCCGCCCATAGAATGTCATGGCCACGCCCATTTTTCGGCGCGGCGCACCACGTTTGTTGCCGTGGCAGTCCCTCATTTTTCGGCGCAGCGCGCTGCACGCGCCGCACCCCCCCTTCCCCCCTGTCCCAGGTTGAGCCTACAAAAATCTGGTCACTGTATCTCTATACCTGTACAATGCCCCTATAAGGAGGGAAGAGACCCGTACACATTTATAATGCTGTTACAGGCAGGAGGGGAGGGAAGGGAGTGTGAAGTGCGAGATGACAGTGTTATGAGACTACAGTAACAGCATATGTGACAACACACAATGACCAGTGACACACACACACACACACTGAGCTCGCATAGAAAAGTGACATAGCAGGCTTCCACTAACCTCTGACCTGGGCATAGCAACATCTGCACTGAGACACCACTTTACAGAAATTTTGGTAAGCACAGCTGCAGAGCTGCTTACAGGCCAACAGTGACATAACAGGAGGGAGGGGCCCAGTTCATTTTAGAGCCCAATCAGGGCAGTTTCTAGGCTAAAATGTACCCAGGGCGAGGGTGTAAAAATTGTGACCTCCCCCCGCGGAGCCAGGTATAGGTGCCCCCAGTTTAGCCAGGTATAGGTGCCTGCAGTTTAGGTTAGCCAGGTCTAGTTGCACTTAGTATAGGTAGCCAGCTATAGGTACACCCAGTATAGGTAGCCAGGCATAGGTACCCCAGTAAAGTTGCCCCCAGTAAAGGTTAGCCAGGTAGGTGCCTCCAGTATAGGTAGCCGGTATAGTTGCCCCCATTATAGGTTAGATAGGCAGGTGCCCCCAGTATAGGTTAGATAGGTAGATGCCCCCAGTACAGGTTAGATAGGTAGGTGCCCCCAGTACAGGTTAGATAGGTGGGTGCCTCTAATAGGGAGCCAGAATAGTTGCCCCCAGCATAGGTTAGTTAGTTAGGTGCCTCCAATATAGGTAGCCAGTATAGTTGCCACCAGTATAGGCTAGCTAGGTAGGTAGGTGCCCCCAATATAGGTTAGATAATAAGGTGCCCCCAGTATAGATTAGATAGGTATGTGCCTCCAGTATAGGTTAGATAAGTAGCTGCCCCCATTATAGTTTGGATTGGTAGCTGCCCCCCAGTATAGGTTAGATTAGGTAGCTGCCCCCCAGTATAGGTTAGATTAGGTAGCTGCCCCCCAGTATAGGTTAGATTAGGTAGCTGCCCCCCAGCATAGGTTAGATAGGTAGCTGCCCCCAGTATAGGTTAGATTAGGTAGGTGCCCCCCAGTATAGGTTAGATAGATAACTGCCCCCCAGTATAGGTTAGATAGGTAGCTGCCCCCCAGTATAGGTTAGATAGGTAGCTGCCCCCAGTATAGGTTAGATTAGGTAGGTGCCCCCTAGTATAGGTTAGATTAGGTAGCTGCCCCCCAGTATAGATTAGATAGGTAGCTGCCCCCCAGGGTAGGTAGGTAGGTAGGTGACACCCACCCCCCAATAATAGAGGGGTAAGTAAGCCGCGGGGAGGGCAGCCGACCTCTTCCTCCCTTCCTCTCCGGGCCACCCTTTGTGCTCCCCCCTCCGATGCAGAGCGCAGCAGGGAAGCGCTGTAATAGTCACAACTTGCCTGCCTGCGTTCCAATCGCCGGTCACTAGCCGCTGGTCTGCTCTCTGCATGCACGCTGATACACACGCTGCTTCCTGTTAAACAGGAAGCAGCGTATGTATCAACGTGTATGCAGAGGAGGAGACCAGCGGCTAGTGACTGGCGATTGGAACCTGGGAGGTGAGTTGTTACTATTAGCGCTTCCCTGCTGCGCTCTGCATCGGAGGGGGAAGCACGGAGGGTGGCCTGGAGAGGAAGGGAGGGAGAGGTCGGGCTGCCCTCCCCGCGGCTGACTTCCCCCTCCATTACAGCGCCCCCTTCTTCAGCGCTCAAGGCGCCCGCACGGGCCACACGGCCCTAGAAACGGCCATGGGCCTAATGAACACAGATCTACACAAACTGGGCCCCAGCTGCTGCAGTCATGTACTGTAAGTTTCCCTCATCCATCCCTGCTGCATTGCTTTTTCTATCTCTCCCTACCCAGGATGTTCGGGAAGGAGACATGGGGGCTGTGTGCGCACTTGTGTCGTTTGGTGTATGTCACATTACCCTGGTAACACCACACAGCCCTCTCCAGGCTCTGTCCTCCTTGTCCCGCCTCCCTGAGCTGATGGTTTCTAGTTCTTGTTTCCTTGCTGTCCATCAACAGCTCAGCCCCGCCCCCTCCCCATGTCTCCTCCTCATTTTCTCACACTGCGCTGGGGCTGATTGGAGGAGGAGATACGGAGATCAGCAAACAGCCAGGAGAGGCATGCAAGTGAGTCACTGAGTGGAGTGACGACGCAGACAGACAGGACCCAGAGACAGCACAGCACTGCACAGCCAGACTCTTACAAAAAAGGTATGTACTGATCATGGGTGGGTGGGATTTTCTTTGAAGGTTTATTATATTATATATATTTTTTTAGATATATCTTAATGAGGCTTATTCTTAGCTGAGATGTTGAAATTATGTGTATTTATAGTTACCTGGGGCTTCCTCCATCCCCATCAGCACGTAATGCATCAAAGGAAAAGAGATTCCTATGAGTGCTGTGGCCTCCCTTATCATCCTCTTTCTTTTGTTATGCCTCCCAGTATTCCGTTCAGCTGCACTCCTCTGTGCACATGCAGATGGACCGCACGCACCCCTTGTGCTCCCACAGACGGGATCATTCTGTGCCTGCGCAGCGGTACCACGCGCATGCGCAGAAGCCAACGACTGGTGCCGACTGACTGGATTACCAGGAGTCAAAGCGGCAGAATAGAGGGGCCGAAGAGGACAGCAAGGGAGGCCACATTCCTCATGGGGCTGGATGAAACCCCAGGTAAGTATAAATAAGGCCCAGTTTACCATCTCAGGTACACTTTAAAAGATACCAGAGCTATAAGCGTCTCCCTTCTTTGCCACCTAAATGCCCCTCTGCAGCCTCTTCTGTGCGACTGGGTCAGTGAGTGAGTCGCAGTTGCAAAGTAGTGCGCAGGCACTGGCCCGGCTGCGCAAGTCCTAGATCATGCATCTATGTCTAGGAGCAATGCACAACGTAGTCGCGACATGCACATGCTCAGTGCACTGTTCGTACTTCTCAGACAGCCCACCTTTCTTGCTCCAATGGGTGTGCCAGGTCTAGTCCGTGTGGCTGGCACAGACTTGACGTGATCCACAAAAGAATGATGACCAGCACCGGCCGTTTCTTAAAAAAGCAGGTTGTTTATTCACTAGAATTGTGAACCAAACATCGCCATGACATCCAAGAGTCTCCAGGATGTAACTATAGCAGCTCAATTGTATTTATAGCTCTTTGCTACATACAGATGGAGGAAGGTCTCCTTCAGACATAGGTTATGCCTTCATTGCAGCCCAATCATCTGCCAACACAATGGACAGTCGCCGTTTCGAACGGATCAACCGTTCTTTGTCAAGTGATAGCACGTCTATCACTTGACAAATGCTATTACTTGACAAAGAACGGTTGATCCATTCGAAATGGCGACTGTCCGTTGTGTGGGCAGATTAGGCTGCAATGAAGGCATAATCTGTGTCTAAAGGAGACCTTCATCCATCTGTATGCAGCAAAGAGCTATGAATACAATTGAGCTATAGTTACATCCTGGAGACTCTTGGATGTCATGGCGATGTTTTGTTCACATTTCTAGTGAATAAACAACCTGCTTTTTCAGTGCACTCGTGCCTGTGGTAGCGCATGAAGGACGTGTGCAGTTAGGCTAGGGCACGGCTGCACGACTCGCCGACTCAGAAGAGGCTGCAAGGGGGCAATTAGGTGAGACAATGGAAGGGGGTGGACATGAGGACAGATTCCCATACATGTCTGCTCCCCCCGTTTTTTTCAATTCCTTTCGGCTCTGGTATCCTTTCAAGGGTTCTTTAAGTGAAACATGCAGTTTAATTTACCTGGGGCTTCTTGCAGCTCCCTGCAGTCATCCTGCGCATGCCCCTTAGCTCCAGAACCCTCCAGTCAGCAGCGGTAACCCCCTCAAAGCTGGATGGTCATCACAGGAGCATTCTGCACATGGGCAGAATCGATTCTCCCGCACTGAGCACGCGCACAATGCTGCTGTGTATGGGGATGCAATGAGGTGCGTGGCCAGCCAGCTTTGATGGGGATCATCCCGAAAGGACGGCGTGGGCACAGGATGACTGTGGGGGCTGCTAGAAGCCCAAGGTAAGTTCAACTGTTTTTTTTATATACTTTAGATTTCCTTTTAATGAAATCCTAGGTAATTGTAATTAAGCAGTGTCCATACTTTTTGTCTAAAATGCAATATGGACACATACCGTGTCCTCCTCTCCCCATCCCCCACAACTCCATTTAGCTGCAATTTGGTCTAGACTAGGGGGTCGGGGTGCTTGAACTAGTAGAAGTCTGCCGTGCATGCACAGTTCAGTTTGCATAATGTGTACGGGCAATTTATTCAGAATACTGTGACTTCTAGAGCATTCCTCTCAACTTTTTGAGATGAGAAAGAGGGACACTTAAGTAACGCCCCTGCCACACCCCTGATCACGCCCCGTCACATCCCTAGTCACGCATACCATAAAGATTTCATAAGAAAAATATGTTGTTTTAAAATTCAAACCACACTGGTCCTTTCTATCCTTCTTCATTATCCTTCTTATTAACATTATAAAATTAGTAATACATCAATATAAAGAGAACCTGTAACAAAAAAAAGTTCCCCTGGGGGGTACTCACCTCGGGAGGGGGAAGCCTCAAGGTCCCAATGAGGCTTCCCACTCCGCTGTAGCTGCTGCGAAGTCTCCGACAATCCTGGCTCGACAAGCCTGACAACTAGCTGAATTTATTTACCTTCCCTGGCTCCAGCGGGTGGCGCTGTTGTGGCTCTCAGCACGGAGATAGGTGGAAATAGCCGACCTCCATCCGGTCCGCTTTCCTACTATGCAGGGGCAGGAAACTTGCACCTGCCCAGTAGAGCAACCTGAAAGCGCTCAGCTATTTCCGCTTATCTCCGAGCGGAGAGCCGATACTGCGCCTGCGGTGGAGCCGGGAAGGTAAATATTTACATTACCCGCTGTTCGGAGGGGCACAGCGAGACTGCCGTGGGACACAGGAGGACGGTGGAAGCCTTGATAGGATCCGGAGGCTTCCCCCACCTGAGGTAAGTACCCTCCATGGGAGGTTTTTGTTACAGGTTTTCTTTAAAGGATGGGATTAAAGTTTAGAGTCAAAAACATTTTTTAGTAGAGAAATATATATATTTACATAGAAAGAGGGACAAAGTCCTGAAAGAGGGACAAGTGAGGAGGAAAGAGGGACAGAGGGACAGGGCTCCCAAAGAGGGACTGTCCCTCCAAAAGAGGGACAATTGGAAGCTATTTTCTAAAACATGGTGCGCGCACTCACAGTATGTGAAAACTGAACTGTGCATACAGGGCAAAGATTTCTTCCTTCGGTCTGGGCCTACAACGGTACAAATTGTAGCTGAATGGAGCTGTGGGTAATGGAGAACGCCGTCCGTATCCTGCATTATGGTCACAAGTATGGACACTGCATAGTTAAAGGATATCTGAGGTGAAATAAAAAGTTCAGCTTTAATTACCTGGGGCTTCTTCCAGCCCCTAGAAGTCTATCAGTTCCTGTAACATCGCCGGCCCAAGTGCAGAAGCTCCCAGCCACAGGAGTGTGAACGCGAGAGGTGCAGATACCAGCAACCCTGCTTGGGTCACCGATGTTACGGACATCTTCTAATGAGCTTTTCTGAACTCCATTTCATTGCTCCCTAGGCATGGTGATCCCCAGCCCAGTCCAAAGCATGCCAGTGATGCAATCCTAACATCATAGGTCCCAACTGTCCTTCTTTTGGAGGGACAGTCCCTCTTTGGGAGCCCTGTACCTATGTCCCTCTTTCCTCCTCATTTGTCCCTCTTTCTATGTAAATATATGTATTTCTCTACTAAAAAATGTGTTTGATTGACTCTAAACTTTATTCCCATCCTTTAAATTGATATAGTTCTAATTGTAAAATGTAAATATGAAGGAAAATGAACCAGGATAGAAAGGAACAGTGTGATATGAACTATAAAACAACATATTTTTTCATATGAAATCTGTATGGTATGCGTAACTAGGGGTGTGATGGGGCGTGGTTGGGGGTGTGGCTTAAATGTCCCTCTTTCTCATCTTAAAAAGCTGGGAGGTATGCTACTATTATAAAATAAATCTGGCAATGAGCAGAAGTAGTTGGGTAGACTTGCAATTTTTAGAATTTCCAGCACCAAACGAATGCTAATAAAAGTGTTGGATAACCTTAGCAAACAGAAGCATTTTCCAGCATAAAAAACAGAAATTCATTTCTATTCATGTCAAACGTATTATACTGCTGCCCTATTCAGTGCTGTTTTTAGAACTAAATATGCAGCAGAGCAGACACAGCACTGACCCAGCTAATGTCAAATAGTGATGGAAAGTCCGACTCTTTTCAATGAATCGATTCATTCGATTCAGTTCATTAAAAATAACTGGATCATGAACTGAATCATTTGATTCATTTCACTGGGGAGGGTGTGGCTAGCAGTAACTCATTGCTAGTCACTCCCCTCCCCTGCTAATTGGCCCAGGCATCTATTATTCCTCCTCCTGGCTTCTTCTCCTTCAGCTGTGTGTGTACAGGGCCCTTTCCCACTAGCTGCGTTTTTGCCAAAAACGCAAAACGCATGCGTTTGCTGATTCTTAAAGAGACTCTGAAGCGAGCCTAAATCATATTATTACTGTAAAGCACTATAGATAGTGCGAAACCGCCGCATTTCCGCGGCAAAACGAGGGGTTTATACCCTGCAAATCCCCCCTGCAATATCCACGTCTTTCTTGGTTGTGGATTTTGCTGCTGTAGGAGGCAGAGCTATGAGCTGCAGCTCTTCCTCTATGTGCGTCAATCTGCCCACGGATCTCCGCCTCTCCCCGCCCCTCTCTGGGAAGGAAGACTGAGAGGGGCGGGGAGAGGCGGCGATCAGCGGGGATTGACGTGCTGAGAGGCAGAGCTACTGGGCTAAGCTCCGCCTCATCAGGAAGCTCTCCCCGGAGTTAGGAGAGGGGATTTAGGGGGTATAAGCCCCTCGTTTTGCCGCGGGGATGCGGTGGTTTAGCATTACCTATAGTGCTTTACTGTAATTACATGCTTTAAGACTCGCTTCAGAGTCTCTTTAAGTGCAGCCTGTTTAAAATAATAATCCTGGGTGGCCTTTTCCACTGCTGCCTTCCGATTAAAAAAAAAACCAAAAACGTTAATGCATGTGTGTGCGATTATGATGCGCTTTGCTCTTCAATGTAAAGTATAGGAACGCATGAAAAACATTTTGGGCTTGATTCACAAAGCGGTGCTAACCTACTTAGCACGTCTAAAGTCTTTAGGCGCGCTAACCAGGGAGCTAAGTAGGTTAGCACCGGTTTTCTGAATCAGATCGCGTGCTAAGTACCGTGCTCTAAGCAGTGCGTGCGCAAAACTTTGCGCGCATAACTTTGCGCGCGATGCGTTTTGCGCACAAAAACATCTTTTAGACGTGCTAAGGGGCTTTTCACGGGCATGCTAACAGTTAGCACCGCTTTGTGAATCAAGCCCTTTGTGTTTTGTATTGATTTAACCACTAGTATCTTTTTTATGCAAACGAATAAAAAACCGCACACAAAAAAAACGCACATCAAAATTGGTCAAAAACGCAAACGCATAAAAAACATACATCAAAATTGGTCAAGTTTTGCATTTTGCAGTGGAAAAGGACCCTGTGCAGCTGCAGTTCCTGAATCATCCACTGAACTGATTTGGTTCAGTGTGATGAGTTGGATCACTCAACTCACAGGAAAGAACCGGCTCAAATGAACCAATCACTCATGAACCGGACATCACTAATGTCAAACAGACATTCATCACTGTGTCACTGGCTACAGTGTAGTGTCTGATTGTGCTGCCCAAGAGCTGCCTCACTAACACACATGACATGCTCAGTGGCAATCACCTCCAGTATCTCAGCAGTTATACCCCCTGTACATCCCACATTTTGAGGGAAAGTAGCAGTGTATGGCAGGAGTTGGATACTCTCCCTAGGTGCAGCGATCAGGCGTGATGTTAAAGGGAACCTGAAGTGAAGAAAATTATTTAAACTAAGCACATGACGTAGCTGCAAATGAATATTACATACTAACCTCACCCTCAGTTCCTCTCAGAAGCTCACCATTTTCTTCTTACAGTGATCCCTTCCAGTTCTGACAATATTTTGTCAGAACTGAAATATACCAGTTGCTGTCAGTTATACAGTGGTGTGAAAAACGATTTGCCCCCTTCCTGATTTCTTATTCTTTTGCATGTTTGTCACACTTAAATGTTTCTGCTCATCAAAAACCGTTAACTATTTGTCAAAGATAACATAATTGAACACAAAATGCAGTTTTAAATAATGGTTTTTATTATTTAGTGAGAAAAAAAACCTCCAAATCTACATGGCCCTGTGTGAAAAAGTGATTGCCCCCCTTGTTAAAAAATAACTTAACTGTGGTTTATCACACCTGAGTTCAATTTCTGTAGTCACCCCCAGGGCTGATTACTGCCACACCTGTTTCAATCAAGAAATCACTTAAATAGGAGCTATCTGACACAGAGAAGTAGACCAAAAGCACCTCAAAAGCTAGACATCATGCCAAGATCCAAAGAAATTCAGGAACAAATGAAAACAAAAGTGTAATTGAGATCTATCAGTCTGGTAAAGGTTATAAAGCCATTTCTAAAGCTTTGGGACTCCAGCGAACCACAGTGAGAGCCATTATCCACAAATGGCAAAAACATGGAACAGTGAACAGTGATGAACCTCCCCAGGAGTGGCTGGCTGACCAAAATTACTCCAAGAGCGCAGAGAAAACTCATCGGAGAGGCCACAAAAGACCCCAGGACAACATCTAAAGAACTGCAGGCCTCACTTGCCTCAATTAAGGTCATTGTTCACGACTCCACCATAAGAAAGAGACTGGGCAAAAACAGCCTGCATGGCAGATATCCAAGGCGCAAACCACTTTTAAGCAAAAAGAACATTAAGGCTTGTCTCAATTTTGCTAAAAAAAACATCTCAATGATTGCCAAGACTTTGGGGAAAATACCTTGTGGACCGACGAGACAAAAGTTGAACTTTTTGGAAGGTGCGTGTCCCGTTACATCTGGCGTAGAAGTAACACAGCATTTCAGCAAAAGAACATCATACCAACATTAAAATATGGTGGTGGTAGTGTGATGGTCTGGGGTTGTTTTGCTGCTTCAGGACCTGGAAGGCTTGCTGTGATAGATGAAACCATGAATTCTACTGTCTACCCAAAAATCCTGAAAGAGAATGTCCGGCCATCTGTTCGTCAACTCAAGCTGAAGCGATCTTGGGTGCTGCAGCAGGACAATAACCCAAAACACACCAGCAAATCTACCTCTGAATGGCTGAAGAAAAACAAAATGAAGACTTTGGAGTGGCTTAGTCAAAGTCCTGACCTGAATCCTATTGAGATGTTGTGGCATGACCTTAAAAAGGCGGTTCATGCTAGAAAACCCTCAAATAAAGCTGAATTACAACAATTCTGCAAAGATGAGTGGGCCAAAATTCCTCCAGAGCGCTGTAAAAGACTTGTTGCAAGTTATCGCAAACGCTTGATTGCAGTTATTGCTGCTAAGGGTGGCCCAACCAGTTATTAGGTTCGGGGGGCAATTTCTTTTTCACACAGGGCCGTGTAGGTTTTGAGTTATTTTTCTCACTAAATAATAAAAATCATCATTTAAAACTGCATTTTGTGTTCAATTATGTTATCTTTGTTAAGCTGTTGTGGGGTAAGGCCATTTTAAAAATGGAGGACAGATAATTCCATTGATCACAGTGGACAAATGGGACAAAGGAGAGGAGAAAGAGATTGAGGACTAGACTATACAGGAGGTATATATGACCTGTGTATGGTTATTTTGACTTTTTATTTTCAGTTCAGGTTCTCTTTAAAGAGACTCTGTAACAAATTTTTCAGCCTTAGTTCTTCTATCCTATAAGTTCCTATGCCTGTTCTAATGTGCAGCTTTTCCTAATTGCACTGTCTCTGTAATAAATCTTATCTCCTTTCCTCTGTCGTGTCTGTCGGGCTAAGGCTTGAATGTGTGGAATGTGCAGGGCTGCTTGTGATTGGATAGAAGCGATACACACCCTCTGCAGGCCCCCTGCACACTCTGTATGACTCACACACTCTGTTTATGTGAGCCTATTACAAGCTGGTTAGTTTGTTTGTAAACACTGCCTAAAACTGTTAAAGGGGCACTACAGCGAATAACTGTAAAATTTAAAATATGTGCAAACATATACAAATAAGAAGTGCATTTTTTCCAGAGTAAAATGAGCCATAAATTACTTTTCTCCTATGTTGCTATTACTTACAGTAGGTAGTAGAAATCCGACAGAAGTGACAGGTTTTGGACTAGTCCATCTCTTCATAGGGGATTCTCAGCAAGGCTTTTATTCTTTATAAAAGGATTTAAACAATGATGCTGGCCAGCTTCCCTGCTCCCTACACAGTTTTTTGGCAGTTGGACAGAGCAATTGCTGTTCCCTAAGTGCTTTTGAAAATAAATAAATCCATGAGAATCCCCTATGAAGAGATGGACTAGTCCAAAACCTGTCACTTCTTTCATATTACTACTACCTACTGTAAGTGACGGCAACATAGGAGAAAAGTAATCTATGGCTCATTTTACTCTAGAAAAAATGTACTTCTTATTTGTATATGTTTACACATATTTTAAAATTTACAGTTTCTCGCTGTAGTGCCCCTTTAATTACAAGCCAGGATTGCAGCAGAGAGTGGCAGAAACAGCACAGAGGGGCCCAGGAGGAAATAAGGAATAGAATGGTATGCTTTTTAGTGTAAGAATATTAGAGTACAGATTCTCTTTAAGCTGGACAGCTCTGTATCCACTGTAGTACAAAGATAAGAAAAGAAAAAAGCGCTCTCAGCTATTATGTAAATATGGCGTAGGGCCCTATCCAGGACAGGTCTCACCTCCTTAGGATGTGGCTGTGCTTGGACAGCCTGTAATAGCGTTTATTCCACTTGGTAGCCGGGGACTAGGCTCTCAGGCTGCAGTGGTGGAGCTGGACATCCTTCCCTCTGGCAGCGGCGGTGTTGGTATCCCCAGCATGTATTCCAGGCTTGCAAGGAGGCCCCAATGGGGAGCAGTCCGCTCTACTCAGTGGTCGCTGGCATACAGAGTGTGGAAGTTGTAAAATCTCAGGGAGCAATAGCTGCTGAATAAGAACGCTGCACTGCTGATAGGTTGCTGGCAGCATACAGCATATGCTACGGACATCGCTGAATCATAGGTAAAGTAAATTGCTTTTATTCACAGACAACGTTTCACAGAGGTCCTCCCACCATTTCATCAGGTCTAGCGCTTTCCATAGCATATGCTGTATGCTGCCAGCAAACTAGCGACAGAGCAGCGTTCTTATTCAGCAGCTATCGCTTCCTGAGGTTTTACAACTACCACAACCGGCTACCAATTGGGACAAACGATACTACAGGCTGTTATCCAAGCACAGCCACATCCTAAGGAGGTGAGACCTTTGTACATTTTGCATATGTGCAAAATATCAGCCCCCCCCCCCCCCCCCCCCCCATGTAACCCTCTCTTTCTTACACCATCTGCGACACTTCCAGCTTTCACACTCACTCAGCCACCAGCTCCTCCAGGTATAACCTCTAAGTGGACTCAAAGCGATGACACTCAGGCCTTCTGTGTTTAAAAGCTTTATTGAGGTGGAGTCAGTGCACTTGGCTGGAGCCTGTAAGACAACAGGGAAACACTGCCACTATCTGGGATACTGTCAGGCCACCAGCCCACCTATATCATAACAGGCAGTCATTATATTACATTCCCACATACATGTTACCATGCCACCCAACTTTTTGAGATGAGAAAGAGGGACACTTAAGCCACGCCCCTGCCACACCCCTGATCACACCCCCATCACAATCCTAGTCATGCCTACCTTAATGATTTCATAAGAAAAATATGTTGTTTCATAATTCAAACCACACTGGTCCTTTCTATCCTGGTTCATTTTCCTTAATATTAACATTTTAAAATTAGTAATAGATCAATTTAAAAGATGGGAAATTGGGAGTAAAGTTTAGAGTCAATCAAACACATTTGTAGTAGAGAAATATATATATATTTACATAGAAAGAGGGACAAAGTCCTGAAAGAGGGACAAATGAGGAGGAAAGAGGGACAGGGCTCCCAAAGAGGGACAGTTGGGAGCTATGATGTTACATACAGTGACCAGATTTTTGTAAGGTCAACCTGGGACAGGGCGGCGGGGGGGAAGGGGGTGGGGCCGAAAAATGGGGTGCTGCTGCGCCAACAAATGTGGTACCTGCTGCGCGCGCTGCACCAAAAATGGGCGTGGCCATGACATTCTATTGGCGGAACTAATGTAATGATGTAACAGCGAGGCATAAGAAAGCAGTGTTTACGCCATGATGTGGTCAAACGAGACTTTGCATCATGGGTGTGCAGAAACTGTGTGATGCTAATAGTATACCGTAACCCCAAAGCAGCAAACATAGCCAACTATGACCATTAAATAATAAATGCAGCAACAGTTACCCCAGACACCACAAAATTATTATTATTATTATTATTTTTTATTTATATAGCGCCAACATCTTCCGTAGCGCTGTACATAGTACAAACAAATAATGGGGAACAAATATACATAAGAAATACAAGACACTGTACAGTCATGACATTGAATAGAATAAATACAGATACATACATAGTTGATATGTAGTTGGTACATATACATATGTTAAAATTACAGCAGTATGAGAAACATTAGGAGGAGGTCCCTGCCCTTGCGAGCTTACAATCTAGAGGGTAGTGGGGAGGAAACAAAGGGGAAGGAAACACCAGGATTAGTGGGTGAGCCAGTGTGCCTTCAGTGCTGCCTATAGCAAATTATAGGCTTGTCTGAACAGGTGTGTTTTCAGAGTACGTTTGAAGGTTTCCAGACTCGTGGCATGACGAACCGGCTGAGGGAGAGAGTTCCAAAGGAGAGGGACCGCCCGTGAGAAGTCTTGGATGCGAGAGTGAGAGGAGGTGACTAGGCTGTAGGACAAAAGGGTCTCCTGTGAGGAACGGAGGGTCCGAGCGGGGAGGTATCTGGAGATTAAAGAGGAAATGTATGGAGGCGACAGCTTGTGTAGAGCTTTGTATGCAAGTGTGAGAAGTTTAAACTGGATCCTTTGGGCAACTGGTAACCAATGGAGGGATTGGCAGGGAGGGGCTGCCTCAGAGGATCTAGAAGAGAGGTGGATTAGACAGGCCGCAGAGTTTAGTAGGGATTGGAGGGGTGCCAGTCTGCTTTTTGTGGTAGACCACAGAGTAGGGTGTTGCAGTAGTCAAGACGGGAGATGATTAGGGCATGCACAAGCATTTTAGTTGCTTCTTGTGAAAGGAAGGGACGGATTCTGGAGATGTTTTTGAGATGGAAGTAGCAGGAGGTAGTTAAAGTGTTAATATGTGGTTTAAAGGAGAGCTCAGAGTCCAGAGTTACCCCTAGGCAACGAGCTTTGGGGGTTGATGCTATTGGGGTGTTCTCTACATTGATTGTGATAATAGGAGGTGGAACAGAGAGCGAAGGTGGAAATATCACAATCTCCGTTTTGCTCATATTGAGTTTAAGGAAGCGGGATGACATAAATGTAGATACAGCGGATAGACATTTGGGGACTTTAGATAGTAGTGTGGAGAGGTCTGGGGCAGAACAATAAATTTGGGTGTCATCAGCATAGATCACAAAATAAATGCAATGGGCAACATGTCAGCACAAAATAAACGTATTGCGGGCAACATGTCAGCACAAAATAAACGTATTGCGGGCAACATGTCAGCACAAAATAAACGCATTGTGGGCAACATGTCAGCACAAAATGAACGCACTGCGGGCAAACATGTCAGCACAAAAAACGCAATGGGAGCAAACATGTCAGCACAAGATAAACGCAATGGGAGCAAACATGTCAGCACAAGATAAACACAATGGGGGCAAACATGTCAGCACAAATTAAACGCAATGGGGGCAAACATGTCAGCACAAAAACGCAATGGGGGCACATTTCACCTGGAAAAAAAAGCATGTACTCACCTGACAGAAGTCCTCTCACCGGCCTCTGGTGTGTGTGCGGCTCCACGGGCTCACAGGCACTCAGGCAGAGCAGGTCTACGGCAAGATGGCGTCCGTAGGCGGAGCCCTGTACCGGAGACACAAATAGTCTCCAGCACAGGGCTCCGGCTCCGGACGCCATCTTGCCGTAGCCCTGCTCTGCCTGTGCCTGCCGAAGGAGGACAATGCAGGCTGCTGGAGCGGGGCTGCAGGGAATGAACTAGCGCAGCATCCATGAGACGCTGCGGCTAGTTCAAGTACGGTGACCGGAGTCCCGAGGCTGGGACGTCCCGCTGCTGAAAGCGGGACTTTTCCCTGGACCTCATGCAGCCTGGGACAGCGCCCCCCGAAGGCGGGATGCGTCCCGGGTAAAGCAGGACGTATGGTCACCGTATGTTACAGGAGATATAATATACATGTACACACACACATACACACACCCCAAAGCATACAGAAAAATGAACAAGAGAAAACATTTTACAGAGATATTGCAGCAGGGTGATGTGAAGCACTGCATGTCTCATACAGCAGCCATTTCAGGAAGAGCACATGGCTCTCTAACTAACATCATCTACTCAGCCTAGCATGTGCTGCAGGGCCTACAGGCTGCTAAAAAGCTCACATACACCTCTTTACATTCTACAGAACTATTATGGATATAGATCATAACTTTTCACAACAGATAAATAAACTTTAGCTTCAGAGAACACAGACAGAGATCCTACCTCTTCCACGGTCAATCTTTGCACCTCAGAGAACAAACCAACAGGTGCAATACACAGGGGGCTTTCTGGAAGAGTCCATTGCTAAGATTCAGCCTGTTAACACTTCCCTCAGTTTTAGCTAATGACACATTTAAAGAGACTCTGAAGTCTAAAAATGAGGTTTTTACTTTAAAAACTCTTTTTAAGCTAATTGCCCCTCCTAAAACTCCGCATCCGCACGGCTGACAATGCCATAAATCACCCCAAATTATCTGGGGGACATCGCGGGCTCCTTCCGCATAGAGGCAGAGCTTTCAGCTGCAGCTCTGCCTCTACATGCCTCTATCAATGTGGATCGCCGCCTCTCCCCGCCCCTTTCAGCCTTCCTTCACTGAGAGGGGTGGGGGAGAGGCGGAGATACGCGCTGATTGACGCACATGGAGGCAGAGCTGCAGCTGAAAGCTCTGCCTCCCGGAGCAGCAAAATCCACAACCAAGAAAGTCGTGGATTTTTCCGGGGGTAATTAGGGGTGATTTATGGCGTTGACAGCCGCGGGGATGCAGTGTTTTAGGAGGGGCAATTAGGTTAAAGAAGTTTTAAAGTAAAAGTAAAGTCATTTAGGAGACTTCAGAGTCTCTTTAAAAGAGGTTTAATTTGCCTGTCCTGACACTCTGTTAACAGCTTTTGACCAAATTAAAGAGAACCAGAGACGAAGCACCCTCATGTATTTTACCATATATCAATGGGAACATGACAGTAAACACCTACTCTGCTCTTTGTTTCACTCTTCACTGGTTAGTCTACCTGTTATCAGCTCTGATAAGAATCCCCGACTGAGCATTCAGTCTAGCTTTGCCCCGGAATGATTATAGCTGAGTCAGTCTTCTGTGATGTCTTTTCAAGCCCAAGCCTGCCCCCTTGTGGCTCTGCTTTCCTGCTACCAGGATACATAGCAGGAAAGCATCAGGAGGAGGTTTACTGCCATGTTCCCATTGATATATATGGTAAAATACATGACGGTGCTTTGTCTCTGATTCACTTTACACTATATTTATCAAGTGTACATTTCTGCAGCTCCTGCATGTTGGTATGACCCTCTTGCAAACCTGCAGACTGGATATTTGGTGAAACTTCATATGCCTAAAAATCACTGTGCTACACCAGCAATACTGGTTCACAAGATAGGTTCTTATACTCTTATCTCGTGAACCAGCAGTGCTCGGGCTGCAAATTGGCACATATGTATATTTGGTGTATGTAGGGGGAATAACTGCAGAGGTATGCCCCCAGCATAATAGAGTAGGAAAAATAGCACTTATCAGGCTAAAATTGTAACTTTCTTTTTAATTTTGACCGCCGCTGAGCATAGTTCATTTCAAGTTCCTGTTTGAATAACTTTGACACAATAGCTCTGCCCCATAATTATTAAGCAGCTGGTTATACTGTATTGCGAAACATTCACTTTCATTTCCCCGCCCCTCTGTTGCAGTGATGGCATCTGCTGATCTGAGCAAGGATCTGGAGTGTACCCTCTGCCTGGATATTTTTACAGATCCTGTGACCCTGAGATGTGGACACAACTTCTGCCGGGGCTGTATTGATCGTGTGCTGGATACACAGGAGGGGTCTGGAGGTTATTCCTGTCCTGAATGTAGAGAGGGGCTTATGGAGCGGCCTGCCCTGCTGAGGAACATTGCTCTGAGTAACATAGCAGAGAGTTTCCTGTCTACTCAGCCAGATCAGGAGGAGACCGGAGTCTGCTGTACTTACTGTATTCACTCTGCTGTACCGGCTGTTATGTCCTGTCTACACTGTAAAGCTTCTCTGTGTGATAATCACCTGAGAGTCCACAGCAAGGCACCAGAACACGTCTTATGTGTCCCCAACATTTCCCTGCAGAACAGGAAATGCTCTGTACATAAAAAGAGCCTGGAGTATTACTGCACTGAGGATGCTGCCTTTATCTGTGTTTACTGTTCAGCAAAGAATCACCGAAGACACCGGGTGGAGACACTGGCTGCGGCCTCTGAGAAAAAGAAGAAGAAGCTGAGAAATGATCTGCCGAAACTGATGGCAGACACAAAGGAAGCTAAAAAAAGAGTCCAGAGTCTGGAGGAACGTAGGAGGAAAGCTCAAGATAAAGCAGATGGTGAAACAAAGAGAGTCACTGTCCTGTTTAGAGACCTCAGGAGACGGCTGGACAATCTAGAGAAGAGAGTCCTGAGTGACATCATTAGGCAGGCACAGCAAGTGTCACAATCCTACAATGATGTAATTCAGCAGCTGGAAATAAAGGAGGAGAAGCTGTCCAGGAAGATACGTCACATTGAGGAGCTGTGTAACATGACTGATCCACTGGCTGTCTTACAGGAATCAGACACAGGTGACTTGTGTGACAAGGAGGACAGAAAGAGACACGATAAACAGCTCAATGATGGAGGGGATCTGGATGTGGCCGGCATCTCACACACATTACACATAGGACTGTCTGATATCATGTCTGGGGTAATTGTGCAGCAACATACAGATAATACACAGGCCTATCCACATTCTAGTACAGAGGACAAAGTTCCCAACATTGCTAAACTACCTGGGCCACGCCCCCAACCCACCCCCACCACACAACACACACAGGCCTATCCACATTCTAGTACAGAAGACAAAGTTCCAATCAATGCTACACTATCCAGGCCATGCCCCCAACCCACCCCCACTGCACAACACACACAGGCCTATCCACATTCTAGTAAAGAGGACAAAGTTCCTATCACTGCTAAACTATCCAGGCCCTGCCCCCAACCCACCCCCACCGCACAATACACACAGCATCAGGCTGGGGGGACAGAAATTGGGGCTGCACAGCAAACATCAGGGCTGCAAAAGTATGCAGACATATCACTGGCTGTAAACACAGCTGCTAATAATTTACTTATATCAGATGACAGGAAAACTGCATCCAGGACAGACAGAAGCCAGAATCGCCCAGAAACACCAAAGAGATTTGAGGAATATCAGGTGTTGAGCAGCCGGAGATTCTCCTCAGGGCGACATTACTGGGAAGTGGATGTTGGGAGATCAGATGTATGGAGAGTCGGGATGTGTTACCCCAGTATAGCCAGGAGGGGAGATCAGTCATGGATTGGAGGTGATAATAAATCCTGGGGTTTGTGCGGGGGGTATAATCAGTGCTCAGTGATACATGACAGGAAAGTGATCCGGGTACCTGACATGATCCCCAGTGATAGAGTCAGGATATGTCTGGATTATGAGGCAGGGCAAATCTCCTTTTATGCCCTGTGTGACCCGATCAGACTCCTCCACACCTTCACTGCTGCCTTCACTGAGCCTCTCCAAGCTGCATTATGGGTATATACAGGTTGTGTAAAGATATCTGGGCGGAACCAGAGGAGGTGAGGGATCTGCCTACTGATGACATCACAGGAAGGTAACTGTGATTGGCTCATTATCCCACAAATTCTTGCCAGTTATCTGTGATTTTCAGGGACAGTCCTGCCATAAGAATATCTGTCACTGAGAAAATCCCTGGATTTCTGTCATGAACAGTCGTACCATGAAATCCTCATCCTGTGAATGTCTGTAAATCTCTTATCTTCATTTGATACAAAATTAAATAATCTGACATAAATACAGAAATCAGAATAGCAAGACTATACATATATGTGTGGATCTCAAGTATAAATAATGCATTTATTGTTGCCTTAGCAGTGGTAAATATAAGTATCAAAATGTAGCTTTCTTATAAAAACTGACACATACAAGGTAAAAACATCCATCCATGAGTGACGCTCACTTAGTTGTACTGGGGTGTGACACAGTTACTGCATGTGACCAACGCCTGGCAGTGCCTTATGCAAGAGGTCCATGCCACTATGCCAGCTTTACCCCGTGCTCACCACCGATGACACCCCACACTGTGACCAACGCCTGGCGATGCCTTATGCAAGAGGTCTGTGCCACTATGCCAGCTTTACCCCATGCCCACCACCGATGACACCCCACACTGTGACCAACACCTGGAGATGCCTTATGCAAGAGGTCCGTGCCACTATGTCAGCTTTACCAAGTGCCCACCACTGATGACACCCCACACTGTGACCAACACCTGGCAATGCCTTATGCAAGAGGTCCGTGCCACTATGTCAGCTTTAATGTATTCCCAGTTGCCACCAGCAGGAAGCGCTCCAAACATATAGCGTAAATGCAAAAAGGGTGTCGGGGGAAAAAAGGGTGCTTGGTGTAAACGTTAATCTGAAATATTGTTTATAAAAAAATTATATTTTAATATTTTGTTTACAATAATGTTTTACAAATTCAAAATAATGTATATGAAATTCATTAAATAATGTATATGAAATGTATTGGTAAAAACGCTATTCTCTGTAATTATAGACGGAAACTTACAATAACGTTTACATATTCACAATGATGATTATAATTATTATGATTTAAAACTGATTTTACATAAACGATGTTTAGCTACAGTTTTTATGATTTAACCAGATCAAGATCCAAAAACATATCTTTACATTTTATACTACTATAAAGTTTCTAAACGATATTTTGCAAACATTTTTTTATTATAAAATTGACAAACCTTTAAAAAGTCATTTAGTACAGATTAAAACTTAATTCACATATTTCATAAAATCAAATCATAAGAAATATAAGTGCGTTCGTAATAACTGTAGTAAAACATTAGTAAATATTACTAACATCCTACTACAGCTAAACCTAACCCTACTCTTACACAGAACCCTCCATCTACCTATCCCTAACCCTTAGGCCCCTGGTGGTACCTAACCCTAAGACCCCCCTGGTGGTGCCTAACCCTAAGACCCCCCTGGTGGTGCCTAACCCTAAATCTCCCTTGGTGGTGCCTAACCCTAAGACCCCCCTGGTGGTGTCTCACCCTAAGACCCCCCTGGTGGTGCCTAACCCTAAGACTCCCCTGGTGGTGCCTAACCCTAAATCTCCCCTGGTGGTGCCTAACCCTAAGACCCCCCTGGTGGTGCCTTACCCTAAGACCCCCTCTTGGTGGTGCCTTACCCTAAGACCCCCTCTTGGTGGTGCCTAACCCTAAGACCACCCCCTGGTGGTGCCTAACCCTAAGACCCCCCTGGTGGTGCCTAACCCCAAGACTCCCCTGGTGGTGCCTAACCCTAAGACCCCCCTGGTGGTGCCTAACCCTAAACCCCCCCCCCCGGTGCTGGCTAACCCTAAATCCCCCTGGTGATGCCTAACCCTGAATCCCCCCTGGTGGTGCCTAATTCTAAATTCCCCCTGGTGGTGCCTTACCCTAAATCCCTCCTGGTGGAGTGGTGGTGCCTAACCCTAAATCCCCCCTTAGTGATTGCTTTATTGTGTGAATAATAATGTTTTACAAATAGTGACTGTAAAAAATATATTGCAATGTACTTACTGATTGCTTTATTATGTGGATAATAATGTTTTACAAAGAGTAAGTGATAACATTTTAAATAACGTTTTAGTTACTGTATATACTGGAGTATAAGCCGAGTTTTTGAGGCCACAAAAGTGGCCCGAAAGTGGGGTTCTCGGCCTATACTTGAGTGCCCTCCCACCGTGCCGCAATGTTAATAGTATGCCCAGTGTAAATGGACGCTTTAGCCGTGCCCCCTGCCGCGATGGCCACGTGCAGAGTTGTAGCCTTAGAGCATTTGGTATCCGTGCTGTTACAATCCTGGCTCCCGCCGCCAGATTGAAATGTGTGCCACTGCAATACCTGTGATGTATCCCTTCCGAGTGTCCCCACCAGTAGCCCAGCATTAATGGCCGATTTAGCCCCACCGCGATCGCCACGTGCAGCAGAGTTGTACTAATAGAACAGTTGGTATCCGAGTGACTCCCCCACTTTCCTCCTCCCTCCCCACCACTTGATTGACAGACCTGGGGCATCTCTATGTCCCATCCGAGTGTCAGGATATGAAGAGCGATCTGTTTAGCGTTCACTTACCGTGTGTGCTGTGTCAGGATTCCTCGGCTGGTCACATGCAGGCTCATAGCTATGATCCCTGCAGTGGTAGGAGACTTCTCTAGAGGGCGCTGTAATAATGAGCCTGTGACTGACACTGCAGGGGAATCCTTACAGCATGGGCGGCCAAGATAGATACACAGATCGCTCTTCATATCCTGACACTCGGATGGGACAAAGAGATGCCACAGGTCTGTCACTCAAGTGGTGGGGAGGGAGGGGGACGGTGGGGGAGTCACACGGATACCAAATGCTCTATTTGTACAACTCTGCTGCATGTGGCAATCATGGGGGTGGGGCTAAAGTGCCCATTAAGGCTGGGCTCCTTGTGGGGACACTCAGAAGACAGACATGACAGGTCTGGCAGTGACACATATTTCAATCTGGCGGAAGGGGGGAATAGCACAGATACCAAATGTTTCATCACTGTACAACTCTGCACATGGCGATTGCGGTGGTGGGTAGGAGGCTACAAAAAAAAGCTCTTAGCTGCTTTTTTACATTGTTGTGAGGGGTGCAATAGTCTGCCATGGAGGGAAGTGGGGTATGTCATGGAAAGTCTGGCTGATACTGCCATAAAAAGAAGAAAAGCTAAATTTAATAACTTGCTACAGGCTGCTGCATTTGTTACCCTCGGCTTATACTCGAGTCGACCATTTTTTCCGGGTTTTTTTGTGTAAAAGTTGGGGGGTCGGCTTATACTCGGGTCGGCTTATGCTCGAGTATATACGGTAAATACGATAGATATGTTTAGTATGTTTGTAACCATTATTCGTCAGATTTAGCTATTGCTCGGTTTATCAGATGGATAATAGTGTTTCATAAGTATTAAGTGTGAAAAACTATATATTATGATTTTGTTGCTGCACAGTTTATTTGGTGGATAATAATGTTTTACAGAGTGTTAATAAAAAAAAATGTATATTATGATTTTTTTGTTAAAGGCTTTATATGTTGAAAATAAGGATTTATGAAAAGTGATTATTTAAATATTAGATTACGATTTAACTCAAAACTATAAATAAGTATTATTTTATGTGTAAGCGTTACTAGTCGCTGGCGAAGTTGGGAAACATAAATTATCACGGATACAGTTTGAAAACGTAAATTTCCTGTCACCCCAAACATAACCTGTGTAAGGGATGGCAAAGGACTTGCTACTGATTGTGAGTTGATATAAATTGTATGTTAACCACTTCCCTACCACAGGTTTTTTTCCCCTTCAAAACCAGAGCAATTTTCACATCACCCTCTTTCCATTCATTTGCCAATAACTTTATCACTATTTATCACACTGAAATGATCTATATAATAGGCTTTCTTTGGACAGTACTTTTTTTTTGCTACGAATTATATTATTTTAAATATGCATTTTACAGGGAAGAAGAAAAAAATTGAAACAATTCATTCTTTCTCAGCTTTCAGCCATTGTAATTTAAAAATAAAATGTGCCATTGTAGATAAAACAAACATGTTTTACGCCCCAATTATTACAACATTTAAATTGTGTCCATAGTACAATGTATAGCGTTAATATTTTATTTGGAAATGAAGTTGTATTTTTTCCTGTTTAGTTTTTATTTTTGTTTTGTTACTATAACAATAATTAAAAGCCTTTATTTACAAAAGCAACAGTAATATAGCCTCATGACATACATATTAAAAAAAGTCCCTAAGGTAACTTTTTATGTAGGTTTTTTTTTAATGATGTAATTTTTCTGTGTTTTATTTTGGTAACTATGGGGTAGGGGTGGAAGGAGTTAAAAAAAAATATTTTTCTGTGGGAAAGTGTATAATAGTGTATTTGGGTGTAGTTTAACTGTTTGGCCACAAGATGGTGCTACTCTAACTCAGTGTTCTAAAAAATAGAACAAGGAACCAAGTGTATACATCGAGGTTCATGTCGGGTTGTTTTTTCAATTAGAGCCTGCGCTGCTGCCCGAGACACTGATTCATCACAGGCACAGTGATCGGGTTTGGAAACAGCTGTTTCCCATTCCCTGATCATGGAGGGCCTGGATTGCGGTGAATGCGAACAGGAGAGACATGACAATGGTGAATGTCGGCGGTAAGTAAACAGAGACGCATATCCCTGTCTATGATACAGGGGCGTAGATAAGCGTGGCAAGAGTAGGGAAGTGGTTAATGATATACTGTATATATATATATATATATATATATATATATATATATATATATATATATATATATATATATATATATATGTATATATATATATATATATATATATATATATATATATAAAATCGGATTGTGTATGTATGTGTGTGTGTGTGTGTGTATGTATGTGCCGCGATCACGCGAAAACGGCTTGACCGATTTGAACGAAACTTGGTATACAGATCCCTTACTACCTGGGATGATATGTTCTGGGGGTCTCGTGGCCCCCCTGCACACCTGGGCGGAGCTACAAACAGCAAATCAGATTTCACCCATTCAAGTCAATGGAAAAAATGTAAAAGGCTGCCATTCTCACAGTAATCAAGCCAGAGTCCCCACACATGGCACAGTTGGTCACTTGGTGACCGAGGATACAAATCCAGGAAAAGTGGGCGGAGCATAAAACTGCCAAATTTCAGCCATTCATTTAAATGGGAAAATGTAAACTGCAGCCATTCTTAGACTGTTAATCGCAGGGTTCTCAAACTTGGCACACTTGGTCACTGGGTGAATACGATTACGATTCAAGAAAATGGGTGGAGCCTACAACAGCCAATCAAAATTCACCTATTGATTTTCAAGGGGAATATTTAAACTGCTGCTATTCTTACACTTTTAATGGCAGAGGCTTCAAACCTGCTACAGTCGGTCATTGGGTGACTGGGGTCCAAATTCACTAAAGGGGCGGGGCCACATACAGCCAATCAGATTTCCTTGGTGAATAAACTGCTTCCATTCACATATTGCTGCCATTCATGCACTCTTAATGGCAGAGGCCTAAAATCTGCTACAGTCAGTCACTGGGAGACTGGGGTTTAAATTCTGAAGGGATCAGGCCAAAAACAGCCAATTAGATTTGTTTAATTTCAATGGTAAAATGCAACTTATTGATGCCAAGGACCCCAAAGTTCATAAACTTGGTCATTAAGTGACTGTATGTCAAGATTAGAAATAGTGGGCGGAGCCAAAAACAACTAACGTTTTACATGGGAAAATGTAAACTGCAGCTTTTCTTACACTGTTCATGGCAGGGTTCTCAAACTTCACACAGTTGGTCACTGGGTGACTAGGATTAATATTCGGAAAATTAGGTGGAGCCTACAAGAGCCAATCAAAATTCACCTATGTATTTTCAAAGGGAATATTGAAACTGCAGCCATTCTCACACTGTTAATAGCAGAAGCCTCAAACCTGCTACAGTCGGTCGTTAAGTGTCTGGGGTTCAAATTCAGTAAAGGTGCGGAGCCAAAAACAGCCAGATTTCTTTGCTGGATAAACTGCTTCCATTAGCACAATTTTGATGCCACGAACCCAAAAGCTCACAAACTTGGTCATTGAGTGACTGTGTGTCCAGGTTACAAAAAGCGGGTGGAGTTAAAAACAGATTTTTCTGGGAAATTGTAAACTGCAGCCCTTCTTCACTGTTAATGGCAGGGTTCTTAAACTTAGCATAGCTGGTTACTGGGTGACTGGGATTAATATTCAGAAAGGTGGGAGGAGCCTAAAAATGGCAATCAAAAATCACATGTCACTTTTCAAGGAGAATATTAAAATTGCTGCCATTCTTGCACTTATGGCACAAGCCTCAAACCTGGTACAGTTGGTCATTGGGTCACTGGGGTTCAAATTCAGAAAAGGGGACAGAGCCACAAACGGTGAATCAGATTTGTTTCATTTCATGGGAAAATACAAATTATTGATGCCAAGGACCCCAGAGCTCACAAACTTGGTCATGGAGTAGTGACTTTGTATCCAGGTTACAAAAAGTGGGCGGAGCCAAAAACAAATTTCACTGGGAATGTGTAAACTGCAGCCCTTCTTACACTGTTTATGGCAGGGTTCACAAACTTTGCCCAGATGGTCACTGAGTGACTGAGATTAATATTCAGGGAAGTGGGTGGAGCCTATAATAGCCAATCAAAATTCACCTGTTGATTTTCAAGTGGAATATTTAAATTGCTGCCATTTTTACACAGTTAATAGCAGATGCCTCAAACCTGCTACAGTTGGTCATTGGGTGACTGGGGTTCAAATGCTGGAGAGGGGCGGAGCCACAAACGGCCTATCTGATTTGTTTAATTTCTATGGGAATATACAAATTATTGATGCCAAGGACCCCAAAGCTCACAAACTTGGTCATTAAGTAATTGTGTGTTAGGGTTAGAAAAAGTATGCAGAGCCAACACCAGCCAAATACATACCCGGGCAACGCCGGGCAATCAGCTAGTGTATATATATATATATATATATATATATATATATATATATATATACACACACACACACACACACACACACACACACACACACACACACACACACACACACACACACACACACAGACCACACACATATATATTTGCAATAAAAAGTATTTGAACATCAGCAGAATAGCTTAACCTATTTTGGTTTCTGGACGTAGAAACTACGTCCAGAAACCATGTGCGCTACCGCGCGCCCCCGCGGCCGATCGTGCGCGTGCACGCGCACTCCCGGCTGCGGATTCGGTAGTCAGGGAATCAATATATCAGGCTATGAAGCCCGATCACGGATTCCTCTCCCCCGCTGAAAAAGCGACAGCTTCTCTCGGAAGCTGCGCCTTTTCTGGCCGTTCCCTTCCTGATGCGCCACTCTAAGCGTGTGTTACGCTTAGAGTGACGTCATGTAAACAAACTCATGGCCGCCATCTTGTGGCCAAAAAGTAATACTACACCTGAAAATGAAAATAAATTAAAATCAACACACATTTACATTATAAATCTATTGTTTACCCCCCACCCTCCCAAAACTACCCAAATAAAATGTTTACTATAAATGAAAAAAACCATTACAATAAAAAAAAAAAAAAACATGTAAATATTTACCTAAGGGTCTAAACTTTTTAAATATCAATGTAAAGATGAAATATTTCTATATTTTTTTTATTTTAAACTTGTTAATAGTGATAGATGCAAAATGGAAAAAATGCACCTTTATTTCCAAATAAAATATTGTCGCCATACATTGTGATAGGGACATAATTTTAACGGTGTAATAACCGGGACATATGGGCATATACAATACGTGAGTTTTAATTATGGAGGCATGTATTATTTTAAAACTATAATGGCTGAAAACTGAGAAATAATGAATTTTTCCATTTTTTTCTTATTCTTCCTGTTAAAATGCATTTACAGTAAAGTGGCTCTTAGCAAAATGTACCCCCCAAAGAAAGCCTAATTGGTGGTGGAAAAAACAAGATATAGATCAGTTCATTGTGATAAGTAGTGATAAAGTTATAGGCTAATGAATGGGAGGTGAACATTTCTCTCGTGAAAACCACGGAACCTGAATGGGTTAAACAGAATAAAATACACCTTCTGGAGTGGCCCAGTCAGAGTCATAAACTCAACCCAACTGAGATGCTGATGCATGACCTCAAGAAAGCAATTTACACCAGACACCCCAACAATATTGCTGAACTAAATGGTCAAGAATTACTTCTGACCGTTGTGCATGTCTGATCTGCAACTACAGGAAATGTTTGGTTGAAGTTATTGCTGCCAAAGGAAATTCAACCAGTTATTAAATCCAAGGGTTCACATACTTGTTCAAACTGCACTGTGAATGGTTACATGGTGTGTTCACTAAAAATATGGAAACATGAAGATCAGATCACATTTTATGACCAATTTGCGCAGAAATCCATATAATTCTAAAGGGTTGCATACTTTTGTTTGCAACTGTATATACATTTTTCCTTCGATGATAGCAATCTGTCCAGGCCCTGATGTAGCAAAGCAGCCGCAAACCATAATGCCCCCACCACCATACTTTACAGTTGGGATGAGGTTTTGATGTTGGTGTGCTGTGCCTCGTTTTCTCGTCACACAGTGTTGTGTATTTCTTCCAAACAACTCAACTTTTGTTTCATCTCTCCACTAAATATTTTGCCAGTAAATCTTTTGCAAACTTTAATCGTGCAGCAATGTTTTCTTTGGACAGCAGTGGCTTCCTCTGTGCTATTCTCCCATTAACTCCATTCTTGTTTAGTGTTTTACGTATCATAGATTTGCTAACAGGGATGTTAGCATATGCCAGAGACTTTTGTAAGTCTTTAGATGACACTCTAGGATTCTTCTTCAACTCATTGAGCATTCTGCACTGTGCTCTTGCAGTCATCTTTACAGGATGGCCACTCCTTGGAGGAGTAGCAGCAGTGCTGAACTTTCTCCATTTATAGACAATTTGTCTTACCGTGGACTGATGCACAGCAAGGCTTTTGGAGATACCTTTATAACCTCTTCCAGCTTTATGCAAGTCAACAATTCTTAATCGTAGGTCTTCTGAAAGCTCTTTTGTGCGACACATCATTCACATCAGGCAATTCTTCTTGGGAAAAGCAAACCCAAAACTGGTGTGTGTTTTTGTATAGGGCAGGGCAGCTGTAACCAACATCTCCATCTCATTGATTGGACTCCAACTTGCTAACACCTCACTCTAACTACTATGCAGTAACTTCCTCCTCTGGTTGTACCCCTACCTGTTCCCTGATCTGTGGCACACACTGCTCCTGAGGAAGTGGCACTATACTGCGTAACATGTAATCAGAGCTAGATTGAAGGTTAGAGTGACCCTTTATGTTCCTCTCGCCGGTAGCCTGTGTTTTCCCCGTACTAGTCTATGTTTATACTAAAGTTGACATACACTTATAGATTTGCAGCAGATTCGACCATCAGATAGATTGCCTGTCAAGTCCAATCTGGCAGGAATCTATCTGATGTGTGCCACACACTAGGAACAGATTTACAATATATTTCAGAATAAAATCTATTGGAAAGTAGATGTACAGAGGCGCCAAAAGGATAAAATATGCTAAAATGTTTAAAATATTCGGGTGGCGGCGGTGGACCGGCCACTCAGAAATAGACTCGATGCTGTCGCTTAAGATCTCGTGACCTTGAGACTGTACTGTGTACTCCTATCTGTTTATTGCCTGAGGAAGCGGGAATATACCCATGAAACGCATTGCGGTTCTGTTCATGGAGTATGTGAATAAATTGTCTTTATCTTAAGCGACAGCATCGAGTCTATTTCTGAGTGGCCGGTCCACCGCCGCCACCCGAATATTTTAAACATTTTAGCATATTTTATCCTTTTGGCGCCTCTGTACATCTACTTGTCAAGATATCCACCCTTGGTGGTTGGAAGGGTGAAAAACCCTCCTTTCCTTCTTCAGTGAGCGACATCTTAATCCTGAGTGGGGACAGGTCTAATCTCCCCACCTGCCTATATAGTGGTTGCCTAAACGGTAACCCATGTTTGTAAGTATAATACTTACTCCACACTAATTCTCCCTGATCCAATACATACTACACTATATTGGGCTCTCGGTTTCTCTGTAAAATCTATTGGAAATCGATCTAAATGCATTATTGGACCATTAGATCCAATGCAACTCTATGGGCTATCGATCTGCTGCCAGCAGCACATCGACCTAGATTTTCCATCCTTTCAGATAGATCAAATCAATCAAAATCAATCGAAATCAGCTGCAAATCGATCAAATGGGGAATCTGATAGAATCGATTTCTGATTGATCGATTGATTCTATAGAATCGATCAATCGATCGATGCCAGAAATCGACCAGTGTATGGGCCCCTTAAGATAGCATCAGAGAAATGTTTTGACTTCACTCAGTTCTTGTTGAAAATGCAACACTTACACAAGGCTAACTAAAAAGCTATGCTATGAGCTGGTATAATGCTTAGTATGTGGAATACTTAAGGGGCCCATACACTGGTCGATTTCATTCTATAGAATCAATCGATTTATCAGAAATCGATTCTATCCGATTCCCCCATTCGATCGATTTGCAGCCGATTTCGATTAATTTGATCTATCTGACAGGATGGAAAATCTAGGTCGATATGCTGCTGGCAGCAGATTGATGGTCCATAGAGTTGCATTGGATCTAATGGTGCAATAATGCATTTAGATCGATTTTCAATAGATTTCCAACAGATTTCATTCTAAAATCTATTGGAAATCTGTTCCTAGTGTGTGGCACACATCAGATAGATTCCTGTCAGATTCGACCTGACAGGCATCTGACAAATCTATCTGATGGTCGAATCTGCTGCAAATCTATAAGTGTATGGCCACCTTTAGGTATAGTGATTATAAAACAATTAATTAATGATTTGAACTATAATCAACCTATATATTAAAGAGAACCCGAGGTGTGTTTAAAGAATGTTATCTGCATACAGAGGCTGGATCTGCCTATACAGCCCAGCCTCTGTTGCTATCCCAAACCCCACTAAGGTCCCCCTGCACTCTGCAATCCCTCATAAATCACAGCCATGCTGTGAGGCTGTGTTTACATTTGTAGTGTCAGTCTCAGCTGCTCCCCCACCTCCTGCATAGCTCCGGTCCCTGCCCCCGTCCCTTCCCTCCAATCAGCAGGGAGGGAAGGGATGCAGGTGGGGACTGGAGTTCTGCAGGAGGCGGGGAGAGCAGCAGACTGACACTATAGAGATAAACACAGCCAGCTCTGACAAGCTGTTTGTCAGCAGCTGGCTGTGATTTATGAGGGATTGCAGAGTGCAGGTGGACCTTAGGGGGGTTTGGGATAGCAAAAGAGGCTGGGCTGTATAGGCAGATCCAGCCGCTGTATGCAGATAATATTCTTCAAACCCACCTCGGGTTCTCTTTAAAGCAGTAGGATCAGCCATACTATGCCAGGGAAAAAAACCACATATATAAGTAGATACTTGATCGACTTACATAACACATATATTGTACTGTCCACATTTTGATTTCAGTGAATTTTATATAGTAAATGAAGATAATTCTGGTCCTGGTGGGGGCCATGTCCTTTGCCCACAGCTGAGGCTACATACTGATGTCATTTCTTCCCTTAGCTTTCATTTCTCCTCCAATCGCTGAGACTTAGGGAAAGCTTAGTTAGGCTAAAGTTAGGCTTCTTAGCTTGCTCCTTGCTGATACTTATTGCTAATAAGCACTCCACAGCAGCTCTTTTAGAGCTAATGTTGTTCTTGTGATCTTTTTTTTTTTGTGTGTGTGGCCCACTGACACTTGCATATACAGTCCTGTCAGTCAGTCGCAGCTGGCCCTTGCTAATTCCTATACTGTGCAAGTTCCAGCACATTCAGTGACTACCTTTTCACTGCCCGTGTGTGACAGCTGCACATTTGTAATACCAGTCCGACCGTGCATACCTGTTCACGGTACCTGTGTGTGTGACAGGCAGCTGCACATTGTATTGATACCAGTCACTGCATACCTTTTTAGTGCACCTGCGTGACAGCACGCATTGTTATATTATATAGCAGTCACTACATACCTGTTCACGGTACCTGTGTGTGTGACTGCTGCACATTTGTAATACTAGTCACTGCATACCTGTTCATGGTACCTGTGTGTGACAGCTGCACATTTGTAATGCTAGTCACTGCATACCTGTTCATGGTACCTGTGTGTGACACCTGCACATTTGTAATACCAGTCACTGCATACCTGTTCAGTGCAGCTGCGTGACAGCATGCAGTGTTATATTATATAGCAGTCACTGCATACCTAATTATGGTACCTGTGTGACTGCACATTGTATTAGTCAAGTCAGTGCATACCTTTCACTTCATCCCCCCCAATATGGGCAAAACAGGCAGAGGCAGGCCACCCGGCAGGTCTGTTCGAGGTCGTGCTGTCATGATTTCGTGCGGCCCTGGACCAAAGTACAGTGTTCAGAAGGCACGTGCCGTCACCCCCCAAGATTGTCAGGATGTAGTTGACTATTTAACACAGAACACCTCATCTTCCTCAGCTTCCGCACGGAACCGTGACATATCTTCCTCCTTCTGCTCTGATTCTGGCACGCCACTTAACACTCAGTCAGCCGCCACCACCAAAGTGCCATCATCCCAGGGCTCAGCGGTGTGGAAACCTTTTTGTGTGTCTTGGAAAGACCAAGACCCGCGTAGGGACAACTTCCTTATGAAGGCACACGATGACAAAGCACAAACTGCAATGGGATGACCACCTGAGGAAAAGCAGCACACAAAAGCAAAGCCACGCACCACAGTGGAAGATACCAGGCTGCAATTATTTCTCAAAAAAGGCGATACCCAAACTGTACCATGATGTTGAAAGGCAAGTGGTGTCATCTCTGGCACACAGCGTTGGGTCAAGGATGCATCTGACCATGTGGTCTGCAAAGCACGGTCAGGCCTGCCCGAAGACTAAGTCAGTCCCCACCCAGAATCTCTGCCTGCACGCTGCTTGATTGCCTTCTCAGCCACCCACCACCAACAGGGTCCAGGACTCCAGGTGGATTCCTGAATTTTTAAGGCTAGCTATAATAATTTTTCTGGTGTGTGTACATGCCTGCCTAATTTTTCTGGCTGCACTGCGGCTGCAACAACAAAACAAAAGGCATGTACAAGTGCCAATTCCCCTTTGTAATCATTACCTTGCCGCGGTGAAGGGGCTTGCGTATCACAATGAAGCAATGACCGCCGGCTATATGAGTGTGTCGGAGGGGAGGGGGGCAGAGCCGGCCTTTGGGGGTGGCAAGTGGGGCAATCGCCCCAGGCCCCGCGCCTGAGGAGGCCCCGCACCCTCTGCAGTGCTGGGGAGAGCGGGCATAGTTGTTTAAACTCATGTGTCTCTGATGCTCACAGCTACCATCTAGTTCCTCTCCCAGCATCTGTGTATTGGTAACAGCGCCCCCTGGGATGACGTGACCGCATGTCACCACAGGAGGGCACTGTTACCAATACACAGATGCTGGGAGAGGAACTAGATGGTAGCTGTGAGCATCCGTGAAGACACGTGAGTTTTAACAACTATGCCCGCTCTCCCCAGCACTGCAGCCACATTATCTAACCTGTACTGCGGGGCACCTACCTATCTAATCTATACTGCAGGGCTTCTACCTATATAATCTATACTGCGGGGCACCTACCTATCTAACCTATACTGCAGGCTGGCACCTATATAATCTATACTGCGGGGCACCTACCTATCTAACCTATACTGCAGGCTGGCACCTATCTAATCTATACTGCATGCACCTATCTAACCTACTGCAGGCTGGCACCTATCTAATCTATACTGCAGGCACCTTCCTATCTAATCTATACTGCAGGCTGGCACCTATCTAATCTATACTGCAGGCACCTATCTAATCTATACTGCAGGCTGGCACCTATCTAATCTATACTGCAGGGCTTCTACCTAAATAATCTATACTGCAGGGCACCTACCTATCTAATCTATACTGCAGGCTGGCACCTATCTAATCTATACTGCAGGCACCTATCTAATCTATACTGCAGGCTGGCACCTATCTAATCTATACTGCAGGGCTTCTACCTAAATAATCTATACTGCGGGGTACCTACCTATCTAATCTATACTGCAGGGCTTCTACCTAAATAATCTATACTGCGGGGCACCTACCTATCTAATCTATACTGCGTGGCACCTATATAATCTATACTGCATGCACCTATCTAATCTATGCTGCAGGCACCTATCTAACCTATACTGCAGGCACCTTCCTATCTAATCTATACTGCAGACTGGCACCTATCTAATCTATACTGCAGGCTGGCATTTATCTAATCTATACTGCAGGCTGGCACCTATCTAATCTTTACAGCAGGCTGGCACCTATCTAACCTATACTGCGGGCTGGCACCTATCTAATCTATTCTGCGGGGCACCTACCTAATCTATACTGCAGGCACCTATCTAACCTATACTGCAGGCTGGCACCTATCTAATCTATACTGCAGGCTGGCACCTATCTAACCTATACTGCAGGCACCTATCTAATCTATACCGCAGGCTGGCACCTATCTAACCTATACTGTGGGCTGGCACCTATCTAATCTATACTGCGGGGCACCTACCTAATCTATACTGCAGGCACCTATCTAACCTATACTGCAGGCTGGCACCTATCTAATCTATACTGCAGGCTGGCACCTATCTAACCTATACTGCAGGCACCTATCTAATCTATACCGCAGGCTGGCACCTATCTAACCTATACTGTGGGCTGGCACCTATCTAATCTATACTGCGGGGCACCTACCTAATCTATACTGCAGGCACCTATCTAACCTATACTCAGTGGCGTAGCTAAGGAGCTGTGGGCCCCGATGCAAGTTTTACAATGGGGCCCCCCAAGCATTCTATACATAACAATTTATACGGCGCACCAAAATCTGCCAATGGCAACTACAGTGTCAGAGGTGCAAGAAGGGGATGGGGAACCGTTTGTTAATGATTGCCACTATTCAAAGTATCTACAGAAGTCATTATTATGAGCATAGGCCCAATAGAGAGCTAATTCTGTAGTTAAGGGAGGGCCCTTCGGGGCCCCTCTGGCCCAAAGGCCCCGATGCAGTCGCTACCTCTGCACCCCCTATTGCTACGCCCCTGCCTATACTGCAGGTTGGCACCTATCTAATCTATACTGCAGGCTGGCACCTATCTAATCTATACTGCAGGGCACCTACCTAATCTATACTGCAGGCACCTATCTAACCTATACTGCAGGCTGGCACCTATCTAATCTATACTGCAGGCACCTATCTAATCTATACTGCAGGCTGGCACCTATCTAATCTATACTGCAGGCTGGCACCTATCTAACCTATACTGCAGGCTGGCACCTATCTAATCTATACTGCAGGCTGGCACCTATCTAATCTATACTGCGGGGCACCTACCTAATCTATATTGCAGGCACCTATCTAACCTATACTGCAGGCTGGCACCTATCTAATCTATACTGCAGGCACCTATCTAATCTATACTGCAGGCTGGCACCTATCTAATCTATACTGCGGGGCACCTATCTAATTTATACTGCAGGCACCTACCTATCTAATCTATACTGCAGGTACCTATCTAATATATACTGCAGGCTGGCACATATCTAATCTATACTGCTATCTAATCTATACTGCAGGCTGGCACCTATCTAACCTATACTGCAGGCTGGCACCTATCTAATCTATACTGCAGGCTGGCACTTATCTAACCTATACTGCAGGGATCTATCTAATCTATACTGCAGGCACCTATCGAACCTATACTGCAGGCTGGCACCTATCTAATCTATACTGCAGGCACCTATCTAATCTATACTGCAGGCTGGCACCTATCTAACCTATACTGCAGGGACCTATCTAATCTATACTGCAGGCTGGCACCTATCTAACCTATACTGCAGGCTGGCACCTATCTAATCTATACTGCAGGCACCTATCTAATCTATACTGCAGGCTGGCACCTATCTAATCTATACTGCAGGCTGGCACCTATCTACCCTATACTGCAGGGACCTATCTAATCTATACTGCAGGCTGGCACCTATCTAATCTATACTGCAGGCTGGCACCTATCTAATCTATACTGCAGGCACCTATCTAATCTATACTGCAGCCACCTTCTTATCTAATCTATACTGCAGCCACCTTCCTATCTAATCTATACTGCAGGCTGGCACCTATCTAATCTATACTGCAGGCTGGCACCTATCTAATCTATACTGCAGGCTGACACCTATCTAACCTATACTGCAGGCTGGCACCTATCTAATCTATACTGCAGGCACCTATCTGATCTATACTGCAGGCTGGCACCTATCTAATCTATATTGCAGGGCACCACCCTACCTAATCAATACTGCAGGCTGGCACCTATCTAATATATACTGTGGGGTACCTACCTAACTAATCTATACTGCAGGCACCTTTCTATCTAATCTGTACTGCAGGGCACCTACCTACCTATCTAATCTGTATTGCAGGGCACCTACCTGTCTAATCTAAACTGCAGGCACCTATCTAATCTATACTGCAGTGCACCTATCTAATCTATACTGCAGGCACCTATCTAATCTGTACTGCAGGGCACCAACCTATCTAATCTATACTGCAGGCACCTATCTAATATATACTGCGGGGCACCTATCTAATATATACTGCGGGGCACCTACCTGACTAATCTATACTGCAGGCACCTATCTAATCTATACTGCAGGGTACCTACCTACCTATCTAATCTGTACTGCATGGCACCTACCTGTCTAATCTATACTGCATGCACCTATCTAATGTGTACTGCAGGGCACCACCCTATCTAATCTATACTGCAGGCATCTATCTAATATATACTGCGGGGTACCTACCTAACTAATCTATACTGCAGGCACCTATCTAATCTATACTGCAAGGTACCTACCTACCTATCTAATCTGTACTGCAGGGCACCTACCTGTCTAATCTATACTGCAGGGTACCTACCTATCTAATCTATACTGCGGTGCACCTACCTATCTAACCTATACTGGAGGCACCTACCTATCTAACCTATACAGTGTGTGCTTCCAAAACGTGTATCCACAGCATATGTCTCTAGGCCCCGCATATGACACTCGCCCCAGGCCCCGCGTACTCTAAGGCCACCTCTGGAGGGGGGCACACCAAAGACAATAAGGTTGTTGCTTCATTGCGGGCAGACCAAATTTGATCAGCTGGACAGTCACTGTTGTTCTATCATTGAGCTACCACAGCCCGGCGACCATATGGGCTGGAAAACTGCCACGGCCTGCACTCTGGCCACGGTGCGCACCAGTCCAGTACGGCCGTCACTACACAAACAGCTGTTTGCGGTGTGTTACACAGTGAGTTTGGTGTGTCAGTGTGAAGCAGTACACTAAGGGCTTGATTCACTAACCGGCGCTAAGCCGGTTAGTGTGCCCTAAGTGTTTGTGTGCGCAAACCACGGCGTTAGGTGGTTTGCGCCCACACAGTTGAAATAATCCCGCTCACTGCGCGGACAGTGCGGATAATAGTGCGCATTGCTGGTCCTTAAAAGTCGCACCCGATGTGCCGAAAATGACGCATCGGGTGCCCGTTAAGCAGCGCTATGATGCGCCACTTCGGGGGCACCCGATGCATCATTTTCGTCGCATCAGGCGCGACTTTTAAGGGCCAGCGGGTGCAACGTTATCATCGCACCATGCACTAATATTGGCGCACCCGCGCTGAGCGCGCAGTGCACGGGCCGCGCGCAAAGTAGCTGTGCGCACACTAGCGGCCAAAAAGGGCTTAACACTTAGTGCCGGTTAGTGAATCAAGCCCTAATTATACTACCTGATTGATGTATACACATGCAAGATGTCATTGCAATGTGATTTCTGCCCTTAAAACGCTGCTTTGCATCAAATCCAGATTTTCCCCCGGGACTTTTGGTGTATATCCCACTCCGCCATGCAAAACTTCAGGTGTTAGACCCCTTGAAACATCTTTTCCATCACTTTTGTGACCAGCATAAATGTTTGTAGTTTTTAAAGTTCGCCTCCCCATTGAAGTCTATTGCGGTTTGCAAAGTTCGCAGGTTCGCAAACTTTTGCGGAAGTTCGCATTTGAGGTTGGTGAACCTAAAATCGGAGGCTGGAGCCATCTCTATTCACTAATTCTTTGTTGATTGGGACGCAGAACAGCACAAGGGAAATGAGCCTATTCAAACCAATGATCGCTAGTCAGAGTGTTGGACAGAATAGTTGTTTTTTTTTGGGTGGGGGGGTTACAGCAGGCCTAGGGCACTGGAAAATACAAATCTAGCCCTGGAAAGAGAGGTCTTTCAAAAAACTTTATTTTTAATTGTAACTTTCTTTTTAATTTCAATTGCAGCTGTGCAGAGTCGATTTAAAGTTCCTGTTTGAATAACTGTGACTCAATAGCTCTGTCCCACAATAATTAAGCAACCGGCTATACTGCATTGTGAAACATTCACTTTCATTTCCCCTCCCCTCTACTGCAGCGATGGCGTCTGCTGATCTGAGCCAGGAGCTGGAGTGTCCCATCTGTCTGAGCATTTATACAGATCCTGTAAACCTGAAATGTGGTCACAGCTTCTGCCGGGTCTGTATTGATCGTGTGATGGACACACAGGAGGGGTCTGGAGGTTATTTCTGTCCTGAATGTAGAGAGCAGTTTATGGAGAGGCCGACACTGCAGAGGAACATTGCCCTGAGGAAGATAGCAGAGAGTTTCCTGTCTACTCAGCCAGATCAGGAGGAGGCCGGAGTCCGCTGTACTTACTGCATTCACTCTGCTGTACCGGCTGTTATGTTCTGTCTGCACTGTGACGCTTCTCTGTGTGATAATCACCTGAGAGTCCACAGCAAGGCACCAGAACACGTCTTATGTGACCCCAACACTTCCCTGGAGAACAGGAAATGCTCCGTCCATAAGAAGAGCCTAGAGTATTACTGCACTGATGATGCTGCCTGCATCTGCGTTTACTGTTCAGCAGAGGAGCATCGGGGACACCAGGTGGAGACACTGGCTGCGGCCTCTGAGAAAAAGAAGAAGAAGCTGAGAAATGATCTGCAAAAACTGATGGCAGACACAAAGGAGGCTAAAAAAAGAGTCCAGAGTCTGGAGGAACGTAGGAGGAAAGCACAAGATAAAGCAGATGGTGAAACAAAGAGAGTCACTGCCCTGTTTAGAGTCCTCAGGAGACGGCTGGACAATCTGGAGAAGAGAGTCCTGAGTGACATCATTAGGCAGGCACAGCAAGTGTCACAATCCTACAATGACATCATTCAGCAGCTGGAGATAAAGAAGGAGGAGCTGTCCAGGAAGATGCGTCACATTGAGGAGCTGTGTAACACGACTGATCCACTGACTGTCTTACAGGAATCAGACACAGGTGACTTGTGTGACAAGGAGGACAGAAAGAGACATGATAAACAGCTCCATGATGGAGGGGATCTGGATGTGGCCGGCATCTCACACACATTACACACAGGACTATCTGATATCATGTCTGGGGTAATTGTGCAGAAACATACAGACACACAGGCCTATCCACATTCTAGTACAGAGGACAAAGTTCCCCTCACTGCTACACTATCTAGGCCATGCCCCCAACCCACCCCCACCGCACAACACACACAGGCCTCTCCACATTCTAGTACAGAGGACAAAGTTCCCATCACTGCTGAGCTATCCAGGCCACGCCCCCAACCCACCCCCACCACACAACACACACAGGCCTATCCACATTCTAGTACAGAGGACAAAGTTCCAATCAATGCTACACTATCCAGGCCACCCCCCCAACCCACCCCCACTGCACAACACACACAGGCCTATCCACATTCTAGTACAGAGGACAAAGTTCCAATCAATGCTACACTATCCAGGCCACCCCCCCAACCCACCCCCACTGCACAACACACACAGGCCTTTCCACATTCTAGTGCAGAGGACACAGTTCCTATCACTACTGAACTACCCAGGCCACACCCCCTACCCACCCCCACCACACAACACACACAGAGCCAGGCTGGGGGGACAAATATTGGGGCTGTACAGCAAACACCAGGGCTGCCAAAGTATGCAGACATATCACTGGCTGTAAACACAGCTGCTAATAATTTATATATATCAGCTGACAGGAAAATTGCATGCAGGGCAGGCAGAAGCCAGAATGACCCAGAAGCACCAGAGAGATTTGAGGAATATCAGGTGTTGAGCAGCCAGAGATTCTCCTCGGGGCGACATTACTGGGAAGTGGATGTTAGGAGATCAGATGTATGGAGAGTTGGGATGTGTTACCCCAGTATAGACAGGAGAGGAGATCAGTCAGAGATTGGATATAATAACAAGTCCTGGTGTTTGGAGAGGTGGAGTAATCGGTACTCAGTGATACATGATAGGAAAGTAATCTGGTTACCTGACAAGATCCCCAGTAATAGAGTCAGGATATGTCTGGATTATAAGGCCGGGCAGATCTCCTTTTATGCCCTGTGTGACCCGATCAGACACCTCCACACCTTCACTGCTGCCTTCACTGAGCCTCTCCATGCTGCATTATGGGTATATACAGGTTGTGTAAAGATATCTGGGGGGAACCAGAGGAGGTGAGGGATCCGCCTACTGATGACATCACAGGAAGGTAACTGTGATTGGCTCATTATCCCACAAATACTTGCCAGTTATCTGTGATTTTCAGGGACAGTCCTGACATAAAAAATGTTGTCACTGAAAACATCCCTGAATTTTTGTCTTGAACAGTCGTACCATGAAATCCTCATCCTGTGAATGTCTGTAAATCTCTTATCCTCACCTGATACAAAATTAAATAATCTGACATAAATACAGAAATCAGAATAGCAAGACTATACATATATGTGTGGATCTCGAGTATAAATAATACATTGGTTGTTGCCTTAGCGGTGGTAAATAATATAAGTATCAAAATGTAGCTTTCTTATAAAAACTGACACGTACTAGGTAAATCCATCCATCCATGAGTGACGCTCACTTAGTAGTACTGGGGTGTGACACAGTTACTGCATGTGACCAACGCCTGGCAATGCCTTATGCAAGAGGTCTGTGCCACTATGTCAGCTTTACCCTGTGCCCAGCCCACCACTGATGACACCCCACACTGTAACCAACGCATGGCAATGCCTTATGCAGGAGGTCCGTGCCACTATGTCAGCTTTAACCTTCCCAGCGTTCAATTTCCCCAGGATTTCTGTGCAAACAGTGATAAAATTTATTTTTAAAACTTTTTTTTCCCTGTAACTTGCCAAAATGTGTCAAGCAAGGGTCTAGTATACAGTGCAGGAGAGTATTGATGTGTATGCATGTTTATACTGTTCACAGCATGTTTTTTTGAACGGACATTTCTGTGCATACCGCTAGGGAGGTTAATGGATTCCCAGTTGCCACCAGCAGGAAAGCTCCAAACAAAATCTCTATAAGGGATGGCAAATTACTTGCTACTAATTGTAAGTTGATAAAAATTGTATGTTAACCACTTCCCTACCACACTTTTTTCCCCCTTCAAAACCAGAGCAATTTTTACTCTTTCCATTCATTTGCCAAGAACTTTATCGCTATTTATGACACTGAAATTATCTATGTAATAGGCTTTCTTTGGGCAGTACTTTTTTTGCTTAGAATTATTTTATTTTAAATATGCATTTTACAGGGAAGAAGAAAAAAAAATCATAATTTCTTAGCTTTCAGCCATTGTAATTTAAAAATAAAATGTGCTATTGTAGATAAAACAGACATGTTTTATTTGCCCATTTGTCCCAATTATTACAACATTTAAATTGTGTCCGTAGTACAATGTATAGCGTTAATATTCTATTTGGAAATAAAGGTGTATTTTTTCCAGTTTACTTTTTTTTAATTACTATAACAATAATTACAAGCCTTTATTTACAAAAGCAACAGTAATATAGTCTTATGACATACATATTAAAAAAGTCCCTAAGTTAACTTTTTATGTAGGTTTGTTTTAATGATGTAATTTTTCTTCTTTTTTTAACACATGTTTTATTTTGGTAACTATGGGGTAGAGGTGGAAGGAGTAAAAAAAATGTATTTTATTTTTCTGTGGGATAGTGTATAATGGTGTATTTGGGTGTAGTTTTATGTTTTGGCCACAAGATGGTGCTACTCTAACTCCGTGTTCTAAAAAATAAAACAAGGAACCAAGTGTATACATCGAGGTTCATGTCAGGTTGTTTTTCCAATTAGAGCCTGCGCTGCTGCCCAAGACTGATTCATCAAAGGCACAGTGATCGGGTTTGGAAACAGCTATTTCCCATTCCCTGATCATGGAGGGACAGGATTGCGGTTAATGCAAACAGGATAGACATGACAATCATGAGCAGTGGCGGTAAGTAAACAGAGACGCATATCTATGCCCCTGTGCCAGATAAGCGTGGCAAGAGTAGGGAAATGGTTAATGATACACACACACACACACACACACACACACACACACACACACACACACACACACACACACACACACACACACACACACCTGATTTTATATATATAGATGAAGATAATTCTGTTCCTGGTAGGGGGCCCATGTCCTGAGGCTACATACTGATGTAATTTCTTCCCTTAGCTTTTTCTTCTTCTCTCCTCCAATCGCTGAGACATAGGGAAAGCTTAGTTAGGCTAAAGTTAGGCTTATTAGCTTGCTCCTTGCTGATACTTATTGCTAAAAAGCGCCCCACAGCATCTCTTTTGGAGCTAATGTTGTTCTTGTGATCTGTTTTTTTTTTGGGTGTGTGGCCCACTGACACTTGCATATACAGCCCTGTCAGTCAGTCGCAGCTGGCCCTTGCTAATTCCTATACTGTGCAAGTTCCAACACATTCAGTTACTACCTTTCCACTGCCCGTGTGTGACAGCTGCACATTTGTAATACCAGTCCGACTGTGCATACCTGTTCACTGTACCTGTGTGTATGACAGGCAGCTGCACATTGTATTGATACCAGTCCCTTCATACCTTTTCAGTCGGATCAGTGAATAATAGCACACAGCGCCTATGCATAAAAATGGCGTCGCATTAAAAAGATATGCTTATCGCTATTTATCGTTAGTACTGCATAATAATGGCGCACAGGGAAAAAAGAAGAAAAACGGCACACACTAACGTTATTTATCAATAGCGCCGTTCATTTGCCAAACAGCAGACGTTATTGTGCACAGTAACGTTATTTATCAATAGCACCCTACATAAGTCAAACTTCAGACGTTATTTAACTGCAAAACGGTGAATGGATTTAATGTAACACTGTCAAGGTTAGGGTTAGGCACCACTGGGGGGGTCTTAGGGTTAGGCACCATCAGGGGGGTCTTAGGGTTAGGTACCACCAGGGGGGTCTTAGGGTTAGGCACCACTGGGGGGGGGTCTTAGGGTTAGGCACCATCAGGGGGGTCTTAGGGTTAGGCACCACCAGGGAGTCTTAGGGTTAGGCACCATCAGGGGGGTCTTAGGGTTAGGCACCACCAGGGAGTCTTAGGGTTAGGTACCACCAGGGGGTCTTAGGGTTAGGCACCACCAAGGGGTTGGTTAGGGTTAGGCACCACCAGGGGGGTGGTTAGGGTTAGGCACCACCAGTGGGGGGTTTAGGGGTTAGGGATAGGTACAGAGAGGGTTCTGTGTGTTAACACTAAATAACGATAAGGCTTTAACGCAAAATAACGATAAGGCTTTAACGTTAAATAGCGATAAGCGGCAAACGGATTAGCGGCAACACCGTGCGCCATTATTCGCAGGCGCCATTTTCAGATGGATCCCTTTTCAGTGCACCTGCGTGACAGCACGCAGTTTTATATTATATAGCAGTCACTGCATACCTGTTCACGGTACCTGTGTGTGTGTGACTGCTGCACATTTGTTTGTTTTTTTGTTTTTTTATTTATATAGTTACATAGTTACATAGTTATTTTGGTTGAAAAAAGACATACGTCCATTGAGTTCAACCAGTACAAAGTACAACACCAGCCTGCTCCCTCACACATCCCTGTTGATCCAGAGGAAGGCGAAATATCAAACTCAGATGCATGTTTGATATGGGAAGGTCGTCAGCTTATGGCGTGATAGCTTGATAGCCGAACACCAACACTGAAAAGTGCCATCATCATTTCTTGAATATGTATAATTAAGCTTTATTTTATCGTTTCATTATATCTATGTGTGATTCATATACCATAAACTTCTCCCTTCCCTTACACATCATTTCTCATTTCTGTATTAACCATGGCATTCTATCTTATATTTCTCGTATATCTCAATGAAAGGTAGGTGTATTAGATTCTGAGTATATATAAAACATTCAATCAACTTACATTCAGCCATCCATACCCATCCTTAACCCATAACCTATACATACTAACCCACCCCAATCCACCTGACCGCCACCTTTTCCTGCACTTACCCTGCTCAATATTCTAAATATGCAAGTACTTATTGTTTATCCATATACTGTTTTGTAATTTTATGCCAGGTATTTCTGTAAAGACTGCCCCTCTGGGTGCAATCTAAGTCGAGTATCTGACCTTCTGTGCCGTAAAGGGCGTCACCGCCACACAATGAATCCATTCTACTGATCCAGTCATTCAAGAGAGGAGGGGTCGAATCTTTCCATTTTTCTACTATCATTCTTTTTACAACCTTTGTTCCTAGTTCTTTAATTAATATACTCCCTTTGCTGTCGTCTGTGTCAGAAATACCGAAGATAGCTTTGCTTGCAGGTCTCTACTAAAGCACGTTATACTTTCCCAAAAGGGCTTAAAGGGACTCCGAGCAGTGCGGAAACTATGGAAAGATGCATATCATTTTAAAGCTCTCTTTCTCCTCTTTCCAATGATATATAAACCGCCGCCCTACGCCTTTTAGTTTTCGTGATTTTCGTGATTTAAATTGCCGCAGCCGCGATTTCAATCGCGAAAATAGAGAAAACTAAAAGGCGTAGAGCGACGATTTAGGTGTCGTCAGAAAGAGGAGAAAGAGAGCTTTAAAATGATATCCATCTTTCCATAGTTACATTGTATTACACAGGGCGACTTTTTCTGCTAAATGGAGATGCTGACTTTGAGAAAAAGTCGCCCTGTGTAATACAATGCAACTATGGAAAGATGGATATCATTTTAATGCTCTCTTTCTCCTCTTTCTGACGACCCCTAAATCGTCGCTCTACGTCTTTTAGTTTTCTCTATTTTCGCGATTGAAATCGCGGCTGCGGCAATTTAAACTAAAGGGCGTAGGGCGGCGGTTTATATATCATTGGAAAGAGGAGAAAGATAGCTTTAAAATGATATGCATCTTTCCATAGTTTCCGTACTGCTCAAAGTCCCTTTAACTATGGGGCACGTCCACCTCATGTGCAATTCGGACCCGTCCTCATGCCCACATCTCCAGCAAACTTCTGTTTGTCTAGAACATTTTTGGATACGTTCCGGAGTAATGTATCATCTAGCAATGGTCTTGTACTGGATAAGATGCAATCCTGTATCCTGAGTCATCCAATTTTTATGCCATATCGTGGGCCATTTGCTTTTAAGTTAAGAGCCGAGGGCTTTTTCCCATTTTGCACAATAGTGTTGGGTAGTGATTTGGCTCTCTCCTTGACAAATAAGTCTTAAGTTTTCGAAAGTGTTTTGTCCATTTTTTTATTAAGTAAAATAGGTTTTTGAAAATGTTTGGGTCATTCCTTAATCTAGCAAATTTGGAATTTAATTTATGTATAAAGCTTCTTGCTTGGGTTAGGCCCCAAGTTTCATTTTGTCCATAGTTGCAAAATAAGCTAGGTATCCCCAATGCATGGTTGCCCCAGAGATTGATAATGTGCGTGTCGGGACTTATCTTATTTTTGGAAAACCAAGACCCCACCAAACCATGCATAAAATCTGGATTTTCTCTTAGGGTGGTCAGAGGGGATGGGCCGGTATCTTTGTACCACTTTGAGATGAACCAAAAGAGAGTTTTAACTGGTTGTTTTATAATGGGATGATCTGTAGTAGAGTAGATTTTATAGATTTTTTTGGAATCCATGAAAAGATTAAATCTAAGTCACATTCATCCCTTTCTAAGGTAGTCCAAATTTTACCTAATCCATTGGGGGAAGACTCTATCTTCCAGTCCAAAACCCTTGCCAGATGTGTACTCCTATAGTAATTCATAATGTTTGGTGCAGCTAAACCTCCCTCCTCTGTCTGCCTTGAAATAAGTTTGTAGCTAATTCTGCGTCTGGATTTACTCCAGATAAAATTTTGGAAAATGTTATGCCAGTTTAGGAACCATGAACTGGGGATAGCCCCTGGCAGACTCCGCAAGAGAGAAATAAGCTTAGGTAAGACTAGCATTTTAATAATGCTTATCCTCCCAAGTACATTAAAACGTGGATGTTCCCATGATTGGAGTTTCCCCTTGCACTCTTTATCCAACTTGGGATCTAGTGAGGGTAATACCAAGGTATTTAATTGCATAGTCATTCCATCTATAATTGCTATTTAATTTAATAGTTTGCGCAGTGTCACGGGAACAGCCTAAATTCAGGATTGTAGTTTTAGCATGATTAATCTTAAAGTTGGAGTGCAAAGAGAAACCCTCACAAAGTTCCTCACACCTGGCGATGGATTGAATCGGTTTGGTGAAAATTAGTAATAAATCGTCCGCGTAGCCTAGTATTGTAGTCTCATTCGTCTTTGTTTTAACACCTTTAACCATGTTGTCGTTTTGAATTAGATGTATAAAAGCTTCTAAACTAAAGTTGAAAAGCCATGAAGACATCCCCATTCTTAATATCAAAAGTATTGCAAAAAGATCCATTAAAGAGGATCTGTAACGTCAAAATGTCCCCTGGGGGGTCCTCACCTCGGATGGGGGAAGCCTCCGGATCCTAATGAGGCTTCCCACGCCGTCCTCCGTCTCTCAGGGGTCTCGCTGCAGCCCTCCGTGCAAGATGACGTCAATATTTACCTTCCCGGCTCCTGCGCAGGCGCTCTGACGGCTGTCGGCTCCGAAGTAGGTGGAAATACCCGATCGCCGTCGGGTCTGCTCTACTGCGCAGGCGCAAGTTTCCGGCGCCTGCGCAGTAGAGCGGACCCGACTGAGATCGGGTATTTCCGTCTACTTCGGAGCCGAAAGCAGCCACAGCGCCCCCGCTGGAGCCAGTAAAGATAAATATTGAATTTACAGTCGGGTCTGTCGCCGGCTGTTCGGAGGGCTGCAGCGAGACCCCCGTGGGACAGAGGACGGCGTGGGAAGCCTCATTAGGATCCGGAGGCTTCCCCGACCCAAGGTGAGTACCCCCCAGGGGATGTTTTTAATGTTACAGAGTCTCTTTAATATTAACGCCTGCACTTTGATTAATATATAATTTTTTTATTCGGTTTATAAAATTCATACCCAGACCAAATCTTTCCAGAATAGAGAAGATAAAGTCCCTCGATAGTCGGTCAAATGCCTTTTCTGCATCTACTGCAACCATAACTGCTTCTATTCCTCTTATTTTGCAGGTGTGGCTCAAATTTGCAGCAGCGCAGATATTATCTTGTATTTGACTATTTTTAACAAAACCCGTTTGTTGTTTGCCTAGAATCCTAGGATACTGCCCGGTCTGTTTGCCAATACCTCAGAATTTTTTTTTAAAAACAATATAAAGCTATTGTAGTGGCGTAATAGCTAGTGGCGCATAACTCTGTGGACCCTGGCGGTGGGAGCACAGACAGACTGCAGGAGGTTAAAGTAGCAGCAGCAGCAGGAGGAGGAGAGAAACGTGTGGCATCAGGCAATGTAGTAGGCCATGGCACCTAGCGGCGGTACCACAGCACCTAAAGAAAAACCAGGCCAAAGTGGCAGGGTACTGAAGGCTGATGTTGTCACAATAATTCCCAGGCACCTCATGTCCTCCTCTCGCCAACAACAGGGGCCTGGAACATGCCTTCAATCCAGGCCTGGTTTATCTTCAGGAATGTGAGTCTGTCCATAGACTCTGGGGACAGACGAGAGTGCTTCTCAGTGACCACGACACCGGCCGCACTGAAGCACTTCTCGGACAGCACGCTGGAAGGGGGGTAAGACAGCACTTCCAGGGCGTACTACACCAGCTCACTCAAGATCTACAAGCGCCCGACCCAGTACTCCAAGGGGTCCACAGGCTCCTCGCCGGTGTCAAGCCCGCTGAAGGACCCCATGTAGTCGGCCACCATCCGGGTCCAGCGCTGGCTTTGACTTTGAGAGGAGGATGCTGCTGCACGCACCTCCTCTCTCAGCTGCTCTACCGTCATTTAGAGTGCCTTAGTCAATGACAGCAGGTCTCCTGGGCGCCTGATGCTGCTGCTGCTGGCCGCAGGCACCGGCTGCTGTGCTGACTGGACAGGGACTGAGGGGGTGGAAGGCTGGGGGAAGGCTTGCTCCAAATGCCGAACAAGGATCTGCTGCAACTCCCTTGTTCGCTGCTCAGGGTCTCCAGCAGGCAGGAACTGACCCACCTTCCCCTTCAGCCGTGGGTCCAGGATCATGCTGATGCAGGCGTGCTCACGCATCTGCTTAACCCTGGGCTCTGTGCGCAGGCAATGCAGCATGTGCACTGCCATGGGGAACAGGGTGGACTGTCCAGCAGAGACATCAGGGTCAGCGGCCGCAACGCTGTCCTCCTCCTCCTCCTCTGGCCCCTTAGCCTCTTCCTCCTCTCTCCACCCTCGCACCACTGCAGCTGCGCTACGCTCTTCCCCCTCAGCAGCAACATCCAGGACCTCCAACTCCTCCTCCTCCAACAATTCAAATTTCTGTGCAGAAGTGGACTGTGCAGGCAGCTGCTGTTCCAGCTGGATCAGGGCCTCCTCTCCCACATCCATCAGATCACAAAGTGCCATGTCCAGCAGACAAACAAAAGGCACCCACTGGCAGAGGGATGCCCATTCCTTGCTCACCAGGTTGGTTCCCTGCAGGAAGGGAGCCAACACCAAGCAGACCTGCTGCATCTGCCCCCACTGTGCATTGGAGAGGAGCTGGAGTTTGGTGGTGCCGGCAAAAGTGGCCTCCAGAATGTAGCGGTTGACAGTCCTCCTCTGCTCAACCAACTGCTCCAACATCGCCAGGGTGGAGTTCCAGCGAATTGGCACATCAATCACAAGCCGGTGTCGTGGCGTGCCCTCGTGCTGCTGCAGGTCGGCCAGGTTTGCTGCAGCAGAGACTGAGCGGCAGAAACTCCGAACAATTTTCCTTGCCTCTTCCCACAGATTGTCCATCCCCTGGTAGGTGCGCAGGAACTTCTGCACCACCAGGTTCAGGACGTGGGCCAAACAGGGGACGTGGGTCAAGTGTTCCCTGTTGATGGCAGACAGCAGGTTGGACGCATTGTCGGACACCACCATCCCGACTCTGAGGCCTCTGGGGGTCAGCCACTTCTGCTCCTGCTCCCTGAGGTTGGCAAGAACATTGCCTGCCATCAATTTGGTCTTCCCCAGGCTGGCCATCTCCAGCAGTGCTTGGCAGTGGCAGGCCTTCATGCTGCTGATGAGGCGGGGTCGTTTGGCGCTGGGAGCTGCTTATTCTCCCCTGACCCTGCGTGGTGGCACCACATAATGGGCTACTGGTGCTGCTGCTGATGATGTGCCCGAGGATGGACATGCTGCATCCTCACTGGTGCATTCCACTAGGCTGACCTAGTGGGCTGTGAAGGACAGGTAGCGGTCTGTCCTAAAACGGCTGCTCCATGTATCCATGGTGACGTGGATCCACTCACTCATGGCATGATCAAGCGAGCGTCCCACGTTCACCATTGCAAAGCGGTGCAGTGCTGGGATCGCCGTGTGGAAGAAGTAGTGGCGGCTGGGGATTTACCACTCCGGGAATCCGTACTGCAGGAGTGTTCTCATGTCACTCCTGCACAAAGGAGTATGGCAGGAGCTGGGAGCGCATGGCCCGGGCAAGCAACCCATTCAGCACCCAGATGCGCCTGTTGGTAGGAGGCAGAACTTTTGTGACACCAGGGAATGACTCGCTGAGCAGGGTCTGGCGGCATTTGCCTGCACGGGAGGAAGAGGAGGCCACTGTGGAGGGAGCAGATGAGGCCACTGAGGACTGGCTGCCCGGGGGGGGGGGGAGCACTGTCTTTCTGCGCTCCTGCTGCTGATGCTGGATGAGCAGGAGGGTGGGATGCTGCTGCTGATGCTTCTGAAGGCTGTACAGTGGCTGTCTGGCTCTGACCACTGCCTGCACCACTGTCCCTCAGCTTCAGAAAGTCAGTATAGTCCTCAAAGTGCTTGGTCTGCAAGTGGTTCTGCAGGCATGAGGTACCTAACTTGTTGAGATCGCGACCTCTACTCAGGCTGGCACCGCAACTGTGGCAAATGGCACGGGTCTTATCCTCATTGCACACAGTGAAGTACCGCCAGACTAGGGATTTTAACTTGCCCTTCATGCTGAGGGCCGAGCAGGCTTTTTTTCTTTGGAGAGCTGTTTTTTTTCCCTTTGCTTGGAGCTGGAGGTTTCCTGCGGGTGGTGGTAGCGGCTGAAGCAGCAGGCTGTGGCTCCTGCCTTTCACACCCTGTGCCGGCCGACATGCTGTTGCCGCGCTCCTGCACCAGAGACACCGTCTCCTCCGATGACGAGCTGCCTTCACCCAACTGTGGGGGTGGCACATAGGGACGGTCCAGCACCTCATCATCATCATCCCCAAACATCTTCTCTGTGGCCCCAACAAACTCTTATGTCCCCAAATCCCCTGCTTCACGCCCCTCCTCCTCCTCAGCAAAATCAGGTGGTTGTTCTGCACCAACAACAAACTCCTCCACCTCAAAATCCTCCTCCTGCTCCTTGCATGCCCCCATGATCTCCTCCTCCTCAAACTGCTCCACAACATCCCTCGCTCGCGGTCCCTGGGGTGAAGAGCGCGCTCATTGAGGGCAGGCTGGTCGCTGGGGTCGACGTGACCTTAAGCGGTGGTGGAGGACGGCTGCTGCTGCTGCGGACCGCAGTGCTGGCGGTGGCACTAGTCTCGCTGGCGCTGGAGGTCTGGCTGGAAACGGTGGCTTGCTGCTCTGCCATCATTTCCACCACAGCCTGTGCCTGACTATTTGCAATGGGCCGGGGACGACGACCCATGGCAAAGATGGGCGCGTGTTGCTGCTGCGCCTCTGCTCCCTCCTCTGCTCCCTCCTCCACAACTCTGCAGTCAGTGGCTGGCAGCGGACCAGTCACAGACCTGCTGGTGCTGGCAGTGGCTGCGGCAATCGCGCTGCCTCTCCTGGTGGTGCCTCTACCTCTGCCAGTCATCATACAATTATACAAATACAATAAGAAAAACAAAAAAATATATATATGTAGAAAGGGCGTGAAAGGGTGTAAACTTTAATGTAAAGTCTGGGTTGGTGTCAATTTTTTTTTTAAATAGTAGGAGTACTACTACTAGTAGTGTAGTAGTCTACAGTAGTCGATAAGTAACTAGTATAAACAACACAGAAGCCTGATTTAGGATAAATAACACAGATATGATCCTATACTAAGGACTAAAAATTAACTTTTAATAATATATATTAAAATGGACCTTGGCTGCTATAGTTTCAAGACTGATACAGCGACATGGGAGGCTATATAAAGACCTGGTAAGTGTGAGAAAACTATCTCAGTATTGCCCTCTCATGTGGCTGAAAAGAAACACAATGTGGGGCTGTGGTAAAGTATATGAGGATAAACCCCCAGCAGCCTCCTAACATTGCCACTGAATACATTAATACACAACCCCCACCAAATAAGATACAAGATGGATTTATTCGCCAAGAGCGGGGGTACCGTACTCGGAATTGCTTGTGGTATAACCCAGGGATCCCCAACCTGTGGTCCGCGGCCCACTGGTGGTCCGCAGGACGCTTTCAGTTGGGCCGCGGGACTGTCCTCTTGCCCCCGCCCCGCCCCCTCCGCAGCCGCCGCTGCTGTTATCTCTGGCGGCCGATTGGTTTTTTACATTCCCCTTCTCTCCCTCTTGTCAGCGACGCGTGTGAGTCACAGCAGCGCGCCCTGCAGCTGCTGTAACAGAGAGGAAGAAAGCAGGAGAGAAAGAGCGGCTTCCTGTAGCGGCGCGCCGTTACTATGGGAACCGCTCTCTCTTTCCTGCTTCCTCCCTCTCCATCACAGCAGCAGCGGGGCGCGCTGCTGTGACTTACACTCCGGCGAGAGAGAGAGAGGGGAATGTAAGACAAGGTAACTGCAGCAGCGGCGGACGCGGGGGGGAGGTGGGGGCTGCTATACTTGGGCACTATACTGTGGCACTATACTTGCTATACTGGGGTACTATACTGGGGCGCTATACTGGGCACTATACTGGCTGTACTGGGGCACTACTAGCTATATTGGGGCACTATACTGGCTATACTGGGCACTATACTGGCTGTACTGGGGCACTACTAGCTGTACTGGGGCACTACTAGCTGTACTGGGGCACTACTAGCTATACTGGGGCACTACTAGCTATACTGGGGCACTATACTAGCTATACTGGGGCACTATACTGGCTATACTGGGCACTATACTGGCTGTACTGGGGCACTATACTAGCTATACTGGGGCACTATACTGGCTGTACTGGGGCACTACTACCTATACTGGGGCACTATACTGGCTATACTGGGGCACTATACTGGCTGTACTGGGGCACTACTAGCTATACTGGGGCACTATACTTGCTATACTGGGGCACTATACTGGCTATACTGGGCACTATACTGGCTGTACTGGGGCACTATACTAGCTATACTGGGGCACTATACTGGCTGTACTGGGGCACTACTAGCTATACTGGGGCACTATACTGGCTATACTGGGGCACTATACTGGCTGTACTGGGGCACTACTAGCTATACTGGGGCACTATACTGGCTATACTGGGGCACTATACTGGCTATACTGGGGCACTATACTGGCTGTACTGGGGCACTACTAGCTATACTGGGGCACTATACTTGCTATACTGGGGCACTATACTGGCTATACTGGGCACTATACTGGCTGTACTGGGGCACTACTAGCTATACTGGGGCACTATACTAGCTATACTGGGCACTATACTAGCTGTACTGGGGCACTACTAGCTATACTTATACTAGCTATACTGGGGCACTATACTAGCTATACTGGGCACTATACTAGCTATACTGGGGCATACTAACTATACTGGGGCACTATACTACCTATACTGGGGCATACTAGCTATACTGGGCACTTTACTAGCTATACTGGGGCACTACCTACCAACACTGGGCACTATACTAGCTATACTGGGGCACTACCTACCTATACTGGGCACTATATTAGCTTTACTGGGCACTATACTAGCTATACTGGGGTAACTGTACTAGCCATACTGGGGCAACTAAACTCCCTATACTGGGGCAACTATGCTAGCTATGCCCCCCCCCCGGGTAACCCGCCGTGCACGACGCTGTCCACTAGGACGCTACACCCCCTGCGGGCCCCGGAGAAAAATTTGGTCAGAAAGTGGTCCCCGGGCCGAAAAAGGTTGGGGACCCCTGGTATAACCCGACATGTTTCACTTCCTTTTGGCCTCTTTCCAACCAAGAAGTTGCGTTTTAGGGGACGTTAAGGTCGCATAACGTGCCCCTAACCCAACGTATGGTGGTGTTGAAGTTGGACGTCAGATTAAGCTGTGTTATGCAGCTCTCAAAGCTGCCGCTCCAGGATAGTGATGGGAAGTCCAGATCTTTTTAAGGATTCGGATCATTCGAATTGGATCATTGAAAAGATGCGGATCTTTGAACCGAATCATTTGAATCATTTTACTAGGGAAGCAGACTGGGGGTGAAATGACTAGCAGGACAGGACTTTCGGTTAGTCCGAAACATGTCAGCTAATTAATGCGTGCCTTGGTTTTGATATGTCCGTTTAAATAAAGATGTACTTTTTTGGCAAGTGCGGACCCTTTTCATCCTTCCTGAAACCTTGGACTTGCTAACCAGGTCGGGCACTGTCAGGACTGTTTGTGGAATGTGAGTGGTGTTCACCTCATTTAAGTTCCTGCCTTCAGTATAGGTAGCTAGGTACAGGTGCCCTTAGTATAGGTAGCCAGGAATAGGTGCCTCCAGTGTAGGTAAAGTGGGTTGCAAAAGTATTCGGCCCCCTTGAAGTTTTCCTCATTTTGTCATATTACTGCCACAAACATGAATCAATTTTATTGGAATTCCACGTGAAAGACCAATACAAAGTGGTGTACACATGAGAAGTGGAACAAAAATCATACATGATTCCAAACATTTTTTACAAATAAATAACTGCAAAGTGGTGTGTGCATAATTATTCGCCTACCTTTGATCTGAGTGCAGTCAGTTGCCTATAGACATTGCCTGATGAGTGCTAATTACTAAATAGAGTGCACCTGTGTGTAATCTAATGTCAGTACAAATACAGCTGCTCTGTGAGGGCCTCAGAGATTGTCTAAGAGAATATTGGGAGCAACAATACCGTGAAGTCCAAAGAACACACAAGACAGGTCAGGGATCAAGTTATTGAGAAAATTAAAGCAGGCTTAGGCTGCAAAAAGATTTCCAAAGCCTTGAACATCCCACGGAGCACTGTTAAAGCGATCATTCAGAAATGGAAGGAGTATGGCACAACTGTAAACCTACCAAGACAAGGCCATCCACCTAAACTCACAGGCCGAACAAGGAGAGCGCTGATCAGAAATGCAGTCTAAAGGCCCATGGTGACTCTGGACGAGCTGCAGAGATCTACAGCTCAGGTGGGGGAATCTGTCCATAGGACAACTATTAGTCATGCACTGTACAAAGTTGGCCTTTATGGAAGAGTGGCAAGAAGAAAGGCATTGTTAACAGAAAGCATAAGAAGTCCCGTTTGCAGTTTGCCACAAGCCATGTGGGGGACACAGCAACCATGTGGAAAAAGGTGCTCTGGTCAGATGAGACCAAAATGAAACTTTTTGGCTAAAATGCAAAACGCTATGTGTGGCGGAAGACTAACACTGCACATCACTCTGAACACACCATCCCCACTGTGAAATATGGTGGTGGCAGCATAATGCTCGGGGGTGCATCTCTTCAGCAGGGACAGGGAAGCTGGTCAGAGTTGATAGGAAGATGGATGGAGCCAAATACAGGGCAAACTTGGAAGAAAACCTCTTGGAAACTGCAAAAGACTTGAGACTGGGGTGGAGGTTCACCTTCCAGCAGGACAATGACCCTAAACATAAAGCCAGGGCAACAATGGAATGGTTTAAAACAAAACATATCTATCTGTTAGAATGGCCCAGTCAAAGTCCAGATCTAAATCCAATTGAGAATCTGTGGCAAGATCTGAAAACTGCTGTTCACAAACGCTGTCCATCTAATCTGACTGAGCTGGAGCTGTTTTGCAAAGAAGAATGGGCAAGGATTTCAGTCTCTAGATGTGCAAAGCTGGTAGAGACATACCCTAAAAGACTGGCAGCTGTAATTGCAGCAAAAGCTGGTTCTACAAAGTATTGACTCAGGGGGCCGAATAATTACGCACACCCCACTTTGCAGTTATTTGTAAAAAAAAATGTTTGGAATGATGTATGATTTTCAATCCACTTCTCACATGTACACCACTTTGTATTGGAATTCCAATAAAATTGATTCATGTTTGTGGCAGTAATGTGACAAAATGTGGAAACCGTCAAGGGGGCCGAATACTTTTGCAACCCACTGTAGCCAGGTGTAGGTGCCCCCAGTATAGGTAGCCAGGCATAAGTGCCTCCAGTATTGGTAGCCAGGTATAGTTGCCCCCAGTATAGCTTAGCCAGGTATAGGTGCCCCCAGTATAGGTAGCCAGGCATAGGTGCCTCCAGTATTGGTAGCCAGGTATAGGTGCCCTCAGTATAGGTAGCCAGGAATAGGTGCCTCCAGTGTAGGTAGCCAGGTGTAGGTGCCCTCAGTATAGGTAGCCAGGCATAAGTGCCTCCAGTATTGGTAGCCAGGTGTAGGTGCCCCCAGTATAGGTAGCCAGGCATAGGTGCCTCCAGTATTGGCAGCCAGGTATAGGTGCCCCCAGTATAGCTTAGCCAGGTATAGGTGCCCCCAGTATAGGGGCATAGGTGCCTCCAGTATTGGTAGCCAGGTATAGATGCCCCAAGTATAGGTACTCAGGCATAGGTGTCTCCAGTATTGGTAGCCAGGTATAGGTGCCCTCTGTATAGGTAGTCAGGCATAGGTGCCCTCAGTATAGGTAGCCAGGAATAGGTGCCTCCTCCAGTGTAGGTAGCCACGTGTAGGTGCCCCCAGTATAGGTAGCCAGGCATAAGTGCCTCCAGTATTGGTAGCCAGGTATAGGTGCCCCCAGTATAGCTTAGCCAGGTATAGGTGCCCCCAGTATAGATAGCCAGGCATAGGTTCCTCCATTATTGGTAGCCAGGTATAGGTGCCCACAGTATAGCTTAGCCAGGTATAGGTGCCCCCAGTATAGCTTAGCCAGGTATAGGTGCCCCCAGTATAGGTAGCCAGGCATAGGTGCCTCCAGTATTGGTAGCCAGGTATAGATGCCCCCAGTATAGGTACCCAGGCATAGGTGCCTCCAGTATTGGTAGCCAGGTATAGGTGCCCCCTGTATAGGTAGTCAGGCATAGGTGCCTCCAGTATTGGTAGCCAGGTATAGGTGCCCCCTGTAAAGGTAGCCAGGCATAGGTGCCCACAGTATAGGTAGCCAGGCGTAGGTACCTCCAGTATTGGTAGCTAGGTAGAGGTGCCCTTAGTATAGGTAGCCAGGAATAGGTGCCTCCAGTGTAGGTAGCCAGGTATAGGTGCCCCCAGTATAGGTAGCCAGGCACAAGTGCCTCCAGTATTGGTAGCCAGATATAGGTGCCCCCAGTATAGGTGTCCAGATTTCCTGCTTCCACAAGCCCCTGCCTATAATATGCCCATTAGACAGGGTTCTAGTTTTATCAAAAGCACACAAACCACCTACAATACATTCTGATTGTCAGTGGTAACACACAGAGGAAGTAAGAGTAGCAGCAACCTGACAGCTGCTGCTTTTCCAGAAAACTGATTTATTTACAAGGGTAATTATAACATTTCTTTGCAAAGCATGTTGCATCATAAAGAGTTGCATGAGGGTGTATTGAGAGGGAATGAAGACAAAAAAAGACAAAAGAATAGGTAAAAACCTGTAGGGGCTTTAAAAACACAACAGTCTCTGGCTGCATTTCCCTCCGCTGATCTGTTCGGAGTCTGTGTGTAGCAGAGGGGAGGGGGAGGAGGGAAGCCAGGTGCAGCTCTGAATCTCTATGTTTCCAGCCGGAACTAAAAGCTATTTGTCGTCTGGAAAAGTCAGATGGTGTCTGTGGATTAAGGAACATATTAATAAAAAAAAACGTCAGGCAGCCAGGACCTGCGGGGCCCATTGTGGCAAAGGGCCCCATAGCAACTGCTATCATTGCTATGGTGATCCCTACACCTGTGCTAGGAGTTGACAACAAGCAAACTTTGTGTATCACTGGGATTTGATAAAACGCAAGTTTGAAGCCAATTGAGTGCCTCCTTCATATTTACTACATTGTACTAGGAGTTGCACCTGCATACCAGACAATAACAGAGGAGCACAGGATGGATTCAGCAGTAGCTGTGTAAAAGCTGGTCAGAAGCTCTTGTAGAATTCCGAACCTTTTCAGCTGCCACAGGAAGAATTACCTCTATTGTGCCTTTTTCTGTATGTTGGTGGTGTTCTGCCCCCACTTTAGGTCGTTTTTCAGGGTTGTTTTATGTTTAATGACTTTAACGGAGTCGGCGGACGGCGTACAGTTGTTGGTGTACAGAGAGAACAGGAGCGGGGACCAGACACGGTTGTTAGTTCTCACGCTGGAGGGGCAGTTTTCAAGCTTCACCCTTTGGGTTCTGTTGGAGAGGAAGTCCTTGAACCACACATAAAGAGTGGTGTCAACTTCCAGCTGGGTAAGGTTATCAATCAGGATGTCTGGTCAGATCATATTGAAGGGAGAGCTGAAGTCCAGGAACAGGATCTGGGCACAGAAGTCAGGTCTGTCAAGGTGTTTCATGATGTACAGCAGACTAACGATGATGATGTCCTCTACAGACCTCTTTGCTCTGTATGCAAATGGATGTGGGTCAAGGAGGGCATTGGTGGAGCGCTTCAGGTGGACGAGAACCAGTCGGTCAAAGATCTTCATGACAATGGGAGTTAGGGCTATGGGTCTGAAGTTATTAAGTTCCATGTTGCCCAGCCTTTTAGGGACTGGTATGATTGTGGACTTTTTGAGACAAGAGGGGACTTTGCCTTCCGATAGGGACCTGTTGTAAAGGAAGGACAGCACAGGGGTAGCTGGTCCGCAAAGATTCTCAGGCAGATAGGTGAAACACCATCCGGCCTGAGGCTTTCCGGGGGTTGGACCTTGTGGAGGTGGCAAAGTTCATTTGCTTCCTGGAGAGCAACTGGCACAGAGGCGCTGCAGCCCCTCAATGGGGAGAGATTTGTGTCAGGCACAGGGACCATGGGCTGCTTGGGATGGTGCTTGAAGCTGCAGTAGAACTCGTAAAGTTCCTTGGGCTGTTGGGTGCAAGGAGTCACATGTTGGGGGAAGATTTTGAAGTTCCGGACTGCTCTAAGGCCTTTCCATACGTCCCCCAGATTGTTGGACTGGAGGCTAAGACCTAGCTTGTCAGCATAGGCCCTCTTTGCAGCTCATAATTCACAGTTTAGAGTGTTCCTTGTTTCCCTGAACTCTTCTGGGGTGCCGGACTTACAGTATGTGCCGCATTCTTTAGTTTTTGGAGCTGTCACAGCTTTCTGTTGAACCATGGCTTGTTATTTGGGAAGACCTTGAAACACTTGGTTGGGATACATGACTCCTCGCAGAAGCTGATATAGGAGGTAATGTCCTCTGCCCATTCCTCCATGGAGGGTGCCTACTGGGCCAACCAGTCAGTGCAATCGAAGCAAGCTTCAGCTTTGCCTCCTCTTTCTACCTTTTGACTGTCTTGATGACAGGTTTTGTGGTCTCAAGGTGGGGATTAGGTGGATAAGCCTGTGATCTGAGTTCCCCAGTGCAGCCCCTTAAGTGGCCTTGGATGTGTTCTTGAGGACTGTGTAGCAGTGGTCCAAGGTGTTGCGGTCCCTGGTGGGGCAAGTGATGAGTTGCTTATAGCAGGGCATCTCCTGTCTTAGGTTAGCATTGTTAAACCAGAACCAGTCTCACCAGGATGATGAAGAGAGATTCTGGGTGGACAGTTTCCCACTGTTTACGCTCGCAGGCATTCTTGGCGTTTGCATCAGAGGGGATGTAGACCCCAACCAGAACAAAGGAGGTGGACTCCCTGGGAGAATACTGCGGCCTGCAGTTGATGACTATGAACTCAATGTCCAGGGTACAGCCTTTGCTGAGGATGGTGGTGTTAGTGCACCAGGTGGTGTTAATGAAAAAGCATATTCCCCCGCCTCTCGTTTTTTCCATAGAGTACTTGATCACGGTCTGTACGGAAGAGGTCATAGCCTGGCACCTGTATCGAGTTGTCGGGGATGCCTTCATTAAGCCAGATCTCAGTGAAGCAGAGTACTGGGGTGTTCCTGCCAATTGAGAGTATGCTGCCGAGTAGAAGGAGCAGCTCGTCCACCTATTTAGGAGTGAGCATGTGTTTGCTAGCAGTATGGCTGAGCCGCTGAGACAGGAGAGTGAAGACCTTCAAAAGGGCACCTGCTCTTCTCCCCGTGGCGGCTTTTGTTTTAGGCGAACTTGGCACTGCTCGGAGTCGGCATGTGGTTGATGTGGGCAATGACTGTGTCCCACAGGGGAGTACTTGTTGGCAGATTGTTGCTGATGGGGGCTTCCCATTTCAGGAGCTCCTCCCTGGACAAGGTGACGATGTGACGTATCACCAAGGAGAGTGGCTACCCTATGCAGGGCCCTAGTAGGGGGTGATAGTACATAGCACAGGGGCAGAAGAACCATCAGTGATTGCAGGGTAGACTAAGAGTCTAGTCCAGAACAGCACAGGGTACGAAACCGTAGACTGCATACATACTCCTAGCAGTGCGGAAAGGCAGCAGGGCAAACAACTGTGCCAGTGTGGAACAGTGCTCAGAGTTAGTGAAGGATGACAATATAAACAGTCCGACCAGCTGACAATCCCAGCAGCCGGTCAGTATGTAAGGACAAGTGGTAAAGCAGTGCAGGCGGGTCCATCCGAAAATGGCGCAGGGAGAAAAATGGCGCACCGTTCTGCCGATAAATAAAACGCTATTTACCGTTTTGCAGAGCGGTGCGCCATGAAAAACCATGCAGGGGGCTGGGGTCGGTAGTACAGGCAGCGGGGGCTGCTAGTGTAGGCAGCGGGGGGCTGGGGGAGAGAGGCTGCGAGACACTAGAGGGCATAGGCAGCGGATGTATGCAGAGGCATACGTTACCTTGTCCTGGGCCGGCGATCGCTCCTTCCCTCCGCTCCTTCCATTCGTTTGCTGTATTCCTGCAGCCGGCCAATCACCATGCGGAGACTGAAGCCACATGGTGATTGGCCGGCTGCAGGACTACAGTAAACGAATGGAAGAAGTGAAGGAGCGGAGGGAAGGAGCGATCGGCGGCCGTGACAAGGTAACGTATGCTTCTGCACATCCTCCCCCGATGCCTATGCCCTCCAGCTGCCTCTCTCTCTCTCCTCCCCCGACCCCCGCTGCATTTTTGACCACTTATAACGCTATTTAGCGTTATAAGTGTAAGGCACACTGCCTGCGCCATTTTTTAACACTTATAACGCTAAATAGCGTTATATAATGTAAGTCTATGGGGCGCCCTTTTTATCCCCCTGGCACTGTGCGCCATTTTTAACTGACACCGTGCAGGCACAGGTTCCTAGTACACACCGGAGAATGACCAGACAGTGCAAACAGTGTGAAAAGCGGGATACTAGTGCTCAGCAGCAGAGCCAGGTATAGGTAGAGTTCAGGACACAGAGCAGAAATAGCACATTTTGACACAGCATGCCCAGTAGCAGTGATAGACTGAGTCAGAGGCATAGCAATGGGAGCACAGAGATACAGCATGTGCAGGGCAGTACAGCAATACCGTTTAGTTCTCACAACATGTGTGGAGCTGTACACTTCTCACCATCCATCGATTGGATGCCAGCGGAGGTTGGTGGTGACCGGATTCCTCGAAGCAGTGGGCAGTGTGACCAGGAGGCAGCAGTGTGGCCAGGAGGCCACGTGGCGGTGATGGTTTTGGCAGGCCCAGAAACACATGGCAGAGGTGAAGAGGATGGAGAGGAGGATGGTGGTTGGATCCCTCGTGGCAGCGGTGTGGCCTGGAGTGCTTGTGGCAGAGAAGGTACGGCAGACCCGAGGGGCATGTAACAGATGTAAAGAGGTTGTGGGCCTACGAGGTTCATACTGAGTGGTCAAACACCCAGTGCTCAGGGTTCAAGTAAAAACAACAGTCCAAAAACTGTTATCTTTCTTTCACCACACTGACACCAGAAAGGAAGATACGGGTATTTGGACTGGCGTTTTTACTTGAACCATGAGGGCTGGGTTTATAATAAAGTACCGTTGATTGCTATATTTTAGCGCTGCTACATTTTGTGTTTATCTCATACTGAGTGGCACCAGCAATGTTTAGGCATGCTGCGGCAGGGCATGGAGGCCTTGTGGCTGCTGGCAGCGGAAGTGTCAGACACGTCTTCAGCTTCTCTTGGGTTTCAGCAACATCAGCAATTTCCCCTGAGAGCCAGACAGGAGATATACAGACTAACAGCTTGTACAATTAGCTAGCTGACTTGGGGGTTGATTCACTTTGTAGGACAAGATCCCCACACTTTGGCCCACTAGGCTGCTTGTCAAGGGACAGGCAGCCTATTGGGCCAATCAAAGTGCATGGAACTCGTCCTACAAAGTCACTGGAACTGACAGGGCCCAGAGTGGGACAATAGGAGCAGCCGTTGTTTGATTTGGGGTAAATTTGAATTGGGGTAAATCGATGTACAGAGGCGCCAGTAGGATAAAAGATACTAAAAGGTTTAAAACATCTAGGTGGTGGTGGTGGACCAACCGACCTAAAACAGACACGATGCTGTCGATTAAAGTCAACGAAAATGTATTCACATACTCCAAGGAACACTGCGACGCGTTTCACGGGCACAAAACCCGCTTCTTCAGGCATTAAACAATAGGAGTATCTCACTATAAAAGGACAGAGACATAAACCATATCAGGGAACTGTAAAATGTATGCTATACACTTGTAAACGTAGATTTATATTTGTATTAGGGGGAGAAAGTGAAGTGGTAACGTAAGGGGTAATCTAGTGCATAATTAGTTGTTCTATGGGAGGTGGGAGGGGGAGTGATGGTGGCCAGTAAATTACGTGGGATCAGGGCCGGGACAAGGTAAAACACCAACAGAGGCTGAGCTGCCCAAATGCGCCCCCCCCCCCCCATGTGTGCCCCCTAATGTAACAATAAATTATGCACAAAAAACAGTATTTTTCCACACACAAAAAAAAACGGATTGCCCATCAGCGAGCTCTGCATTACGGCTGAGTAGTGCAGGGGACGGGGGATGCTAAAGGGGAAGATGATGCTGTGACTCATATGTCACAACACAACAAATAAAAAAAAAGCATTAAAACATTTTATTTAAAACGAGGTCAGGGGTACAAATAATGAGTTGAAATTACATGTGGCTTCTAGCAGCCCGCCTGTGCCCACGACACATCACTACAAGTCCCTCTGGCCAGCAGCAGTGTCCACAACAAAGCTGGCCGGTTGCCACCAGTCGGTGGCAACTGCGCATGTACGACTGCAAGCCGTGTGCACTCTGTGCAATTTTCATGTACCGCAGATGCACAGAACGCTCCAGACCCACGGGCGCACGATGAGGAGGCACGTGGCCGGCCAGCTTAGCAGAGATCACCGCTGCTGGCCAGAGGGACATGGAATGGCATCGTGGGCACAGCATTGGAGGACTCCGGGGGGCAGAAAGAAGCCCCAGGTAAGTTAAGTTTAAAAAAAGTTTTTTTTAATCAAACTTTACATTTATTTAAAATTAAAGGCAGGCAGCATAATAATCTGCCACATGTGTTTATAGGTGCAGAATGAATGATATACTATATCCACAAACAGTCATTCTGCACCTATATACACACACATGTGACAGACACTATGCTGCTTGCCTGCCATAACCATCCAACTAGGCAGTCACTGACACTGTCAATAATCATTCAGGAAGGATCAACTACTCACTGTCTGTATGTGTGTCACACTGTCACTACTAGAATGGCCGCGGGTGCTAGCCCAGCCAGTCCAGTCCCGAGTCTCGACTAATACGCAGCCAGCCCAGCCAGAAGGCGACTGCGAGGGATGTTATGAGAAGAAAGGGGCGGGCTCACAACAGACACCAGCTACAGCCAACCAGCTACAGTATTGAGAAGGGGCAGGCGCTACTCGCACGAGAGCCAACAGGAAGCATCAGCCACAGTACGTGAGCTGCACGCTTACAATCAGGGTCGGACTGGGACACTGGGGGCCCACCAGAGAAATGTAAGCCTGGGGCCCATGCACCCTATGATTTGGTAAACATACAATACCCTAATGGTCCCCATAACATAATTACATAGTGGAATAGTGATCTCCCCTATACAGTCCACTGTACTGTGAAGAGCTGCAGATGATGTCAATGCTCTATAAATACATAATAATAATAATAATAATAATAATAATAATAATAATATGGTAGGACATTCGACAATAACTATGGTAGGATTAGATTGTGAGCTTATCTGAGGACAGTCAGTGACATGACTATGTACTCTGTAATGTGCTGCAGTAGATGTCAGTGCTATATAAATACATAATAATAATATGGTAGGACATTAGACTATAACTATGGTAAGGATTAGATTGTGAGCTCATCTGGGGACAGTCAGTGACATGACTATGTACTCTGTAATGTGCAGCAGAAGATGTCAGTGCTATATAAATACACTAGCTGATTGCCCGGCGTTGCCCGGGAATATATTTGGCTGGTGTCGGCTCCACCCACTTTTTCTAACCCTAACAATTAATCAATGACTAAGTTTGTGAGCTTTGTGGTCTTTGGCATCAATAATTTGTATTGAAATGAAAAAATCTGATGGGTTGTTTGTGGCTCCACCCCCTTTTCTGAATTTGAACCCCAGTCACCCAATGACCAACTGTACCAGGTTTGAGGCCTGTGCCATTAACAGTGCAAGGATGGTAGCAATTAAATATTCCACTTGAAAAGCAATAGGTGAAGCTTTATACACTATTGTAGGCTCCACCCACTTTTCTGAATATTAATCCCATTCACTGAGTGAGCAACTGTGCAAAGTTTAAGAACACTCCAATTAACAGCGTAAGAATGGCTGCAGTTTACATTTTTCCAGTGAAATTTGTATTTGTCTCCACCCACTGATGACCCGGCATTGCCCGGGTATGTATTTGACAGGTGTTGGTTCCGCCCACTTCTTCTAACCCTAATGCACAAACACTCAATGACCAAGTTTGTGAGCTTTGGGGTCTTTAGCATCAATAATTTGTATATTCCCATAGAAATTAAACAAATCAGATTGGCTGCTTGTGGCTCTGCCCCTCTCCAGCATTTGAACCCCAGTCACCCAATGACCAACTGTAGCAGGTTTGAGGCATCTGCTATTACCAGTGTAAAAATGGCAGCAATTGAAATATTCCCCTTGAAAATCGACAGGTGAATTTTGATTGGCTATGATATGCTCCACCCACTTCCCTGAATATTAATCTCAGTCACCCAGTGACCATCTGGGCAACGTTTGGGAACCCTGCCATTAACAGTGTAAGAAGGCCTTCAGTCTACATTTTCCCAGTGAAATTTGGTTTTGGCTCTGCCTTCTTTTTGTCACCTGGACATACAGTCACTCAATGACCAAGTTTCTGAGCTTTGGGGTCCTTGGCATCAATAATTTGTATTTTCCAAGAAATGAAACTGTTTGTGGCTCTGTCCCCTTTTCTGAATTTGAACCCCAATGACTAACTGTACCAGGTTTGAGGCTTGTGCCATTAACAGTGCAAGAATGGCAGCAATTTTAATATTCCCCTTGAAAATCAACAGGTGATTTTGATTGGCTTTTTTAGGCTCTACCCACTGTTATGAATATTAATCCCAGTCACCCAGTAACCAATTGTGCAAAGTTTGAGAACCCTGCCATTAACAGTGTAAGAAGGGCTGCAGTTTACAATTTCCTCGAAAATCTGTTTTTGACTCCACCTACTTTTTGTAACCTTGACACACAGTCGACCAAGTTTGTGAGCTTTTGGGTTCCAGGCATCAAAATTGTGTGAATTGAAGCAGTTTATCCAAAAAAAAGCAGATCTGATTGGATTTTTGTGGCTCCACCCCTTAAGTGAATTTGAACCACAGTCACTTGATGATCGACTGTAGCAGGTTTGAGGCCTCTGCCATTAACAGTGTAAGAATGACAGCAGTTTCAATATTCCCCTTGAAAATCAATAGGTGAATTTTGATTGGCTCTTGTAGGCTCCACCTACTTTTCCATATATTAATCCTAGTCCCCCAGTGACCAACTGTGTCAAGTTTGAGATCCCTGCCATTAACAGTGTAAGAATCGCTGCAATTTATATTTTGCCATGTAAAAAGTTGTTTTTGGCTCTGCCCACTAACCTTGACATACAGTCACTCACTGACCAAGTTTATGAGCTTTGTGGTCTTTGGCATCAATAAGCTGCATGTTACCATTGAAATTAAACAAATCTGATTGGCTGTTTTTGGCCCACTCCCTTTTCAGAATTTAAACCCCAGTCTCCCAGTGACTGACTGTACCAGATTTGAGGCCTCTGCCATTAAGAGTGTATGAATAGCAGCAATGTAATTATTCCCCTTGAAGATCAAAACGTGAATTTTGATTGGCTGTTGTAGGCTACACCCACTTTCCTGAATATTAGTCCCAGTCACCCAGTGGCAAACTGTGTCACGTTTGAGAACCCTGCCAATAACAGAATGGCTGAAATCAATTTAAAAAATCTGATTGGCTGTTTGTGGCTCCACCCACTTTAGTGAATTTGGACCCCAGTCACCCAATAACTGACTGTATCAGGTTTGAGACCTCTGCCATTAAAGGATACCACAGCTGAATAAACAGATAACTCCAGTGTGTGGGGGGTCAAAAGTACATACTGTGACCTCCTCCTGCCCCCTCCGTCTGCCGCTGTTCATGCACTATTCATGCCAGTGTCCCGGTGACTTGCTTGACCCTTGACCTGAACATATTTCTTCCCTCTTCACTTCTGGCCGGCGCATAGCTTTCGCTCAGAAGCACGCTGTCCTCTCCGTCTAATCTGGGCTGCGTGTGCGCTCCATTACACCAAGCGTCACATGATTAGCATGTGACGCTTGGTGTATTGGAACACACACGCAGCCCAGATTAGACGGAGTAAAATGTAATGTAAATGTTCCCCCTTGAAAATCAATAGGTACATTTTGATTGGCTGTTTTTAGGCTCCACCCACATTTCTGAATATTAATCCCAGTCACCCAGTGGCCAATTGTGTCAAGTTTGGGAACCCTGCCATGTAAAAAATTAAGTTGTTGGCGCCGCACAATTTTTCTAACCTTGACATACAGTCACTCTATCAAGTTTATCAGCTTTGGGGTCCTTGGTATCAATACTTTGTATATTCCCATTGAAAAATAAACAAATCTGATTGGCTGTTTGTGGCTCCGCCCCCTTTCTGAATTTGAACCCTAATCACCCAGTGACCGACTGTACCAGGTTTGAGGCATCTGCTATTAACAGTATAAGAATGGTAGCAGCTTAAATATTCCCTTTGAAAATCGAAAGGTGAATTTCTATTGGCTGTTGTAGGCTCCACCTACCTTCCAAATTCTTAATCTCATTCACCCAGTGACCAACTGTGCAAAGTTTGAGAACTCTGCCGTTAAAGGTGTAAGAATGCCTACAGTTTATATTTTCCCAGTGAAGTTTGTTTTTGGCTCCGCCCACTTTTTGTAACCTTGACACACAGTCACTCAATGACCAAGTTTGTGAGCTTTCAGGTTCCTGGCATCAAAAATGTGTGAATGGAAGCAGTTTATCCACCAAGGAAATCTGATTGGCTGTATGTGGCCCCGCCCCTTTAGTGAATTTGGACCCCAGTTACCCAAAGACACACTGTAGGAAGTTTGAAGCCTCTGCCATTAACAGTGTAAGAATGACAGCAGTTTAAATATTCCCCTTGAAAATCAATAGGTGAATTTTGATTGGCTTTTTTAGGCTCCACCCACTTTCTTGAATCTTAATCACATTCACCCAGTGACCAAGTGTGGCAAGTTTGAGAACCCTGCGATTAACAGTCTAAGAATGGCTGCAGTTTACATTTTCCCATTTAAAATGAATAGCTGCAATTTGATTGGCTGTTTTATGCTCCGCCCACTTTTCCTGGATTTGTAACCTCGGTCACCAAGTGACCAACTGTGCCAAGTGTGGGGACTGTGGCTTGATTACTGTGGGAATGGCAGCCTTTTCCATTTTTTCCATTGACTTGAATGGGTGGAATCTGATTTGCTGTTTGTAGCTCCGCCCAGGTGTGCAGGGGGGCCGCGAGACCCCCAGAACATATCATCCCAGGTAGTAAGGGATCTGTGTACCAAGTTTCGTTCAAATCGGTCATGCCGTTTTCGCGTGATCGCGGCACATACACACACACACACATACACACACACATACACATACACACATACATACATACATCCGATTTTATATATATAGATAATAATAATATGGTAGGACATTAGACTATAACTATGGTAAGGATTAGATTGTGAGCTCATCTGAGGACAGTCACTGACATAAATATGTGCTCTGTAAAGTGCTGCAGAAGATGTCAAGTTCTGAAAAATATGATGTCACACAAAAACAGTGCAATATCAATAGGCTCTCTTCACTAAAGTGAAGCATACAGTACATGTGGATCAAACCAGCTCTGGCAATAAATCACAGGTCTCACCAGCCTTCTCTTGTCTGCATACTCTGGCCCAGTTGTGATGCAGGCTTGCAGCTATCGGATTTTTACAACTTTGCTATCTTTCCTCCATCTGCATTGTCTTCCTGCCAGGGCCGGCCCGCCCATGAGGCGGGGTGAAACTTTTGCCTCAGGCGGCACTTCTGGGGGGGCGGCACCCGCCCGTCCATGTGTGTGGGGGGCCGCCCGAGCTGGAGGGGATAGCGGGCAGGAAGGGGGTATTGGGCCTAGCGGCGGGGAGGGGGGTCGGAACCCCCCTCCCTCGCCTGGGTCCCCCGTCCTCCGCTCCCCTCCAGCTTTAAAAGTGAAGTCGCTGGCTGCAGCTATGTGTAAGAGGCAACGGGCGGGAATTACTCACCTCTTCCTCGTTCCAGGTCAGCGTGCGCTCCACTGACGTCACTTCCTGCTACGCCGCAGGAAGTGACGTCAGTGGAGCGCACGCTGGCCTGGAACGAGGGGAGCGGAGGACGGGGGACCCAGGCAAGGGAGGGGGGGGGTCCGACCCCCCTCCCCGCCGCTAGGCCCAATACCCCATTCCTGCCCGCTATCCCCTCCAGCTCGGGCAGCCCCCCACACCCACGGCTTGGGGGGGGGGGGCGATTTCTTTGAAAATTGCCTCAGGCGGCAAAAAGTCTAGGGCCGGGCCTGCTTCCTGCCATCACTTCTCGTATGGTAATTACATTCTTTTCCCAGCTTTCACTGTATACATTCTCTGTCCTTCTCTCCATCTGCCCTCAGGTCTGTAACTGAAAGCTGTCCTTTCTGTAATGACGCCATACACTTTTTCCTCCTCCACTAGCGTTTCTTATCTTTTCATCCTCTGAACTTTCAGAGACATCCCCCTCCTGTTTTCTGGCAGTTATTTCCCTAAGCAGGGCCGGCCTTTGACCTGAGCGACCTGAGCGATCGCTCAGGGCGCCGGCTTCCAGGGGGCGCTCCTGCCCTGCCGGCTGCCGCCCTGGCTGCATAGGTTTTTCATATCTATCTGGCTGCTGCTGTGGCCTCTGGCTAGGTCCGACTCGCGTCACATGGTATCTCCGCCCCCTGGTGCCGCTAGGGGTGATGGGGGCGAAGACCTGTAAACTACTGCAGCGCTCAGTGCTGCCTCTTGGAGTGTGGCATTCTCCCCCGGGTCGCCGCCACCTCAGACAATCAGAGCTGCAGTGGTAACTGACTAGCTAAAAATGTATATCGACACAGCAGCTGCTCGATTCTCTCAGCCCCGGCCCCAGGCAGCTCAGTCAAACCAGCCTGAAACTGTACCGTGGCTGTAGCTGCCTGTGAGTCAGGGCTGTTTGCTATTGGCTGGGTGCTGGAGATCAGATCTCCAGGCTTCCCGTAGAGGCAGCGCAGATTACTCTTGGCTTCAGTGACTCCAGCAATCACTACCCGGACTGGTAAAACAGACAACGGCACAGATAGTGATCTCTCTCTGCAGCGAGAGAACCCATAGCTCAGCTCCCAGTCTCTTGCCTGACCTGAAGTCTTGACCCTGGCTGGCTTGCAGTGAAGTGTGCTTATCCTGGCCAGGCCTGTCTCAATCCCTATGTCCCCCTCTGATAAGGATGGAAAAGAGGGCTGCTGAAGAAAAGCACTATGTGAGAAGAGGGCTGGAGCCTGAAGGCAATTTGCTAGCAGCTGGCAGTAAAGTCAGTAAAAGACACTCTATGTGACTCCAGTCAGCTTTCCAGCAACAGCAGCGAACTTGTTTGAAAAACAGAAGCTGGCAGCTTGCGAGGTTAGGTAATACACACCCTCTACACAGACACCACACACACTTCATATACACACTTCATACACGCACACCACACACACTCTTAGGTCCTGTGCGCTTGACACACAAGCTGCGTACACACATGCGACAACCATTAGGGCCCGTTTCCACTTGCGCCGCACGCGTCAGCACTTCCAGGTGTGCGGGAACGCAGGCGAATCCCAGAAGCCGTGCCATGCACGGCTATGGGATTTGCAGCCTCCCGCGCAAAATCTGTGGGCAGTGTCGGCCGAATCGCTAGGGTAAGCGTTTCGGCCGGTGGCACCATAGTTTACTATGGCAGAGTTTCCCCGCGCGATTTGCCTGCGGGGAAACTGCAGATTCGGAGCGGTTTCCGCGGATTCCGAGAGAGTTTCCGCTCCAGTGGAAACGGGCCCTTATAGTTATCTGTGTACAGCAGCTGACCATGTATATTGCTCGGACATCATGGGTCGTTAAGGATCCATCCTTTCGGGCCCCCAATGCCTGAGCATTAGTGATCGCAATGCTATTTCCCCCCATGACTGATTGAAGCCACTTCATCGTCCATGAACACTAAATTTTTTTCCGATCAAGAAAAATGAACAGCTGACTTACTAGAGCCCACTCTGTCATTTGTATCTTTTAAATAATCTGTGTAAGCTAATTGCGACTACAACTCTTAAGGCTGAGTATAGCTCATACAATTTTCCAGTCAGGTCAACAAGGAAGTTTCCCACCGTTTGATAATTTTCAGCTTGTATAATCTGCTTTCAATGTGCAGTACTAATCTCAAAAACTGATCCCTTTCTCGACCAGAAGCAGATCAGACATGCTGCAAATTAAAGAGCGATGGGAAAGTTCCTGTTGATCTGATGGGAAAATGCATGGTGTGTACCAGGCCCATTTCCTTGTAGCACTGCTCTAACTACACCTGACTTCCTATACTGGGGGCACCTATGATTGGCTACCTATATTGAGGGCATCTACACATGAGATCCCATACTGGGGGCACCTATACTTGGCTACCTACCTATACTGAGTCTGAGGGCATTTTTTCTGGGGTGGGGGATGCACTGCGGCTATAACGCGCGGTGCAAATTGTTTGGTGCCGTGCTATCATTCCAAATTTGGGGGGCCCTAACTGTCCAACTGATGTTTTTATTAATATTCCTAAAATATTCTAGGCTTAATTTTTAAGTGTATTCAGGATAATGGACTGTTTTCATCCATTTTGTGGTTATTATTAGTATTTTTCTGTTATACATATGTGTCATGGAGATCTGAGCATTTGGCGTGATGTGTCACAACTTCAAAAAGGTTGGGAACCACTGTCCTAGGAGATATCTCCGGAGGAAAAGGTGAATAGCAATGGGCCTGTGTGTGTGCGTGCGTGCATACGAAGAGGGTTGGGGGGGGCACCAAAATTAGGTTTCGCTCGGGGCGCTGTGAAACCTAAGGCCGGCCCTGTCCCTAAGGAGCTGCTCTTTTCAGCCCCACGCCCTGCATCTCCTTTGAGCCAGCTCTCCTCTCCAGCTTCTCAATTAGTGTTGTCCGGATCATGAACGATTCGGATCTTTGATCCGAATCTATTTTATGAGTCGATCATCCGAATCATCAAAATGAACGATTCGGATCGCAAAAGGGGCGGGGCCAGGAGCGACACGCCCCCTCTCAGCGGGCAGCGGGGTCCTGGAAGCAGGGATCGCTCTGTTGGATGGGAGGCAGCGTGCAGGGAGACAGGTAGATGAGAGAGAGGAGACATGGGTGCCACTGCCAGATATGTGTAGAGCACACATACTGGCTATAACCTGCTGCTCATTATAGGCTGGCTGTTCCGTAGTGCTGCACAGTGATCACATTGGAAGCTTTTGGCTCAGCACAGCACAGTAACTTTGCAGACAGTGTGATTGAAAGGCAATATGATCCTGCTGCACTCGGCACTAAACAGCTGCACTTATCTTCTGGGAATGCTTTCTTTCACTGTGCGACCTTTTCTTTCAAAGTGTACAGATGAACATATAGGTGAAATATATGTAAAGCATATGACTTCAGCATGTGGGTATTACGTGCAAACATTTCTGCTCTCTGCTCGTCCCTCCTCCCTTCTCTGTCCACTCCCTGCCCTCTGTCCATCTTCTCCCCTTCTCTGTGTGTCCACCCCCCTCCCCTTCTCCTGTCCACAGACCTGTCCTGCTGTTCATTTCACCCCCGAATGCTTCCGGTAGTAAAATGATCCGAGATTCGGATCAAAGATCCGGATCTCTTCAATGATCCGATTCGAATCATCCGGATCATTGAAAAGATCCGAACTTCCCATCTCTATTCTCAATTGAAAATTCGCGCTGCTCTAAGCACTGCAGGTGAGAGCCACGTGGTCTGTGAAGTGTGCCTGCCAGTCAGGTGACCCTTCACATGCTGTTTTCCCGAACTCTGCTGGTGGCCCTGCTCACATTCCCCGTGCCTGCCAGCAACATTTGTCATGCTGGAACTGCTGGTCGGGGAGAAACTCTCCTCACTCAACAATGTGTGCAGTGCATTGTGCAGGACTACACGGCTGTGGCACGATCCTGGTGCCTGTGTGTGCACAGGGGTATGTAACATGCCCGGCGGCAGATGGAGAGAGCGGGGGGCGGAGCCGGACCGGCATTGTGGACACCATGGCAAATCAATTAGCGGGCGCTGGGAAAGACACACAGTCACAGCTAATGAAAAGTCTGATCCTGCAAGGCTGCGCCCATTAGTGAGCTCACTGAGCTCCGCCCCGAGGCTGTAGCCTTGTGAGCCTATGTGTCGGCCCGGCCCTGCGTGGGATATGGTAGGGAAAAATTGCTAGACTGGGGGTGAAAAAGGGTCAAGAGGAGGAGGTGACATAAATCACAGCAAGTATTATGGTGTGTAACTGTGGGAAATGGGGGACGCAAGAAGTGTATGATTATAAAAAACAGTTGTAAAAGATAAGTACTCGGTGGTTAAAATCTTTAGGTAAATAGCATATAGGTAGATATCACTTACCAGCTATAGGTCCCGATAGGGCTTGGCACCTCAGTGCTCGTACGCCCGCTCAGGACCTTTAAATAGATACATGTGTTGTATAGGAAACTATTGGGAGACCGTGACTGGAGGGCGTGGACGTGGGCAGTGGCCAGGATGAGGAACCAATAGGGTGTACGAGGGGGTGTGGGCAAGGGAGCGAGCAGTATGGACGTAATAGGGAAAGAGGGTGTTTCTTTGGGAAGGCGGAGTGGTGCGCCGATTGCGTCACGCCGCTTGCCGCTAATGCGCATGCGTGAGTGGCGAAGTGTGCCACGTGTACAGTAGGACTATGGGGTGTGCTGGGTATGGAAGGCGCCTGCGCGAGGGGCAGGGTCAGCCATGTTTGTTATGGGAACGAAGGGCGGTATTCAGGAGGGGAAATCCGTGGACGAAGGAGATGGATATGTGTCAATATAAATGATTAAATACATGCAGAAAGATATTTAGAAGGAGAAAAACGCACAGTAATAAAGTATCTTCCTGCAGAGGCGTAGCTAGGATTTTCAGCGCCCGGGGACAAAGACTATTAATGCGCCCCCCCAAAGTCAAGGTTGCGGCCAAAAAGGGGCGTGGTCACATAATAAATGTGGGCGTGGTTATGGGTGGAGCCAAATGTATATGGAGGTTAGCAGGCTCACGCTCACCCACCCTCCCTCAGTATGTACCTTCCAGCATGTTCCAAGACAAATTCAGCAATCATGAGCCCGCCCCCATCAAGACAAATTCAGCAATCATGAGGCCCCCAACATAACCAACTCAGCAATCATGAGGCCCCCAACAAGACAAATTTAGCAATCATGAGGCCCCCAACAAGACAAATTCAGCAATCATGAGGCCCCCAACAAGACAAATTCAGCGATCTTGAGGCCCCCAACAAATCATGAGGCCCCCAACAAGACAAATTCAGTAACCATGAGGCCCCCAAAAAGACAAATTCAGCAGTCATGAGTCACATAAATAGACAGCATTTCACATAAATAGGTAGAATGCCCCCTTAATATGGTAGACACCTCTCACCTGGCAGCAGTTCTCCAAAATACACTCAATCTGACGTGGTTCCCCAAAAATAGGTAGCCCCAGGTCTATAGTTGTCCCCAGAATAGGTGGCCAGCAGTATAGATGTCCCCAGAACAGGTAGCCAGGGGTAGAGATGTCCACAGAACAGGTGGCCAGGGGTATATGTGCCCAGTATATGTAGGCAGGGGTATGTGTGCCTAGTATATGTAGCCAGAGGTATATGTGCCCAGTATATGTAGCCAGAGGTATATGTGCCCAGTATATGTAGCCAGTGGTATATATGCCCAGTATATGTAGCCAGGAGAATAATATGTGCCCAGTATATATAGTCAGGCGTATATGTGCCCAGTATATGTAGCCAGGGGTATATATGCCCAGTATATGTAGCCAGGGGTATATATGCCCAGTATATGTAGCCAGGGGGTATATATGCCCAGTCCACGTAGCCAGGGGGTATATATGCCCAGTATATGTAGCCAGGGGTATATATGCCCAATATATGTAGGCAGGGGGTATATATGCCCAGTATATATAGGCAGGGGTATATATGCCCAGTATATGTAGCCAGGGGTATATATGCCAAGTATATGTAGCCAGGGGGTATATATGCCCAGTATATGTAGCCAGGGGTATATATGCCCAGTATATGTAGTCAGGGGGTATATATGCCCAGTATATGTAGCCAGGGGTATATATGCCCAGTATATGTAGCGAGGGGTATATATGCCCAGTATATGTAGCCAGGGGGTATATATGCCCAGTCCACATAGCCAGGGGGTATATATGCCCAGTCCACGTAGCCAGGGGTATATATGCCCAGTATATGTAGCCAGGGGTATATATGCCCAGTATAAGTAGCCAGGGGGTATATATGCCCAGTATATGTAGCCAGGGGTATATATGCCCAGTATATGTAGCCAGGGGTATATATGCCCAGTATAAGTAGCCAGGGGGTATATATGCCCAGTCCACGTAGCCAGGGGGTATATATGCCCAGTATATGTAGCCAGGGGTGTATATGCCCAGTATATGTAGGCAGGGGTATATGTGCCCAGAGTAGGTAGCCAGGGGTATATGTGCCCAGAGTAGGTAGCCAGGGGTATAGGTGCCCAGAGTAGGTAGCCAGGGGTATAGGTGCCCAGGGTAGGTAGCCAGGGGTATATGCCCAGTATATGTAGTTAGGGGTATATGTGCCCAATATATGTAGGCAGGGGTATATGTGCCCAGAGTAGGTAGCCAGGGGTATATGTGCCCAGAGTAGGTAGCCAGGGGTATATGCCCAGTATATGTAGTTAGGGGTATATGTGCCCAATATATGTAGCCAGGGGTATATGTGCCCAGAGTAGGTAGCCAGGGGTATATGTGCCCAGAGTAGGTAGCCAGGGGTATAGGTGCCCAGGGTAGGTAGCCAGGGGTATATGCCCAGTATATGTAGTTAGGGGTATATGTGCCCAATATATGTAGGCAGGGGTATATGTGCCCAGAGTAGGTAGCCAGGGGTATATGTGCCCAGAGTAGGTAGCCAGGGGTATATGCCCAGTATATGTAGTTAGGGGTATATGTGCCCAATATATGTAGCCAGGGGTATATGTGCCCAGAGTAGGTAGCCAGGGGTATATGCCCAGTATATGTAGTTAGGGGTATATGTGCCCAATATATGTAGCCAGGGGTATATGTGCCCAGAGTAGGTAGCCAGGGGTATATGTGCCCAGAGTAGGTAGCCAGGGGTATATGTGCCCAGAGTAGGTAGCCAGTAGCCAGGGGTATATGTGCCCAGAGTAGGTAGCCATGGGTATATGTGCCCAGAGTAGGTAGCCAGTAGCCAGGGGTACATGTGCCCAGAGTAGGTAGCCAGGGGTATATGTGCCCAGAGTAGGTAGCCAGTAGCCAGGGGTATATGTGCCCAGAGTAGGTAGCCAGAGGTATAGGTGCCCAGAGTAGGTAGCCAGGTGTCCCCCTCCCCAGCAGGAGGGGAGCAGCGCAGAGAAGAGGAAGAGCTGCTCTCTCTCCCTCGCTGTCCCCTCCAATGTCTGTCCGGTGGCTGGCAGCGGCGGGCAGAACTTACCTCCGTCTCGTCGCAGCGCCGGATGGATCTGCCGCTACTCTGGTCTGAGCAGCGGCTGCGCACCCGAACTTCCGGCCGGCGCTGGAGCGAGACGGAGGTGAGTTCCGCCCGCCGCTGCCAGCCACCGGACAGACATTGAAGGGGACAGCGAGGGAGAGAGAGAGCACCTAAGGTGAGGGAAGGAGGGGGGAGATGGCCCCCCTTCCCCACCGTCCGCACAGCTCTCTCTCTTGTCTGCGCTGCTCCCCTCAGCCCCGCAAAAAAAAAAAAAACCCGAAGCTCAGCTGGGCGCCCTTGGGGACCCGGCGCCCCGGGGCACTTGTCCTACCCCGACCCCCCCTAGCTCCGCGCCTGTCTTCCTGTATTTCCAAAGAACGTAGAACTGTTACGGAGAATAGTAGTAGTGAGGGGATGCTGCCATCTAGTGGCCATTTCAAGTACATTTCATATTAAAGTTCAAAGCAGGTTACAAGAAATGAACAATTTTACAGGGGTTTTTTGTGTATCCACTAATAATATTGTTGCTTGTGTGTGTCAGCTATTGGTCTTACATATATATCTCAGCTACTGGTCATATTTTAGTTTCAGGCAGGGGTCACACTTACTGGCTTTCGTACGCGTTTTCTGCACAGAAAAACTGACTTCAACTGAGAACTCATGTTAATCAATGAGCTAAGTCACACTTTAATGCAGATTTCGCATGCAGAAAAAAAACCTGACATCTTGGGCAATTTGTCAGTTTTCTCTATAAATTACATTAGCTGTTGTAAGGTAGAGGTCACATTTGTCTTTCAGTTTTCTGAAAAGTGTAGAAACTGAAAGACAAGTGTGACCCCTGCCTCAAAGTTATGAAAAAGAGAGGGGTTATGGAAGTAAACATTGAAAATGTGCAAAGAAACAGGGAAAATGTCAGCTGTGGGATCTAGATATAATGATCATATGTGTATAATACAAAGGGGTAATAAATATTAAAGTGCATACGTACTAAAACACCGTCATACATAATTGATATATACAGATTTTTTTAAAAACTACAACAACTCACATATAAAAATAATGATAAAAACATAAAAAAAACATATAAAAACGTAAACAATAAAAATTGGTAAAAGGAGAGCGCAAGATTAAAAAGAGAAATCAGTAATTTTTGAGAAGTGTGCCTAATACATTTTCTCCAGTACCTCATTAAGGCCATCTGGAGTTAGCGTTTTTAGAATTTGTATCCAGTATATTTCTCGTTTTTTGAGGGAGTCAAAAGAATCGGAGTGGTGGTGTGGAATTGATTCGATAAAGGTGATACGGAAAAGTGCAGGGTCACTGTTGTGGTGTGTGGAAAAGTGGTGTGAAACACTGTGTAGGGGGTATCTATTTCTTATGTTTCTTTTATGTTGTCCCACTCTGCTTCTGGCTAATTGGGTGGTTCTGCCCACTTACTGTAGCTGGCATGGACATGAAATGACGTAAATAACGTATTTAGATCCGCAGTTTATTGCATTTTTGATGTTAAATGTTGTGTTGGTGACTGAAGAGGAAAAAGTAGATGTATTGAGGACGAATTGGCATGCTAAACATCTCTGATGATGGCATGGGGCACTTCCTGGGGTTAGGGTGGTCTGGGGATTCGTATTGTCGATAGGTGGCTGGCGTAGCCTACTGGGGGCCAATAAGCTGCGAAGGTTCGGGGCGCGTCTATATGTAATCGCTGGTTTTGTGGGTAAGGTGGATCGTAGGTGGGGGTCCTGAAGGAGGATCTCCCACCTCTTATTAAGGATGCTGCGGATGGACTGATGTTGATGACTGTATTTGGTAATGAATCGGGGTGCGTTACTGGTTTCAGTATCGGGAGGTCGTGTGGGTGGTTTGTTTTGGGGTAGTGCGAGTAAGTTAGTAGTGCATGCTACAGCAGTAGGGCACCTACTTTGAAAATTTTACTTGCGCTGTCACACTAAGCTGTGCTGCTTGAGCAGTGTAGCTTAGTGAATTAACCCCTAACTATGAGCCAGATGTAGCCATCAAAAAAGCCATATCTGGCTCCCGAGCCATAGGTTCCCTACCCCTGCTTTGTGCTATTGAGGCATTTTGTATTGACCTGAGGAAGCAGGCCATGACCCATGAAATGTGTTGTCAGGGTGCTTTTTGGGTAAAAACTTTTTGTTCCAGTTGAACTGGTGTCTATATCTTCTAAAGAAGTAAGCGATTACCTCTCTTTTTAATTTTTTTTTATTTATGTTTTAAAACACTAAAATAGAACACACATTGGTCGCCTCCATCCTACCTATTCAGACTTCCTTTGGAGGTAATAACTTTGCAGATTTCTAGAAAGTCTATCGTACCACAGGAGAGCGAACGTCCAGTATCCAGCAGGACCCGGAGTACCGAGCGGGGCTACAGGAGAGCGACCGTCCAGTATCCAGCAGGACCCGGAGTACCGAGCGGGGCTACAGGAGAGCGACCGTCCAGTATCCAGCAGGACCCGGAGTACCGAGCGGGGCTACAGGAGAGCGACCGTCCAGTATCCAGCAGGACCCGGAGTACCGAGCGGGACTACAGGAGAGCGACCATCCAGTATCCAGCAGGACCCGGAGTACCGAGCGGGGCTACAGGAGAGTGACCATCCAGTATCCAGCAGGACCCGGAGTACCGAGCGGGGCTACAGGAGAGTGACCATCCAGTATCCAGCAGGACCCGGAGTACCGATCGGGACTACAGGAGAGCGACCATCCAGTATCCAGCAGGACCCGGAGTACCGAGCAGGACTACAGGAGAGCGACCATCCAGTATCCAGCAGGACCCGGAGTACCGAGCAGGACTACAGGAGAGCGACCGTCCAGTATCCAGCAGGACCCGAAGTACCGAGCAGGACTACAGGAGAGCGACCGTCCAGTATCCAGCAGGACCTGGAGTACCGAGCAGGACTACAGGAGAGCGACCGTCCAGTATCCAGCAGGACCCGGAGTACCGAGCAGGACTACAGGAGAGCGACCGTCCAGTATCCAGCAGGACCCGAAGTACCGAGCAGGACTACAGGAGAGCGACCGTCCAGTGTCCAGCAGGACCTAGAGTACCGAGCGGGGCTACAGGAGAGTGACCATCCAGTATCCAGCAGGACCTGGAGTACCGAGCAGGACTACAGGAGAGCGACCATCCAGTATCCAGCAGGACCCGGAGTACCGAGCAGGACTACAGGAGAGCGACCGTCCAGTATCCAGCAGGACCCGAAGTACCGAGCAGGACTACAGGAGAGCGACCGTCCAGTATCCAGCAGGACCCGAAGTACCGAGCAGGACTACAGGAGAGCGACCGTCCAGTATCCAGCAGGACCTGGAGTACCGAGCGGGGCTACAGGAGAGTGACCATCCAGTATCCAGCAGGACCCGGAGTACCGAGCGGGGATGGTTAATTCCCTGCAGGCCTATGTGGTGGTTGCAGGAACTGTAACCCACCTTTGTGACTATCCTCTATAATAATCTCCCTGTGTCGCTGCGTCTAGCTGTCCCTGTTTTTTGCTACTTAGCATGTGCGCAGTACGGACAGCTGGACGGGACCAGGGAGCAAGGTGGGCAGGCGGGTGCGTGCGCGCGGTGGTTGTGTGCACGTGCACTGACTGGCGGCGGCGGCTGCGGTAGAAAAAAAACCTAGAGCCCATTTTTCAACGGACTTAGGTCTGCTAGTCTATTTATATAAGTTTATCCTCCCTATACCTGACTTTACTGCACCAATGGGCTCCTGGTCTCTCCCTACTTCTCACCTAGGTATTCTTGGCCCTTACATGAATCACCAAAGAAAAAAAGCGCTAACTTACGGCACCATTTTGGTTTACTTTGACAGGATTTGGATAATTGTATCCATTATGATAATGGCCTCAATTTACTAAGATCATGCTGAAGATAATAAGGCAAGAGAAACCTTACCACCACACATCCATCTTGCCTTATTAAGGTGTAGAGATAAGTTTTCACAATGTGAGAGTTAGCCTATCTCTTCAGTCCTTAAAGGAGTTATCAGGGAAAATAATAAAAATTAGCTTTACTCACCTGGGGCTTTCTCCAGACCCTTGCAGCCGACTATCCCAAGCAGTCGCCTCCGCACCCCGCCACTGTCCCGCTCTCACCGCTCGGACTGCGCAGTTCGCCGTGGCCCACATGGCTATGATTGACAGCGGAGCTTCGCGCAGCCGCAGTAAGGCTGACCCTTGTGGTCGGCCTGAATACCGGGTGGCCTCCTAGATGACAGGTTGTATTGGCACTGAATTGCAGGAAGCGCAGTAGGTTCTCAAATCGTGACCTGGACATGGCAGCAGAGAACATGGGCATGTGATGTATTGGGTGCATAGACCAATAAGACCGCAATACATTCTTTTTGACTAGACCCATGTTAAGGAGAAGGCCCCAAAAAATGTTACGTTTGGAAACTTGGAGTGGTTTCCACCGAAAAGGCTGGGCATGGTAGCTTCTTGGATTGGCGGTTGCGTATTGTGTGGCATAACGGTTGGTCTCAGCCACAATGAAGTCGTAGAGACCAGCAGTGATCAGAAAAAAAAATTCTGTCACTGCGGTGGGGTGGGTGAGGGTTTGGCCAGGTGATCAGAAGCCCGCAGGGGGCAGATTAGGGCCTGATCTGATGGATAGGAGTGCTAGGGGGTGACAGGTGGTGACAGGAGATGATTAATGTATGTCTCAGGGGGTGATTACAGGGGAGAATAGATGCAATCAATGGACTGGGGAGGTGATCGGAGGGGGGACTGAGGGGCATCTGAGGGTTTGGCCGAGTGATCAGGAGCCCACACGGGGCAAATTAGGGCCTGATCTGATAAGGAGTTGTGCTAGGTGGTGACAGGAGGTGATTGATGGGTGTCTCAGGGTGTGATTAGAGGGGGGGGGGATAGATGCAAGCAATGCACTGGGGAGGTGATCGGGGGGGGGGGGGGGGGGGTCTGAGGGCGATCTGAGGGTGTGGGGGCGGGTAATTGGGTGACTGCAAGGGGCAGATTAGGGTCTGATCTGATGGGTAGCAGTGACAGGTGGTGATTAATGGGTGATTGATGGGTGATTAGAGGGGAGGTGCCCGCAAGGGGCAGGTTGGGGTCTGATCTGATGGGTGGCAGTGACAGGTGGTGATTGATGGGTGATTGACAGGTGATCAGTGGGCGATTACAGGGGAGAATAGATGTATACAGTACATGGGGGGAGGTCTGGGGAGGATCTGATGGTGTGGGGGGGGGGGTGATCAGGAGCCCCCAGGGGGCAGTTTAGGACCTAATCTAAAATAGTGTTGAAAGATAGTGACAGGGAGTGATTGATGGGTGATTAGGGGGGTGATTGGGTGCAAACAGTGGTCTGAGGGGGCGATCAGGGGGTCTGAGGGTGCTGTGGGCGATCAGGGGGCAGGGGGGCAGGATCAGTGTGTGCGTGCTTTTACTAGAGGGCTGCCTCCTGCCCTGGTGGTCCCTCGATCACTGGGACCACCAGGGCAGGAGGCAGTCTGTATAATACACTTTGTTAGCTTAACAAAGTGTATTATACACTTTGTAAGCGGCAGACGGGGGTTAACAACCCGCCGGCGCTGCTAATTGGCCGTCGGGTTGACGTAGCGGGTGGGCGGAGCCTAATGCCGGCAGATGCACGTGCATCCATGCGCATGATCCCTGGCTACTCAATCCCCCAGGTACCGCAGCCAATCGGCGTTACGCAGTCCTGGGGGTACCACTTTGCAGCCGCCTATTGGTAGTGGGCGGTCGGCAAGTGGTTAAGTTACCTCCTCTGTAGTTATTTTCACATGCAGTTAATTAACAGCCTGTCTTTAAATTTAGAAATCTGGAGTTAGTTTAAGGATTGAAGAGTTAACTTTAGAGATCTCTCCTTAGCTTAAAGACAGAAGAGTTAACCTTAGGTTTGCCTGAGGTAAAATGTTTCCTGAATACTACATGCCTCATCACCATGGTGATAACTCTAGAAACGTTATTAAAGATGGGAGGTAACCTTAGTGAATTGAGGCCAATGTGACAGCTAAGAACAGAGGACAGTAACTTGCTAAAACCAGTTATTATTATGGATTTAAAAAGCACCAACATATACCGATCAGTGTGGACACTGTATTAGCTGTGCCTGATGCAGACAGAGCAGGTCTCTACCGGTTGGTTTGCCCATACAGGGATCTCCATAAGCCCGATGCTCTGGCAGATCTTCAGGTCTTTGCCTTGAGCTGACCCTATATCTAATGATAGACCACACAGTCCTCATTATTCCAGCCTGGATCTCACAGTAGGCATTGCTGGGTTACTGGTCTACACTCTATGCACAGCTTGTTACTCAATCGCTCTGCACACGATACAATGCGGTACACACAGCTGCACCCCCACCGGTATGCAATGCAGGACACACAGCCACTCCCACGCCAGTATACAATGCAGGACACACAGCCACTCCCCCACCAGCATGGCAGTTTTTAGGGCTGTGCGGCCCGTGCCGCCGCCCTGGGCGCTGTTGGGAGGGGTGCGCTGTAATGGAGGGGGGAGCCGGGCAGCCCGACCTCTCCCCGGGCCGCCCTCCGTGCTCCCTGCTCTGATGCACAGTAAAATAGCGCAGCAGGAAGCTCTCTCTGTACACAACTACTCACCTGCCTGCGTTCCACTCGCTGCTGTTCTCCTATCGGTATAGACGCTAATACACACGCTGCTTCCTGTTTACCAGCGTGTGTATTTGCGTCTATTCCGAGAGGAGATCAGCGGCGAATGGACAGGAAGGTAAGTAGTTGTGTACAGAGAGAGCTTCCTGCTGCGCTATTTTACTGTGCATCGGAGGGGGGAGCACGGAGGGCGGCCCGGGAAGAGGGAGGGAGAGGTCGGGCTGCCCTCCCCGCGGCTCCGGCGCCCCCCTCCATTATGGGAGGGGGGGGGGGGAACCTACCTAACCTATACTGGGGGATGCTGCCTATCTAACCTATGCTGGGGGGCACCTACCTATGAAATCTATACTGGGGGGAACCTACCTAATCTAACCTATACTGGGGGGGGGGGGGCACCTACCTATATAACATATACTGGGGGGCACCTACCTATGAAACCTATACTGGGGGGCACCTACCTAATCTAACCTATACTGGGGGGGAACCTACCTAATCTAACCTATACTGGGGGGCACCTACCTAATCTAACCTATACTGGGGGGCAGCTACCTAATCTAAACTATACTGGAGGGCAGCTACCTATCTAAACTATACTGGGGGGCAGCTACCTAATCTAACCTATACTGGGGGACACCTACCTAATCTAACCTATACTGGGGGAAACCTACCTAATCTAACCTACACTGGGGGGCAGCTACCTATCTAACTTATGCTGGGGGGCACCTACCTAATCTAACCTATGCTGGGGGGCACCTACGTAATCTAACCTATGATGGGGGGCACGTACCTAATCTAACCTATGCTGGGGGGCAGCTACCTAATCTATACTGGGGGGGGGGGGGGCACCTACCTATCTAACCTATACTGGGGGGCACCTACCTATCAAACCTATACTGGGGGGCACCTACCTATCAAACCTATACTGGGGGCACTTACTTATCTAACCTTTATTGGGGGCACCTACCTAGCTAGCTAGCTAGCCTATACAGGTGGCAACTATACTGGCTACCTATATTGCAGGCACCTACCTAACTAACCTATACTGGGGGCACCTACCTATCTAACCTATGCTGGGGGCAACTATTCTGGCTACCTATATTAGAAGCACCCACCTAGCTAACCTTTACTGGGGCACCTACCTATCTAACGTATACCAGGGGCACCTGCCTATATAACCTATACTGGGGGCAACTATACTGGCTACCTATACTGGAGGCACCTACCTGGCTAACCTATGCTGGGGCAACTATACTGGCTCACCTATGCCTGGCTACCTATACTGGTGGGACCTATAGCTGGCTGCCTATACTGGGGTACCTATTCTTGGCTACATATACTGGGGGGACCTATACTGAGTGCAACTAGACCTGGCTAACCTATACTGTGGGCACCCATACCTTGCTTCGGGGGGGGGGGGGGATTTTTACACCTTCGCCCTGGGTGCATTTTAGCCTAGAAACTGCACTGCCCACCAGTATACAATGCAGGACACACAGCCGCTCCCACGCCAGTATACAATGCAGGACACACAGCCGCTCCCCCACCAGTATACAATGCAGGACACACAGCCGCTCCCACGCCAGTATACAATGCAGGACACACAGCTGCACCCCCACCTGTATACAATGCAGGACACACAGCTGCATCCCTCACCAGTGCACAACGCAGGACACACAGCCGCTCCCCCCACCTGTATACAATGCAGGACACACAGCTGCACCCCCACCTGTATACAATGCAGGACACACAGCTGCATCCCCCACCAGTGTACAATGCAGGACATACAGCCGCTCCCCCCACCTGTATACAATGCAGGACACACAGCTGCACCCCCACCTGTATACAATGCAGGACACACAGCTGCATCCCCCACCAGTGTACAATGCAGGACACACAGCTGCACCCCCACCTGTATACAATGCAGGACACACAGCTGCATCCCCCACCAGTGTACAATGCAGGACATACAGCCGCTCCTCCCACCTGTATACAATGCAGGACACACAGCTGCACCCCCACCTGTATACAATGCAGGACACACAGCCGCTCCCCCACCTGTATACAATGCAGGACACACAGCTGCTCCCCCACCTGTATACAATGCAGGACACACAGCTGCACCCCCCCAGTGTACAATGCAGGACACACAGCTGCACCCCCGCCAGTGTACAATGCAGGACACACAGCTGCACCCCCACCTGTATACAATGCAGGACACACAGCTGCATCCCCCACCTGTATACAATGCAGGACACACAGCTGCATCCCCCACCAGTGTACAATGCAGGACACACAGCTGCACCCCCACCTGCATACAATGCAGGACACACAGCTACTCCCCCCACCTGTATACAATGCAGGACACACAGCTGCACCCCCGCCAGTGTACAACGCAGGACACACAGCTGCACCCCCACCTGCATACAATGCAGGACACACAGCCGCTCCCCCCACCTGTATACAATGCAGGACACACAGCTGCACCCCCACCTGTATACAATGCAGGACACACAGCTGCACCCCCACCTGTATACAATGCAGGACACACAGCTGCATCCCCCACCAGTGTACAATGCAGGACACACAGCTGCACCCCCACCTGCATACAATGCAGGACACACAGCTACTCCCCCCACCTGTATACAATGCAGGACACACAGCCGCTCCCCCCACCTGTATACAATGCAGGACACACAGCTGCACCCCCACCTGTATACAATGCAGGACACACAGCTGCATCCCCCACCAGTGTACAATGCAGGACACACAGCTGCACCCCCACCTGCATACAATGCAGGACACACAGCTACTCCCCCCACCTGTATACAATGCAGGACACACAGCTGCACCCCCACCTGCATACAATGCAGGGCACACAGCCGCTCCCCCCACCTGTATACAATGCAGGACACACAGCTGCACCTACACCTGTATACAATGCAGGACACACAGCTGCATCCCCCACCAGTGTACAATGCAGGACACACAGCTGCACCCCCACCTGCATACAATGCAGGACACACAGCTACTCCCCCCACCTGTATACAATGCAGGACACACAGCTGCACCCCAGCCAGTGTACAATGCAGGACACACAGCTGCACCCCCACCTGCATACAATGCAGGACACACAGCCACACCCCCACCAATAAATAGCTGAATCAGGAAACCCACAGTCTCCGGGCTAGCAAATTTGGGTTCATGTGGCAAGTGCACTAATTGGACGCTGCCACAGGCAGCGGTAATTAGGTGCTGGAGTGGACATTGTGGAAGAATCTAAGGCTTAACAGTACAAAAGCTTTTAACAATCCATTTTTTTTTTAAATCAACTGTAGCTGTGCAGGGTTAATTTAATGTTCCTGTTCAAATAGCTGTGACACAATAGCTCTGCCCCACCCTGTGCAATCATAAAGCAACTGGTTATACTGCTTTCTCAAACATTCACTTTCATTTCCCCTCCTCTGCTTCTAGCCATGGCGTCTGCTGCTCTGAGCCGGGAGCTGGAGTGTCCCGTCTGTCTGACCATTTATACAGATCCTGTAAACCTGAGATGTGGACACAACTTCTGCCGGGAATGTATTAATCAGCACCTGGATACACAGGAGGGGTCTGGAGGTTATTCCTGTCCCGAATGTAGAGAGGGGTTTATGGAGCGGCCGACACTGCAGAGGAACATTGCTCTGAGGAACATAGCAGAGAGTTTCCTGTCTACTCAGCCAGATCAGGAGGAGGCCGGAGTCTTCTGCAGTAACTGTGTGGACTCTTCTGTGAAGGCTGTGAAATATTGTCTGCACTGTGATGTTTCTCTGTGTGGTAAACACTTGAGAGCCCACAGCAAGGCACCAGAACATGCCTTATGTGACCCCAACACTTCCCTGGAGAACAGGAAATGCTCCGTCCATAAGAAGATTCTGGAGTATTACTGCACTGAGGATGCTGCCTGTATCTGTGTGTCCTGCAGGCTGGATGGAGAACATCAGGGACACCAGGTGGAGATGCTGAATGAGGCCTCTGAGATGAAGAAGAAGAAGCTGAGAAATGTTCTGCAGAAACTGATGGCAGAGACAGAAGAGGCTGAGAAAAGAGTCCAGAGTCTGGAGGAACGCAGGAGAAAAGCACAAGAAAAAGCAGATGGTGAAATAGAGAGAGTCACTGTCCTGTTTAGAGACCTCAGGGGACGGCTAGAAAATCTGGAGAATAGAGTCCTGAGTGACATCATTAGACAGGCACAGCAGTTGTCACAATCATACAATGACGTCATTCAGCAGCTGGAGATAAAGAAGGAGGAGCTGTCCAGGAAGAAGCTTCACACTGAGGAGCTGTGTAACATGACTGATCCACTGACTGTCTTACAGGAATCAGACACAGGTGACTTGTGTGACACGGAGGACAGAGAGAGACATGATAAACAGCTCCATGATGGAGGGGATCTGGATGTGGCCGGCATCTCACACACATTACACACAGGACTATCTGATATCATGTCTGGGGTAATTGTGCAGAAACATACAGACACACAAGCCTATCCACATTCAAGTACAGAGGACAAAGTTCCCATCACTGCTAAACTATCCAGGCCACACCCCCAACTCACCCCCACCGTACAACGCAAACAGGCCTCTCCACATTCTAGTACAGAGGATAAAGTTCCCATCACTGCTACACTATCCAGGCCACACCCCCAGCCCACCCCCACCGCACAACACACACAGGCCTATCCACATTCTAGTACAGAGGACAAAGTTCCCATCACTGCTAAACTGTCCAGGCCACGCCCCCAACCCACCCCCACCACACAACACACACAGCGCCAGGCTGGGTGGAAAATGTTTCGGAGTGGCATCTTATACACCTTATACACAAGACTGTATGATATGGTGACTGTACAGCAAACATCTGGGGTAGTTGTGCAGATACATACAGACACACAGGCCTCTCTACATTCTTCTACAGAGAGCAAAGTTCCCATCACTGCTAAAGTATCCAGGCCACGCCCCCAACCCACCCCCACCGCACAACACACACAGGTCTATCCATATTCTAGTACAGAGGACAAAGTTCCCATCACTGCTAAACTATCCAGGCCACGCCCCCAACCCACCACACAACACACACAGCGCCAGGCTGGGGGGACAAATATTGGGGCTGCACAGCAAACATCAGGGCTGCCAGTGTATGCAGACATACTACTGAATGTAAACACAGCTACTAATAATCTACAGATATCAGCTGACAGGAAAACTGCATCCAGGACAAACAGAAGCCAGAATCGCCCAGAAACACCAGAGAGATTTGAGTATGCTCAGGTGTTGAGCAGCCAGAGATTCTCCTCAGGGCGACATTACTGGGAAGTGGATGTTGGGAGATCAGTACAGTGGAGAGTTGGGATGTGTTACCACAGTATAGCCAGGAAAGGATGTCAGTCAGTGGTTGGAGATAATAACAAGTCCTGGTGTTTGGAGAGGTGGAATAATCGGTACTTAGTGATACATGACATGAAAGAGATCCAGTTACCTGGCAGAATTCCCAGTGATAGAGTCAGGATATGTCTGGATTATGAGGCCGGGCGGATCTCCTTTTATGCCCTGTGTGACCCGATCAGACTCCTCCACACCTTCACTGCTGCCTTCACTGAGCCACTCCATGCTGTGATATATATATATGCAGGTTGTGTAAAGATATCTGGGAGGAGAATAAGGGGTGGTAAGAGATCCGCCCACTGGTGACATCACAGGGAGGTAACAGATTGGCTCGTTATCTCAAAAATACTTGCCAGTTATCTGTGATTTCCAGGAACAGTCCTACCATAAGAATTTCTCGGGCTAGCAAAAAAGGGCGCACAGGGATAGTGGACAAAAAGGGCGTCGCCATAGACTGCAATGCAAAATATCGGCTATTCGGTGCCTGACAGGAAAAAAGGGCGCCCGAGAAATAGCGTTTTACAGGGATCGTGTTAACAAAAGGCTCCGTTTACAGGATAAAGTTTATAACAAATATCGTTTACAAGTTCGTTTTGACTTTGTATTATACTTATTTTTTCATTTGTAAATTTCGCTTATATGAGTTTTAACTAGTTTTTTCGTTTTAAAATTACGCTCACAAACCTATCACAACTAAAATTTCGTTTACACTTCTTTTTGCATTTAAAATTCGTTTTCATATGTATAATGCTTACATAACGTTTCTCAACCTGATTGTATTACAAATACATCGCTTTTGGTATTAACTTTGTTTTTACATTTATAATGCGTTGATTATAGTTACTAAAATATCGCTTTCAATATTACTGTTATTTTAAGATTTCTAATGCATAAGTGATTTTAAGGTTATCTATTGTATTGTATGTGTATATATATATTATATATACCTTTTTCTACTTCTAATATTATTAATGTATACGTGATTTTAAGGCTACCTATTCCATGACAAATATATAAATTATTTTATTCATGTTATTTGGAGTGAAGTATTTTAAGGATTAAATATATTATTGTTTATATGTGTTTAGCGTGTTTGTGCAGTGGGGATGGTTAGGTTTAGGCATTACTAGGGGGTCTAGGGGTTAGGGATAGGTACAGGGAGGGTTAGGTATAGTTACAGTGCAATATACACACCAACAGGGGGTGGTTAGTTTTAGGCACTACCATAGGGGTCTTAGGTTTAGGCACCACCAGGGGGGTCTTAGGTTTAGGCACCACCAGGGGGGTCTTAGGTTTAGGCACCACCAGGGGGGTCTTAGGTTTAGGCACCAACAGGGGGGTCTTAGGTTTAGGCACCACCAGGGGGGTCTTAGGTTTAGGCACCAACAGGGGGTCTTAGGTTTAGGCACCACCAGGGGGGTCTTAGGTTTAGGCACCACCAGGGGGGTCTTAGGTTTAGGCACCAACAGGGGGTCTTAGGTTTAGGCACCAACAGGGGGGTCTTAGGTTTAGGCACCACCAGGGGGGTCTTAGGTGTAGGCACCACCAGGGCGGTCTTAGGTTTAGGCACCACCAGGGGGGTCTTAGGTTTAGGCACCACCAGGGGGGTCTAGGGGTTAGGGATAGGTACAGGGAGGGCTCTGTGTGAGAGTAAGGTTAGGTATAGTTATAGTACAATATATGTCATATATACAATTTATTAAATTATGTGTATTTACACAAAAGGGGGGTCTAGGTGAGAGGGATAGGGATAAGGAGATATATCTGTGACCCTAAAGTTAGGTATAATTGTAGTAAAATACCTGTAAAACCTACCATTCTAATACTATGCTTAATACACGTGTAAATAGCGTTTTTTTTCTATAGACGCTATTTGACGTTTTATTTCAGAATTCGTTTACTGTTATAGATGGTATTTTGCCATTTCATTTCCGTTTATTTCACCTATTTAGCACTAAATTATCGTTTATAACATATTAAATGAAAATATGGTTTTGCATTCAAACGTACAATTTCGGCTACACCCCGCGCCCTTTTTTCCACGCGCCCTTTTCTGATAGACACAGAATTTCTCTCACTGAAAACACCTCTGGCTTTTTGTCTTGAACAATCATACCATGAAATCCTAATTTCTTGTGAATGTCTGTAAATCTCTTATCTTCACCTGATACAAAAGGCCATTGCGTGCACGGATAGGTTAGCATATGAGGAATGTAAAAAAGTGGAGGGCACAACATACAAAAGAATTTCATAATGCCAGTCTGAAGGGAGTCAAGGTTAAGACTATACATAAATTAACCACTTGAGGACCGTGGGCTTTACACCCCTTAAGGACCAGACACTTTTTTTCCATTCAGACCACTGCAGCTTTCACGGTTTATTGCTCGCTCATACAACCTATCACCTAAATGCATTTTGGCTCCTTTTCTTGTCACTAATAAAGCTTTCTTTTGGTGCTATTTGATTACTGCTGCGATGTTTACTTTTTATTATATTCATCAAAAAAGACATGAATTTTGGCAAAAAAATGATTTTTTTTAACTTTCTGTGCTGACATTTTTCAAATAAAGTAAAATTTCTGTATACATGCAGCGCGAAAAATGTGGACAAACATGTTTTTGGGAAAAAAAAAACATTCAGTGTATATTTATTGGTTTGGGTAAAAGTTATAGCGTTTACAAACTATGGTGCAAAAAGTGAATTTTCCCATTTTCAAGCATCTATGACTTTTCTGACCACCTGACATGTTTCATGAGGGGCTAGAATTCCAGGATAGTATAAATAACCCCCAAATGACCCCATTTTGGAAAGAAGACATCCCAAAGTATTCACTGAGAGACATAGTGAGTTCATAGAAGATATTATTTTTTGTCACAAGTAAGCGGAAAATGACACTTTGTGACAAAAAAAAAAAAAAGTTTCCATTTCTTCTAACTTGCGACAAAAAAAATGAAACCTGCCACGGACTCACTATGCCCCTCTCTGAATAACTTGAAGTGTCTACTTTCCAAAATGGGGTCATTTGTGGGGTGTGTTTACTGTCCTGGCATTTTGGGGGGTGCCTAATTGTAAGCACCCCTGTAAAGCCTAAAGGTGCTCATTGGACTTTGGACCCCTTAGCGCAGTTAGGCTGCAAAAAATTGCCACACATGTGGTATTGTCGTACTCAGGAGAAGTAGTACAATGTGTTTTGAGGTGTATTTTTACACATACCCATGCTGGGGGGGAGAAATATCTCTATAAATGTCAATTTTTTAATTTTTTTTACACACAATTGTCCATTTACAGAGAGATTTCTCCCACCCAGCATGGGTATGTGTAAAAATACACCCCAAAACACATTGAACTACTTCTCCCGAGTACGGCGATACCACATGTGTGGCACTTTTTTGCACCCTAACTGTGCTAAGGGGCCCAAAGTCCAATGAGTACCTTTAGGATTTCACAGGTCATTTTGCGGAATTTGATTTCCAGACTACTCCTCACGGTTTAGGGCCCCTAAAATGCCAGGGCAGTATATGAACCCTGCAAATGACCTGATTTTAGAAAGAAGACACCCCAAGGTATTCCGTTAGGAGTATGGTGAGTTCATAGAAGATTTTATTTTTTGTCACAAGTTAGCGGAAATTGATTTGTATTGTTTTTTTTCACAAAGTGTCACTTTCCGCTAACTTGTGACAAAAAATAAAATCTTCTATGAACTCACCATAGTCCTAACAGAATACCTTGGGGTGTCTTCTTTCTAAAATGGGGTCATTTGTGGGGTTCCTATACTGCCCTGGCATTTTAGGGGCCCTAAACCGTGAGGAGTAGTCTGGAAATCAAATGCCGCAAAATGACCTGTGAAATCCTAAAGGTACTCATTGGACTTTGGGCCCCTTAGCGCAGTTAGGGTGCAAAAAAGTGCCACACATGTGGTAATGCCGTACTCGGGAGAAGTAGTATAATGTGTTTTGGGGTGTATTTTTACACATACCCATGCTGGGTGGGAGAAATATCTCTGTAAATGACAATCTTTTGATTTTTTACACACAATTGTCCATTTACAGAGAGATTTCTCCCACCCAGCATGGGTATGTGTAAAAATACACCCCAAAACACATTATACTACTTCTCCCGAGTACGGCGATACCACATGTCTGGCACTTTTTTGCAGCCTAGGTGCGCTAAGGGGCCCAACGTCCTATTCACAGTTCAGGGGTATAAGCATGTGAAAATTTTGATAACAGGTGGTCTATGAGGGGGCGAATTTTGTGGAACCGGTCATAAGCAGGGTGGCCTTTTAGATGACAGGTTATATTGGGCCTGATCTGATGGATAGGAGTGCTAGGGGGTGACAGGAGGTGATTGATGGGTGTCTCAGGGGGTGGTTAGAGGGGAAAATAGATGCAATCAATGCACTGGGGAGGTGATCAGAAGGGGGTCTGAGGGGTATCTGAGGGTTTGGCCGAGTGATCAGGAGCCCACACGGGGCAAATTAGGGCCTGATCTGATGGGTAGGTGTGCTAGGGTGTGACAGGAGGTGATTGATGGGTGTCTCAAGGTGTGATTAGAGGGGGGAATAGATGCAAGCAATGCACTGGCGAGGTGATCAGGGCTGGGGTCTGAGGGCGTTCTGAGGGAATGGGCGGGTGATTGAGTGCCCTAGGGGCAGATAGGGGTCTAATCTGATGGGTAGCAGTGACAGGGGGTGATTGATGGGTAATTAGTGGGTGTTTGGAGGAGAGAACAGATGTAAACACTGCACTTGGGAGGTGATCTGATGTCGGATCTGTGGGCGATCTATTGGTCTGGGTGGGTGATCAGATTGCCCGCAAGGGGCAGGTTAGGGGCTGATTGATGGGTGGCAGTGACAGGGGGTGATTGATGGGTGGCAGTGACAGGGGGTGATCGATGGGTGATTGACAGGTGATTGACAGGTGATCAGTGGTTTATTACAGGGAAGGACAGATGTAAATAATGCCCTGGCGAATTGATAAGGGGGGGGGGGGTCTGAGGGCAATCTGAGCGTGTAGGCGGGTGATTGGGTGCCCGCAAGGGGCAGATTATGGTCTGATCTGATGGGTAACAGTGACAGGTGGTGATAGGGGGTGATTGATGGGTGATTGATGGGTAATTAGTGGGTGTTTAGAGGAGAGAGTAGATGTAAACACTGCGCTTGGGTGGTGATCTGATGTCGGATCTGCGGGCGATCTATTGGTGTGGGTGGGTGATCAGATTTCCCGCAAGGGGCAGGTTAGGGGCTGATTGATGGGTGGCAGTGACAGGGGGTGATTGATGGGTGGCAGTGACAGGGGGTGATTGATGGGTGATTGACAGGTGATTGACAGGTGATCAGTGGGTTATTACAGGGAAGGACAGATGTAAATAATGCCCTGGCGAATTGATAAGGGGGGGTCTGAGGGCAATCTGAGCGTGTAGGCGGGTGATTGGGTGCCCGCAAGGGGCAGATTAGGGTCTGATCTGATGGGTAACAGTGACAGGTGGTGATAGGGGGTGATTGATGGGTAATTAGTGGGTGTTTAGAGGAGAGAATAGATGTAAACACTGCGTTTGGGTGGTGATCTGATGTCGGATCTGCGGGCGATCTATTGGTGTGGGTGGGTGATCAGATTGCCCGCAAGGGGCAGGTTAGGGGCTGATTGATGGGTGGCAGTGACAGGGGGTGATTGACGGGTGATTGATGGGTGATTGACAGGTGATTGACAGGTGATTGACAGGTGATCAGGGGGGATAGATGCATACAGTACACAGGGGGGGGGGTCTGGGGAGAATCTGAGGGGTGGGGGGTGATCAGGAGGGGGCAGTGGGCAGGGGGGGGGGATTAAAAAAAAATAGCGTTGACAGATAGTGACAGGGAGTGATTGATGGGTGATTAGGGGGGTGATTGGGTGCAAACAGGAGTCTGGGGGGTGGGCAGGGGGGGTTTTGAGGGGTGCTTTGGGCGATCTGGGGCAGGGGGGGAGAAATCAGTGTGCTTGGGTGCGACATAGGGTGGCTGCAGCCTGCCCTGGTGGTCCCTCAGACACTGGGACCACCAGGGCAGGAGGCAGCCTGTATAATACACTTTGTAAACATTACAAAGTGTATTATACACTTTGTATGCGGCGATCGTCGGGTTAACATCCCGCCGGCGCTTCCGTATAGCCGGCGGGATGTTGCGGCGGGTGTACAGAGACAGGCGCCGGCGGAGGATCGCGTCACGGATGACGCGATCGCTCCGCCCATGCCCTTACAAGGACCGCCGCCTCTGTGGGTGAGCTGGTCCTTGCGGGCTACACTTCCCGGCCGCCCCTGTGCGTTAGGCGGTCGGGAAGTGGTTAAAATGGTCTCCAAGGAGGGGCGAGTTTGACAATATCCTCTACAATAAAACCCTAATGTTCCTGCGTCCGTCCGTGTGTCAGTGCTTTTTTGCACGGCGCATGTGCATGGACGGACGCAGGAACACTGAGGAGAGCCAGAGGAGGACGGGGCCAGGAGGGGTGGGCGGGTGTGTGTGCGCGCACATGCGACGGCTGTATTAGTGACTGACCTAGCCCGTTTTTAAACGGGCTAAATCACTAGTATAAAATAAAAAGACAGCTAGATTCAGAAAATAAAAGTTTGCCTTCTTAAAACAGAAGGTATTTGCGATAATTCAGGTTGGAGTGAGCTCTGAGGTGTCCCACAATGCATCACTGTTGAATATGCAAATCATCCCTTGTTGTCCTTGTAAGCTAGCCACAGCTCCATATTTGCATATTCAGCAGTGATCCATTGTGGGAAACATCATATGCTCACTCCAACCTGAATTATCGCAAATACCTTCTGTTTTAAGAAGGCAAAGTACTTTTGGGTCCATTGTAGCTCCTTACAACCTCCTGGGAGTTCTGGTTCACCATGAGCTAGTCGAGATTTACAAATTGCATACCTTGACTTAATTTGGACACAATTCAGACTTTGGTCTGCAGTGTTCTCTATAGTTTTTTTTATAAGCCATAACATATTAGCATATAGCTGGCCCCCAACCCTGAGTACCTACCTGGATTTGGTCTGTTAAAAATTAGTTAGGAATAGACAAATCTTCTCTCCACCTTGGCTGGGAGTTTCCTCCGTGACATGATGCTAATGTAAATGCAGCCTGCTGGATTCTATTTATCCTCAGGATTAGCTCCGCCTCCTCTTTGATTTGTTTGAAATTCGGCACCCTCAAAGGGGCTGATTTAATTAAAGGAGAACTGTAGTGAGAGGTATATGGAGGGTTCCATAATGATTTCCTTTTAAGCAATACCAGTTGCCTGGCAGCCCTACTCAGCTATCTGCCTGCAGTAGTGGGAATCACATCAGAAACATGCATGCAGCTAATCTTGTCAGGTCTGACAATAATGTCAGAAACGCCTGATCTGCTGCATGCTTGTTCAGGGTCTAGGGCTAAAAGTATTAGAGGCAGAGAGTCAGCAGGATAGCTAGGTAACTGGTATTGCTTAAAAGGAAATAAATATGGCAGCCTCCTTATACCTCTCACTACAGTTCTCCTTTAACCTGTCTAATCCTCTCCCAAACCACACCCTGCTGAAGCTTGTATGCCTGCTATAGTTCCCCATCACTAACCTTTCTACTGCACAGGAGATCCAGGAGTTTCAGGCACTAGTAGTAGCCCTAACCATCCTATTGCGGAGGAGATCCAGGAGTTTCAGGTGCTAGTAGCCCTAACCCTCCTACTGCACAGGAGATCCAGGATTTTCAGGCGCTAGTAGCCCTAACCCTCCTACTGCACAGGAGATCCAGGATTTCCAGGCACTAGTAGCCCCAACCCTCCCACTGCACAGGAGGTCCAGGAGTTCCAGGCACTAGTAGCCCCAACCCTCCCACTGCACAGGAGATCCAGGATTTCCAGGCACTAGTAGCCCCAACCCTCCTACTGCACAGGAGATCCAGGAGTTCCAGGCGCTAGTAGCCCTAACTCTCCTACTGCACAGGAGATCCAGGAGTTCCAGGCACTAGTAGCCCTAACCCTCCTACTGCACAGGAGATCCAGGAGTTCTAGGTGCTAGTAGCCCTAACCCTCCTACTGCACAGGAGATCCAGGATTTTCAGGCGCTAGTAGCCCTAACCCTCCTACTGCACAGGAGATCCAGGAGTTCCAGGCACTAGTAGCCCCAACCCTCCTACTGCACAGGAGATCCAGGAGTTCTAGGTGCTAGTAGCCCTAACCCTCCTACTGCACAGGAGATCCAGGAGTTCTAGGTGCTAGTAGCCCTAACCCTCCTACTGCACAGGAGATCCAGGAGTTCCAGGCACTAGTAGCCCCAACCCTCCTACTGCACAGGAGATCCAGGAGTTCCAGGCACTAGTAGCCCCAACCCTCCTACTGCACAGGAGATCCAGGAGTTCCAGGCACTAGTAGCCACCACATTGTTCCCCTCCAATACTTATAAATGCGGAGACCGCACTTAGTTGCTCAAACAGCCAATCTAGCTGTGGACATCTCCTTGGAAGCTATGCTGCATATCTTTGTATTCTATGAAATTCAGCAACCTGCACTGTAATACAAACAGGACATTAACTTATAACACCCCATATAGCCAGGAAAGTAGCTGCTATAAATTTATTTGGCTTTGCTTCAACGCTATCGCATTGCAAGTGTTGCTTCAAGCTACAAGAGGCTACATAATCTGCTTATCCTAACTTTACGAACTACAATTGGGACTGTTCTGTGCATCTGTCTGTCTATCTGCATTCTGCTTGCAACTTTTACCTTTGGCTTAAAGAAAGTATAAAGCTTAAAAAAACACCCAAAAAACAGATACCTATGGAGAGGGAAGGCTCTGGGTCCTGCTGCCAGAGCAGGAAAGAAATGCGGTAAGTGGCCTAAATGGGCACCGCCATAGGCACCAATACAAAATGGCGGTCTTTGGGCAACAGAGCAGAAATTTTGGCGCCCGATATATAGCGGGTGCCGATACAGCACCTGCTATATATTTGGCATCGCTTGCACTCAAATGCTGTTGTTCTGTGGCGCCTATGCCGGCTCCTATCTAATCCACTTGCCGCATGCGTCTAGTTGTGGGGACTCAGTCCGGCCTCCTCCATCTCCATCTAGGCACCACCATCACGGAGAACTTGAGATGGGACGAAAACACCTCTACTACCCAAAAGAAGGCCCAGCAGAGACTGTTCTTCCTGAGGCAACTAAGGAAGTTTGGCATGCCCAGGGAGCTACTGACCAGTTTTTATACGGCGACCATCGAATCTGTCCTTTGCTCCTCCATCATTGTCTGGTACTCGGGGGCAAATGCGAAGGATAGGCACAAACTCCAGAGAGTCATCAATGTGGCTGAGAAGATCATTGGGTCGCCCCTGCCACCCTTAGACCTTCTCCATACATCCAGAATGAGGTCCAGGGCAAATAGAATCACACTCGATCCCTCCCACCCTGGCAATCACTTCTTCAGTCCTCTTCGCTCGGGACGTCGCTATAGGTCCATCTACACCAAAACCACCAGGCGTAGGAACACTTTCTTCCCTCAAGCGATCACTCTCCTCAACTCAGAATCTCTCTCCAATGCCATCTCCTAATCCCCTTCTGCTCCTCGGGGCACTAGAGGACGAATGCATGCCCATAGGCTGTCACTCATGTTCATCTCTGCATAACTAAGCGACAACCGCTCTATGTGTCTTTTACTATGTCGAAATGTTTTCCTTATAAATTGTACTATGTGTAATGTTACTTGTACTGTTTGCACTTGCCAATATGCCTTGTGTTCACAAATAATTCCGGGTGCGGCGCCTGTCGCACTTGGCGAATAAAGTGATTCTGATTCTGATTCTGATTCTGATTCTGATCTTCCCCCCGGCAGCAGCGCTGTGCGGTATCCCCTCCTGCCAAGATGGAGATGATGTCGCTACTTTCCACTGTCTGCATTATCCTCACCCTCCGGCCTGTGAGCGGCAGCGCCGCCTCTCCCATACTGTGGCCTGCTCGTCCCCGGCCTGGAGTACTGCTGCTGCTCAGGCTCTTCCCGCTGTCATGTCAGAAGGACTACCCGGACATCCCCGAGTGGCTTACTCCACCAACCCTGGCCTGCAGCACCACCCCCTGTACCTGTATACACACTGTGCACAGGGCCAGGGCCTGCGGAATACTCACCCTCACCGGGATCCGTTGAAAAGGGCTCCTGAGCTGCCTGTATGAAAAGGGCTCCTCCATAGACATCAATGTTATTTCTGAAAATATGGGCTACAAGGTAGTGAAAAGGGCTCCGGAGTTTTGATATAGGCTACAAGCGGGCGCCCTATTGTAGCCCATATTTTTTTTTAGGCTACAAGGTTTTTGGCTACAAAAGGGCACCCCTTTGTAGCCCATATTTTTTATTCAGCTACAAGGTTTTAGGCTACAAGGTTTTTAATTCTGCTACAAAAGGGAACCCTTTTATAGCCGATATTTTTGATTCGAGGGTGCAGGGGAGGTTAGGATTAGGCATCACAAGGGGGCGGGGGGGGGGGGGGGGTCTTAGGGTTAGGCACCTCCTAGGGGATTAGGGTTAGGCGCCATCGGGGAGGGTTCTGTGTGAGAGTAGGGAGCAGTTAGGTCATAATTATCACTTTTCTTAGCTATATCTAGAGCCCTTTTATAACCCAACAAATTTTGCCTAATAAACTAAAACTAGCTTATTCGGCTACACCAGGTGCCCTTTGTAGCCGAATTAGGCATATATAGGCTACATCAGGCGCCCTTTGTAGCCGAAGTTGGCATATATGGGCTACACCATGCGCCCTTTGTAGCCGAAGTTGGCATATGGGCTACACCAGGCGCCCTTTGTAGCCGAAGTTGGCATATGGGCTACACCAGGCGCCCTTTGTAGCCAAAGTTGGCATATATGGGCTACACCATGTGCCCTTTGTAGCTGAAGTTGGCATATGGGCTACACCAGGTGCCCTTTTTGTAGCCGAATTTGGTATATATGGGCTACACCAGGAGCCCTTTTTTACAGAAGCCCTTTTCAAATAGACCCCCCTCACCTGTGGCCCTCCACCTCACAAAGGGGTGGTTAAGGTTAGGTGTCAGGTGGGAGGGTTCTGTGTGAGAGTAGGGTTAGGTTTGGCCATAGTAAAATATCACTATTTAATATTGATATTTTAAGTTTTTTAGTAAAATATCAGTATTTAACCACTTCAGCCTTTTAGTGTTTTTTCACCTTTGCATCAGAGCAATTTTCTCCTCCCATTCATTCGCTAATAACTTTATCACTACTTATCACACCAAAATGATCTATATCTTGTTTTTTTCCACCACCAATTAGGCTTTCTTTGGGTGGTACAATTTGCTAAGAATTATTATTTTTTAAATGCATTTTAACGGGAATATTAAGAAAAAAATGGAAAAATATCATTTTTTCTCAGTTTTCGGCCATTATAGCTTTAAAATAATACATTATGTCCCTATCACAATGTATGGTGCCAATATTTTATTTGGAAATAAAGGTGTATTTTTTCAGTTTTGTGTCCATCACTATTTACAAGCTCATAATTTTAAAAATAATAGCAATATACCCTCTTGACATACATATTAAAAATGTTCAGACCCTTAGGTAACGATTTATTTTTTTTTCTATTTTAATTTTTTTTATTTTTATTAAAAATTTTATTTGGGTATTTTTGGGAGAGTGTGGGAAGTAAAGATTTAATTTTAAATATGTTTAAAAGTGTGGGTCTTACACTATGTAGATGTAATTACACTATGTAGATGTAATTTTACCGTTTGGCCACAAGATGGCCTCAGTCATTTTTTTTTTTTTAGGCATCCTTAAAGAGGAACTGTCATGAAAATCTTAAAAATTTAAAACACATACAAATAAGAAGTACATTTCTAACGGAGTAAAATGAGCCATAAATTACTTCTCTCTTATGTTGCTGTCACTCACAGTAGGTAGTAGACATCTAACATTACCGACAGGTTTTGGGCTAGTCCATCTCTCCAAAGGGGATTCTGAGCTTGTCTTTTATTCTTTATAAAGACATTACCTGAAAAAATTTTACATAAAGATGCTGGCCAGCCTCCCTGCTAGCTGCACACTATTTTGGCAGTTGGACGGAGCAACTGCCATTCCCTAAGTGCTTTTAAAAATAAAGAAAACCCTGAGAACCCCCCTATGAGTAGATGGACTAATCCAAAATCTGTCGGTAATGATAGATTTCTACTTCTTATTGTAAGTGACAGGAACATAGGAGAAAAGAAATTATTGGCTCATTTTACTCTGGGAGAAACGTACTTCTCATTTGTATATATGTTTTACATTTTAAGATTTTCGCGACAGTTCCTCTTTAAGCATACTATGCACGCTTACAGAAAGTGAAGAGCGGATGTGTAAATAGAACAATCGCGGCTTCTCATAGAAGCCAGCATCATTCTAACAGAGACTTAGATCAATGAATGGGAAGTGAGTTCCCATTCGTTGATCTCCAGGCTATCGGGCAGCAGAGAGAATGTGCGGGGGTGGGGCAGCAGCCCTTTGGACGGAGCAGCTATGTCCAAAAGGCTTAACTGGGTAAAAACGATATTTTACTAATGGCGTTACTGGGTGCCCTTTTTTCCAGATGCCCTTTTTGTAAGTATGCCCTATAGAGCCTTCCCGCTCCTTTCGCAGTCCCCTTCTTTCCCTGCAGACTCCCCCATTTTTTTCTTTTAGCTTCAGACTCACTTTACTATATGTAATCTGTTGCTTCAAGCTGCAAGAGGCTGCATAGCCTGCTTATCCTAAAGGTGGGTACACACATCAGATAAAAGTCTTTGGAAAAGGAAAGATCACAGACCAATTTTACCCCCTTCCATGTAGTATGAGAGCCATACTCTACACCAGGGGTCCCCAACCTGTGGTCTGCGGCCCACTGCTGGTCCGTGGGACGTTCGCAGTTGGGCCGCGGGACTGTCCTCTTGCCCCCCCCCTGCTCCCCCACGGCCGCTGCTGTGTTACCTTAGCCGGCGGCCGCTTCCTATATTCCCCTCTCCTCAGCCTCCTGCCCGGCGTGTAAGTGATTCACAGCGCGCTGCTGTGTGATGATGCTACAGAAGGCAGGAGAGAGCGGTTCCCATGGTAACGGTGATACACATTGCCGCTACAGGAAGCCACACTCTTTCCTGCTTCCTCCCTCATCAGTCATCACACTCGGGGCGCCCTGCTGTGAATCACTTACACACTGGGCAGGAGACTGAGGAGAGGGTAATATAGAGGAAGTGGCAGACGGATAAGGTAATAGCAGCAGTGGCCACGGGGGCACTACCTACCCATACTGGGGTGCTATACTGGGCACTACCTACCTATACTGGGCACTATACTAGTTATACTGGGCACTATCTACCTATACTGAGCACTATACTAGCTATACTGGGCACTACCTACCTATACTGGGCACTATACTAGCTATACTGGGCACTACCTACCTATACTGGGCACTATACTAGCTATACTGGGTCACTACCTACCCATAATGGGCACTACCTAGCTATACTGGGCACTACCTACCTATACTGGGCACTATACTAGCTATACTGGGCAATATACTAGCTATACTGGGCACTAACTACCTATACTGGGCACTATTCTAGCTATACCAGGGCACTATACTAGCTATACTGGGCACTATACTAACTATACTGGGGCACTATTCTAGCTATACTGGGGCACTACCTACCCATACTGGGCACTACCTACCTATACTGGGCCACTACCTACCCATAATGGGCACTACCTACCTATACTGGGCACTATACTAGCTATACTGGGCACTACCTACCCATACTGGGCACTATACTAGCTATACTGGGCACTATACTAGCTATACTGGGGCACAATACTAGCTATACTGGGGCGCTATACTGGGGCACTACCTACCTATACTGGGCACTGTACTTGCTATACTGGGCACTATACTAGCTATACTGGGGCACTACCTACCCATACTGGCCACTATACTACCTATACTGGGCACTGTACTAGCTATACTGGGGCACTACCTACCCATACTGGGCACTATACTACCTATACTGGGCACTATACTAGCTATACTGGGGCACTATCTACCCATACTGGGCACTATGCTACCTATACTGGGCACTATACTAGCTATACCGGGGCACTATCTACCCATACTGGGCACTATACTACCTATACTGGGCACTATACTAGCTATACTGGGCACTATAGTAGCTAAACTGGGGCACTGCCTACCCATACTGGGCACTATACTACCTATACTGGGCACTATACTACCTATACTGGGCACTATACTAGCTATACTATGGCACTACTACCCATACTGGGCACTATACTACCTATACTGGTGCACTACCTACCCATACTGAGCACTATACTAGCTATACTGGGGCACTACCTTCCCATACTGGGCACTATACTAGCTATACTGGGCACTATCTACCCATACTGGGCACTATACTAGCTATACTGGGCACTTTACTAGCTATACTGGGGCACTACCTTCCCATACTGGGGCACTATACTAGCTATACTGGGGCACTATACTAGCTATACTGGGCACTACCTACCTATACTGGGCACTATACTGGGCACTATACTAGCTATACTGGGCACTACCTACCTATACTTGGCACTTCCTACCTATACTGGGCACTATACTAGCTATACTGGGGCACTACCTACCTATACTGGGCACTATACTAGCTATACTGGGCACTATACTAGCTATACTGGGGCACTACCTACCCATACGGATCCCCAGTGATAGAGTCAGGATATGTCTGGATTATGAGGCCGGGCAGATCTCCTTTTATGCCCTGTGTGACCCGATCAGACACCTCCACACCTTCACTGCTGCCTTCACTGAGCCCCTCCATGCTGGGTTACGGGTAGGGATAGGTTCTGTAAAGATATCTGGGGGGAATCAGGGGAGGTGAGAGATCCGCCCACTGGTGACATCACAGGGAGGTAACTGTGATTGGCTCATTATCTCACAAATACTTGCTAGTTATCTATGATTTCCAGGGAAAGTCCGGTCATAAGAAATACTGTCACTGAAAACATCCCTGGATTTCTGTTCTGAACAACCATACCATGAAGTCCTCATTTCTTGTGAACATCTGTAAATGTTTTATGTTCACCTGGTACAAAATTACAGTGAATAAGCTGACAGAAATCAGAATACCCCACACTGCAGACTGACTCCCATAGGAGGGACAATCATGCTTCTTTTGCAGTAAATACAATTCTGATACAGATGCTGCATGTGTAACATGCACAATGATGATTAAAATGAAAAATATGTTCTGATTGCTATGCCTGAAAATAATATCAGTTTCATATTATTATTATTATTATCATCATATCATATCAGGTAAACAATGAGTTCTGGGTCACCATGAGCTTGCTGGTTAGTCTGTACCTCTCGGAGTTACAAGCCCTACTCCATAGAGCCAAATTAATCCATGCCATGCACTGATGAGGATCAACCAATCTGAAACAGTCTGTATGCATGTTGGATTATTATGGCTCTGTACAAATTAACAAGCTGACACATCATTGCATTCCAGCGGTTCTGGAGGTGTGTTTAGCTTCTAAGGGTAACAATGGTTAATTTGCATATATTCAGCAGTGATGCACTGGGAGACATCTCAAGCTCACTCCAACCTGAATTATCGCAAATTCTTTCTGTTTTAAGAAAGCAAACTTTTGTTTTCCATAACATCTTAGTAACAGGGCTTTTAGGACCATTGTAGTCCCTTACACACTCCAATGAGTTCTGGGTCACCATGAGCTTTCTGGTTAGTCTGTAAATCAGGTAAGCAAATTACTGTAAACACTAAGGGACCAGAAAAAGTAGTTTATTATATCAGAAGTTTACTTTAACAGAATGTTTCATACATTGTATATTTATTAGCAGTGAGAGTCAGAGGACAACAGAATTCAGCAGAATGTGCTGCAAATTGAGGCGTTTATGCGCATGCAATGTCCAGCATGTCTGATCTGCTTCTGATGGAGAAAGTGGTGGATGTTGAGATCAGTACTGCACTAGATTGATCTCTTTCTGGATCAGATAATAGGATAACAGAGGCGCCAATAGGATAAAAAACACTAAAAGAACTTAAAAACCCATTTTGGTAATAGAGGAGGCAGTGGTGGACTCACCCCCTCCAAGCAGAACACACGACTGTGGATTTTCAGTCAAAACAATTTTATTGGATACTCCAAATAAAGTGCAACGCGTTTCACGGGATACAAACCCGCTTCATCAGGCAATAACAGATAGGAGTAAACAGCATCTGCCAGTATCATCAACACTGAGCGCCTCTGTTAACAGAGGCGCTCAGTGTTGATGATACTGGCAGATGCTGTTTACTCCTATCTGTTATTGCCTGATGAAGCGGGTTTGTATCCCGTGAAAACGCGTTGCACTTTATTTGGAGTATCCAATAAAATTGTTTTGACTGAAAATCCACAGTCGTGTGTTCTGCTTGGAGGGGGTGAGTCCACCACTGCCTCCTCTATTACCAAAATGGGTTTTTAAGTTCTTTTAGTGTTTTTTATCCTATTGGCGCCTCTGTTATCCTATTATCTACATCAAGTCCACCCTTGGTGGAGGGTTGTACCCTTCCTTCTTCAACTACAGAGAGCGACTTTTTAATCCTGAGTGGGGTCAGGACAATCTCCCCACCTGCTTTGACAGTGGTTGCCTACTTGGTAACCCTGGTTTGTGAGTATTAAATTAATATTATTACTCTATCAATTATACCTTACCAGTACATACTACACTATATTGGGCTCTTGGTGTTCTCTCTTTTTCTCTTTCTGGATCAGAAGCAGACATGGAAGAAATTATACATTGATCAGTTAATCTAAGGTGAAAATTGCATGGTGTGTATACAGTCATGGCCGAAATGATTGGCACCCCAGAAAATACAAATTTCACTGGGAAAATGTAAACAGCAGCCATTCTTACACTGTTAATGGCAGGGTTCTCAAACTTTGCCCAGATGGTCACTGGGTGACTGAGATTAATAATCAGGAAAGTGGGTGGAGCCTACAAAAGGCAAATCAAAATGTACCTATTGATTTTCAAGGGGATTATTTAATTGCTGCCATTCTTGCAATGTTAATGGCACAAGCCTCAAACCTGATACAGTTGGTCATTGGGTGACTGGAGTTCAAATTCAGAAAATGGGGTGGAGCCACAAACAGCCAATCAGATTTGTTTCATTTCAATGCAAATTATTGATGCAAAGTTCACAAACTAGGTCAGTAATTGAGTAATTGTGTGTTAGGCCTCTTTTCCATGATCTGTTGATAGGCAGTGAAATGCCTCTCAAACTCTCACAACTGCTCACTGCTGCCTGGTAACTGATTGCTGAGCACACAGCTCAACAGTCCGTGGAAAAGAGGCCTTGGGTTAGAAAAAATGGGTGGAGCCAACACCAGCCAAATACATACCCGGGCAACACCGGGCCATCAGCTAGTACATCATAAAGCCCAACATTGCAGATCAATCTTTCAATTCATCTTAGCACTTTAACCACTTTGCATCCAGACCTCGTTTCCCACTCATGGACCAGAGCAATTTTGACAGTTTAGCTATGTCCTTATTTAATCAAAAACAACTTTATCCCTACCTGTGACACAGAAATGATATATATATATATATATATATATATATACATATATATACATATATATACATATATATACTAGCTGATGACCCGGCGTTGCCCGGGTATGTATTTGGCTAGTGTTGGCTCCTCCCACTTTTTCTAACCCTAACACACAAACACTCAATGACAAAGTTTGTGAGAATCAATAATTTGTATATTCCTATAGAAATTAAATAAATCAGATTGGTGGTTTGTGACTCCGCCCCTCTCCAGTGTTTGAATTCCAGTCACCCAATGACCAACTATAGCAGGTTTGAGGCATCTGCTATTAACAGTGTAAATATTCCCCTTGAAAATCAACAGGTGAATTTTGATTGGCTATTATAGGCTCCACCCACTTCCCTGAATATTAATCTCAGTCACCCAGTGACCATCTGGACAAAGTTTGGAAGCCCTGCCATTAACAGTATAAGAGGGCCTGCAGTTTATATTTTTCCACTTAAATTTATTTTCGGCTCTGCCCAAGTTTTGAAACCTAGACACACAGTCACTCAATGACCAAGTTTGTGAGTTTTCGGGTTCTTGGCATCAATAAAAACAAATCTGATTGGCTGTTTGTGGCTCCATCCCTTTTCTGAATTTGAACCACAATGACCCAATGGCCAACTGTACCAGGTTTGAGGCGTGTGACATTAACAGTGCAAGAATGGCAGAAATTTTAATATTCCCTGTGAAAATCAAAAGGTGAATATTGATTGGCTTTTTTAGGCTCCACCCACTTTTCTAAATATTAATCCCAGTCACCTAGTAACCAACTGTGCAAGTTTGAGAACCCTGCCATTAACAATGAAGAAGGGCTGCAGTTTACATTTTCCCAGGGTAATCTGCTTTTGACTCCACCCAGTTTTTGTAACCTTGACACACAGTCACTCTATGACCAAGTGTGTGAGCTTTCAGATTCCTGGCATCAAAATTGTGTGAATGGAAGCAGTTTATCTAGCAACGAAATCTGTGTGGCTGTTTGTGGCTCCACACCTTTAGTGAATTTGAACCTTAGTCACTTAATGACCAACTGTAGCAAGTTTGAAGCCTTTGGCATAAGTGAACCAGAGACGAAGCATCCTCATGTACTTTACCATATATATCAGTGGAAATATTAGAGAAAACACTTACCCTGCTCTCTGTTTCATTATTTACTGTTCAGATTGCTTCTTAACAGCCTAGATAAAATTCTTCACTGTGCATTCAGTCTGGCTTTGCTATACAGACTCAGCTATAAAGATTCCTGAACAAAGCCAGACTGAATGCTCAGTAGGGGATTGTCCAGCGCGGCAGAACGCGGAAAAGCCGCCGTGTGTATTGATAGCAAGGCGGCGGATTCCGCGTCCAGCGTGACGGGTTGCACGCAGCAGCGTGCGTCTGCTGTGGCTGGGTCTGTTAGTTCACACAGATTCAGGAATATGCGTGCGCGCGCTGAGAGGCAGAACTTTTATGACGGCCAAGGGGGGGATCAGCTGACCAGGCTGGTCAGCTGACCTCAGAGCTAGTAACTATTGGTCTATCACTTAAGGGTGGCGCCAGAGAGCGCTGCTCTATATATAGTTACTGCTGGCCACTCACAAGTGGTCTGCCGTTGCGAACACTACGTGGAAGCACTCAGACCTTAGTCAGATCCTGCAGTGTGTTTGAACCAGGAGGACCTGGGAATTCACACTGAGCCAGATTACTTGTGTATTCATTCTGTTATACTTCAGACTAGTTCCAGGGTGTAGAGACCACGGACCTCACACCCAAGACTAGGGAACTTGTGTTATCATTCTGTTATACATCAGACTAGTTCCAGGGTGTAGAGACCACGGACCTCACACCCAAGACTAGGGAGCTTGTGTATCATTCTGTTATACGTCAGACTAGTTCCAGGGTGTAGAGACCACGGACCTCACACCCAAGACTAGGCATTGTTTGATATCTGTTATGACCTATTGCCTTCCTGACTATCCCTCTGCTCTCTGATTCGGTACCACGCATATCTGATACTCCGTTGCCGACCCTGCCTGCCTTGGATACCGAATCAGCCTTCTGTCTTTGTACTTTGTCTGTCCGTGTGTTGCCGACCTGGCTTGCCCGACCTCGAGAGCTATCTCTCCAGATCAGTTAGTCTCCAGATCAATTAGTGACATCCATCTTCAGGTGTCACTCACTCACTGATCCTTCCCATCTTCAGCCTGAGACTCCACCCCTTGGAAAGTCTCAGGCTGCTGGAAGGTTTCTGTGTTCTCTAAGAGCAGTATTGCCCATACTGCCCAGGACCACCTGCTCATCAGGTGGCTTACTCAAAGTCATACTGTTGCATCAATCACTCACGATATATATATATAGGTGTCCAGAGTAGAGGTGTACCGAACGGTTCGCCGGCGAACGGTTCCAGGCGAACATTGGGGGTTCGCGTTCGCCTGCGCCAGGCGAACTTTTCCGGAAGTTCGATTCGCCCCATAATGCACTATGAGGGTCAACTTTGACCCTCTGCATCACAGTCAGCAGGCACATTGTAGCCATTCAGGCTACAGTAAGCCCTGGAGCCCCACCCCCCCTTATATAAGGCAGCCTCCGGCGGCCATTACAGTCACTCGTGTGCCTGCTAGAGAGAGGAAAGGGACAGCTGCTGCAGACTTTTTCTCTTAGGGACAGATTAGTTAGGTTCTAGGCTGCTTTGCTTGTTCCTGACTGATTAATATTGCTTTTAAAGCACCCAGCAACAGCTCTTTTCAGAGCTCAACCTGTACATTTTTTTTCTGACACTTTTGTTGCATGCACAGCCTTGCTAATTGATAGTGTGTGTGCCACTGCCAGCAGCCCAGCACATTCAGTGACTGACTGCCTGTGTGTGTGACAGGGAGCTGCACATTGTACTACCCAGTACTGCATATACCCCAGTACCTGTTGTGTTTACTTAACCCACCTCATCACTGCATATACCTAGCTTTGTGTTGAGTGAACCCAGCTCACTGCATCTAACTACCCAGTACCTGTTGTGTTTACTTAACCCACCTCATCACTGCATATACCTAGCGTTGTGTTGAGTGAACCCAGCTCACTGCATCTAAGTCTAACTACCTGTTGTGTTGAGTGAGAACCCACCTCACTGCATCTTAAGTACCTTTACTGTATACTGTTCAGTGAACCCAGCTCACTGCATCTAACTACCCAGTACCTGTTGTGTTTACTTAACCCACATCATCACTGCATATACCTAGCGTGGTGTTGAGTGAACCCAGCTCACTGAATCTAACTACCTGTTGTGTTGAGTGTGAACCCACCTGGCCACCTCACTGCATCTAACTACCTGTTGTGTTGAGTGAGAACCCACCTCACTGCATCTTAAGTACCTTTACTGTTGAGTGAACCCAGCTCACTGCATCTAACTACCTGTTGTGTTGAGTGTGAACCCACCTGGCCACCTCACTGCATCTAACTACCTGTTGTGTTGAGTGAGAACCCACCTCACTGCATCTTAAGTACCTTTACTGTTGAGTGAACCCAGCTCACTGCATCTAACTACCTGTTGTGTTGAGTGTGAACCCACCTGGCCACCTCACTGCATCTAACTACCTGTTGTGTTGAGTGAGAACCCACCTCACTGCATCTTAAGTACCTTTACTGTTGAGTGAACCCAGCTCACTGCATCTAACTACCTGTTGTGTTGAGTAAGAACCCACCTCACTGCATATAGCTAGCATACCCCCGAGATGGACAAAATGGACAAACCAGGTAGAGGAAGAGGTAGAGGCAGACCCAGAGGAAGGCCACCAGGCACCGGCAAGTCTGTGGCTGTGCGAGGTGGTGTTGCTGTGATTTCATGCGGACCTGCCCCAAAATACAGTGCTCAGAAGAAGGCACGTGCCATCACTTCCCAAAATCGTGAGGAGGTGATTGAGTATTTAACACAGAACACCTCATCTCCCGCAGCCACCAGCGCTACAACAAGCACCACATCCGCTGCATTTGACACTTCGCAGGAGTTATTTGGTGGTGGTGGTGAAATCACTGATTCCCAGCCACTACTGCAACAACAACAAGAAGGCGCAGGTACACCACCTCATACGTCTGAGTTAGGTGGCGATAGTATGGACGTAACATGTGTGGATGGGGATGATGGTGGACCACCTGAAGTTGGTGCACTTGAGGAGGTGTCTGAGGAAAGCGCAGCTGGCCAGGAGGATTATGATGACGATTATACGGATAGCACATATGTTCCCGGTAGAGGAGATGACCAGGGGGACAGTTCAGAGGAGGAGTCAGAGAGGAGTAGGAGGAGACGACTCCATGATAGAAGCAGAGGGAGCTCGTCCTCAGAAACAGCTGGGGGCAGTGTCCGTTGCCATGTATCGCCAGCTATGGCCAGGGAGCACACATGCCCTTCAACGTCAGCTGCTGCTGATGCCACCGTAGCGCCATCACCCCAGGGGGCCTCAGCGGTTTTGAAATTTTTTCACGTGTGTGTCTCAGATCGGAGCAAAGCCATCTGTTGTCTCTGCCAGCAAAAATTGAGCCGTGGAAAGGCCAACTGTCACGTAGGGACAAGTGCTTTACGAAGGCACCTGGAGAGAAGGCACAAACAGCTATGGCAAGAACACCTGAGGAAAAGAAGCACCCCTCAAAAGACAAGCAGCGGAGAACAACCGTGGCAGCCGTCACAGGGGGCTTCTGCTGCTCCACGTTCCCATGGTATTGTTCGTGGTTGGGGGGGAGGAAGAATGGATACACTTTTAAACAATTTAAAAATACAACCATCTAAACTTTCAAACAATTTAAAAATACAACCATCTAAACTTTCAAACAATTTAAAAATACAACCATCTATCATTTTCAAAAAATTTAAAAAAAAGGGCAAAAAAAACTTGCCCTCCGTAAAACATTCTAGGCAAATGCTTTCGACTTGGTTTGTCTTCCGCTGGCTCAAGGGTCCATCTGACCACAGATGCCTGGTCTGCAAAGCACGGTCAGGGCAGCTACAGCATAGGTCTCAGCAGGCTCCCACTTCGGGCCGCAATCCAACCTTCATTCCCCGCGGTGACAATGGCAGACTTGCCCTCCATAACGGATTCCCGTTAAAGGATTTAAAGTTAATTCATTTCAAATACACAGCAGGGCCTCGAAAGTCCGCCTCCTGTATTGTTATTTTTAAAAAAGAAAAAAGAAAGGAGCAGTTTGGCACTTGCATTCCACTAAAAAAGCTTTATTCTTGCGGCTTCAGAATTTCTCTTGAATAAATACATGTAAAAATCATGTTGAAAATTCCTACCGGGTCCCTTGGGCGCTGGTGCAGAGAGCCTCTGAGGACGCTCAGTGAGCGAAACGGTCGTCAGGCCCCACACCGCTCCCACCAACCCCACAGCGCCCAAGGGACCCGGTAGGAATTTTCAACATGATTTTTACATGTATTTATTCAAGAGAAATTCTGAAGCCGCAAGAATAAAGCTTTTTTAGTGGAATGCAAGTGCCAAACTGCTCCTTTCTTTTTTCTTTTTTTTTCTTTTTTTTTTTTCTTTTTTTCATATGCACAATGTTGTTTATTGGTTTTGAGCACGCATGAACTATATTGATCCAACCTGGTCCTTACTCCGGATTCCTTTAATGTCACTTATATACCTTGATGAAAGCACACTAGCAGTGTAGTGCCCGTCTACTTTTTTCTACCTATCTTCTTTTGTAGTATTGTTATTTTTGATCACTACCTCGGGGCGGGCGTGCATGCCTACCTGCTGCCCTCCTTGGATGTGTAGTGGTAGCCGTTTCTCAGGCTCCACACCAGATTCCATCCCTCATTTCCCGGCCATTACCCGGGGTCACAAATGACAGACTTGCCCGCCTCCATATGATTCTCGTGAAAGGAATGTGGTGTCATCTTTGCCCGCCATAACTGGTTCTCGTTAAAGGATTTAAAGTACATTCATTTCAAATACACAGCAGGGCCTCGAAAGTCCTCCTCCTGTATTGTTATTTTTGGTCACTACCTCGGGGCGGGCGGGCGTGCATGCCTGCCCGCTGCCCTCCTTGGATGTGTAGTGGTAGCCGTTGCTCAGGCTCCACACCGGATTCAAACCTCTCATTCCCCGGCCATTACCCGGGGTCACAATGGCAGACTTGCCCGCCTCCACAGGATTCTCATTGTAGCGGTACTGAACAAGTACACAGCAAGTAGAAAATGTAAATTAAAAACAAAACGTAAGCTTTTTAACAATGCCATGGAAAGTTGAGAAGGAAGTCACACATTACCTGACATCACTGAGTGAGGAAGAGCAATCACGCCATGTTGCGCAGTAGTCCAGCATGGCCGTCACTACACAAACAGCTGTTTGCGGTGCGTTACACAGTGAGTTTGGTGTGTCAGTGTGAAGCAGTACTCTAATTACACTCCCTGTTTGATGTATACACATGCAAGATGTTGTAAAGCACTTTATGCCTCCAATTTAGCATTCAATGTGATTTCTGCCCTTAAAACGCTGCTTTGCGTCACATCCAGATTTTTCACCGGGACTTTTGTCATGTATCCCACTCCGCCATGCCCCCCTCCAGGTGTTAGACCCCTTGAAACATCTTTTCCATCACTTTTGTGGCCAGCATAATTTTTTCTATTTTTCAAAGTTCGCCTCCCCATTGAAGTCTATTGCGGTTCGCAAATTTTTCCGCGAACCGAACCTTCTGCGGAAGTTCGCGAACCGAAAATCGGAGGTTCGCGACATCTCTAGTCCAGAGGTTAGTACTATATCTGTATTCTTGGTGATACTGCAGATCACCAATAATCAGATTCTCTCTGTGTGCTGACACCGATCGTTACACAGCCATTCTTACACTGTTAATGTCAGGGTTCTCAAACTTGACACAGTTGGTCACTGGGTGACTAGGATTAAGATTCAGGAAAGTGGGTGGAGCCTACAACAGCCAATAAAAATTCACCTATTGATTTTAAAGGGGAATATTGAAACTGCTGCCATTCTTACACTGTTAACCTGCTGGGCGGTCTGGACGAGCTCAGCTCGTCCAGTACCGCCGGAGCCTGCCGCTCAGGCCCTGCTGGGCCGATTTGGCTCAAATAAAGTGCAGCACACGCAGCCGGCACTTTGCCAGCCGCGTGTGCTGCCTGATCGCCGCCGCTCTGCGGCGATCCGCCGCGAGCAGCGGCGAAAGAGGGTCCCCCCAGCCGCCTGAGCCCAGCGTAGCCGGAACAAAAAGTTCCGGCCAGCGCTAAGGGCTGGATCGGAGGCGGCTGACGTCAGGACGTCGGCTGACGTCGATTACGTCACTCCGCTCGTCGCTATGGCGACGATATAAGCAAAACAAGGAAGGCCGCTCATTGCGGCCTTCCTTGTTTATTCTGGGCGCCGGAGGCGATCGGAAGAACGCCTCCGGAGCGCCCTCTAGTGGGCTTTCATGCAGCCAACTTTCAGTTGGCTGCATGAAATAGTTTTTTTTTTATTCAAAAAAAACCCTCCCGCAGCCTGCCTGGCGATCTTAATAGAACGCCAGGCAGGTTAATGGCAGAGGCCTCAAACATGCTACAGTAGGACATTAAGTGACTGGGATTCAAATTCACTAAAGGGGTGGGGCCACAGACAGCCAATCAGGTTTCATTGGTGGATAAACTGCTTCCATTCACACAATTTTGATACCAGGAACCCGAAAGCTCACAAACTTGGTCATTCAGTGAATGTGTGTCTAGGTTACAAAAAGTGGGTGGAGTCACTCAAAACAAATTTCCCTGGGAAAATGTAAACTGCAGCCATTCTTCACTGTTAATGGCAGGGTTCTCAAACCTTTCACAGTTGGTGAATGGGATTAATATTCAGAAAAGTGGGTGGAGCCTAAAAAAGCCAATCAAAATGTGCCTGTTAATTTTCAAGGGGAATATTTAACCACTTCGGGACCACAGTCTTTTCGCCCCTTAAGGACCAGAGCCTTTTTCTCCATTCAGACCACTGCAGCTTTCACGGTTTATTGCTCGGTCATAAAACCTACCACCTAAATGAATTTTACCTCCTTTTCTTGTCACTAATACAGCTTTCTTTTGATGCTATTTGATTGCTGCTGCGAGTTTTACTTTTTATTATATTCATCAAAAAAGACATGAATTTTGTCAAAAAAATGACTTTTTTAACTTTCTGTGCTGACATTTTTCAAATAAAGTAAAATTTCCTATACATTTGAGCGCGAAAGTTATTCTGCTACATGTCTTTGATAAAAAAAAAAACATTCAGTGTATATTTATTGGATTGGGTAAAAGTTATAGCGTTTACAAACTATGGTGCCAAAAGTGAATTTTCCCATTTTCAAGCATCTCTGACTTTTCTGCGCACCTGTCATGTTTCATGAGGGGCTAAAATTCCAGGATAGTACAAATACCCCCCAAATGACCCCATTTTGGAAAGAAGACATCCCAAAGTATTCAGTGAGAGGCATGGTGAGTTCATAGAAGATTTTATTTTTTGTCACAAGTTAGCGGAAAATGACAGTTTGTGACAAAAAAAAAAAAAAAAAAAAGTTTCCATTTCTTCTAACTTGCGACAAAAAAAAATGAAATCTGCCACGGACTCACTATGCTCCTCTCTGAATACCTTGAAGTGTCTACTTTCCAGAATGGGGTCATTTGTGGGGTGTGTTTACTGTCCTGGCATTTGGGGGGTGCCTAATTGTAAGCACCCCTGTAAAGCCTAAAGATGCTCATTGGACTTTGGGCCCCTTAGCGCAGTTAGGCCGCAAAAAAGTGCCACACATGTGGTATTGCCGTACTCAGGAAAAGTAGTATAATGTGTTTTGGGGTGTATTTTTACACATACACATGCTGGGTGGGAGAAATATCTCCGTAAATGACAATTTTTTTATTTTTTTTACACACAATTGTCTATTTATAGAGATATTTCTCCCACTCAGCATGGGTATGTGGAAAAATACACCCCAAAACACATTATACTACTTCTCCTGAGTACGGCGATACCACATGTGTGGCACTTTTTTGCACCCTAACTGCGCTAAGGGGCCCAAAGTCCAATGAGTACCTTTAGGATTTCACAGGTCATTTTGAGAAATTTCGTTTCAAGACTACTCCTCACGGTTTAGGGCCCCTAAAATGCCAGGACAGTATAGGAACCCCACAAATTACCCCATTTTAGAAAGAAGACACCCCAAGGTATTCCGTTAGATGTATGGTGAGTTCATAGAAGATTTTTTTTTTTTGTCACAAGTTAGCGGAAATTGATTGTAATTGTTTTTTTTCACAAAGTGTCATTTTCCGCTAACTTGTGACAAAAAATAAAATCTTCTATGAACTCGCCATTCTCCTAACGGAATACCTTGGGGTGTCTTCTTTCTAAAATGGAGTCATTTGTGGGGTTCCTATACTGCCCTGGCATTTTAGGGGCCCTAAACCGTGAGGAGTAGTCTTGAAACCAAATGTGGCAAAATGACCTGTGAAATCCTAAAGGTACTCATTGGACTTTGGGCCCCTTAGCGCACTTAGGGTGCAAAAAAGTGCCACACATGTGGTACCGCCGTACTCAGGAGAAGTAGTATAATGTGTTTTGGGGTGTATTTTTACACATACCCATGCTGGGTGGGAGAAATATCTCTGTAAATGACAATTATTTGATTTTTTTTACACACAATTGTCCATTTACAGAGAGATTTCTCCCACCCAGCATGGGTATGTATAAAAATACACCCCAAAACACATTATACTACTTCTTCTGAGTACGGCGATACCACATGTGTGACACTTTTTTGCAACCTAGGTGCGCTAAGGGGCCTAACGTCCTATTCACAGGTCATTTTGAGGCATTTGGATTCTAGACTACTCCTCACGGTTTAGGGCCCCTAAAATGCCAGGGCAGTATAGGAACCCCACAAGTGACCCCATTTTAGAAAGAAGACACCCCAAGGTATTCTGTTAGGAGTATGGTGAGTTCATAGAAGATTTTTTTTTTGTCACAAGTTAGCGGAAAATGACACTTTGTGAAAAAAAAAACAATACATATCAATTTCCGCTAACTTGTGACAAAAAATAAAATCTTCTATGAACTCATCATACACCTAAAAGAATACCTTGGGGTGTCTTCTTTCTAAAATGGGGTCACTTGTGGGGTTCCTATACTGCCCTGGCATTTTAGGGGCCCTAAACCGTGAGGAGTAGTCTTGAACCCAAATGTCTCAAAATGACCTGTGAAATCCTAAAGGTACTCATTGGACTTTGGGCCCCTTAGCACAGTTAGGCTGCAAAAAAGTGTCACACATGTGGTATCGCCGTACTCAGAAGAAGTAGTATAATGTGTTTTGTGGTGTATTTTTACATATAACCATGCTGGGTGGGAGAAATATCTCTGTAAATGACACATTTTTGATTTTTTTTACACACAATTGTCCATTTACAGAGAGATTTCTCCCACCCAGCATGGGTATGTGTAAAAATACACCACAAAACACATTATACTACTTCTCCTGAGTATGGCGATACCACATGTGTGACACTTTTTTGCAGCCTAGGTGCGCTAAGGGGCCCAACGTCCTATTCACAGGTCATTTTGAGGCATTTGTTTTCTAGACTACTCCTCACGGTTTAGGGCCCCTAAAATGCCAGGGCAGTATAGGAACCCCACAAGTGACCCCATTTTAGAAAGAAGACACCCCAAGGTATTCCGTTAGGGGTATGGTGAGTTCATAGAAGATTTTATTTTTTCTCACAAGTTAGTGAAAAATGACACTTTGTGAAAAAAACAATAACAATCCAATTTCCGCTAACTTTTGACAAAAAATAAAATATTCTATGAACTCATCATACACCTAACAGAATACCTTGGGGTGTCTTCTTTCTAAAATGGGGTCACTTGTGGGGTTCCTATACTGCCCTGGCATTTTACGGGCCCAAAACTGTGAGTAGTCTGGAAACCAAATTTCTCAAAATGACTGTTCAGGGGTATAAGCATCTGCAAATTTTGATGACAGGTGGTCTATGAGGGGGCAAATTTTGTGGAATCGGTCATAAGCAGGGTGGCCTCTTAGATGACAGGATGTATTGGGCCTGATCTGATGGATAGGAGTGCTAGGGGGGTGACAGGAGGTGATTGATGGGTGTCTCAGGGGGCGGTTAGAGGGGAAAATAGATGCAATCAATGCACTGGGGAGGTGATCGGAAGGGGGTCTGAGGGGGATCTGAGGGTTTGGCCGAGTGATCAGGAGCCCACACGGGGCAAATTAGGGCCTGATCTGATGGGTAGGTGTGCTAGGGGGTGACAGGAGGTGATTGATGGGTGTCTCAAGGTGTGATTAGAGGGGGGAAATAGATGCAAGCAATGCACTGGCGAGGTGATCAGGGCTGGGGTCTGAGGGCGTTCTGAGGTGTGGGCGGGTGATTGGGTGCCCGCAAGGGGCAGATTAGGGTCTAATCTGATGGGTAACAGTGACAGGTGGTGATAGGGGGTGATTGATGGGTAATTAGTGGGTGTTTAGAGGAGAGAATAGATGTAAACAATGGATTTGGGAGGTGATCTGATGTCGGATCTGCGGGCGATCTATTGGTGTGGGTGGGTGATCAGATTGCCCGCAAGGGGCAGGTTAGGGGCTGATTGATGGGTGGCAGTGACAGGGGGTGATTGATGGGTGGCAGTGACAGGGGGTGATTGATGGGTGATTGACAGGTAATCAGTGGGTTATTACAGGGGAGAACAGATGTAAATATTGCACGGGCGAATTGATAAGGGGGGGGTCTGAGGGCAATCTGAGCGTGTGGGCAGGTGATTGGGTGCCCGCAAGGGGCAGATTAGGGTCTAATCTGATGGGTAACAGTGACAGGTGGTGATAGGGGGTGATTGATGGGTAATTAGTGGGTGTTTAGAGGAGAGAATAGATGTAAACAATGGATTTGGGAGGTGATCTGATGTCGGATCTGCGGGCGATCTATTGGTGTGGGTGGGTGATCAGATTGCCCGCAAGGGGCAGGTTAGGGGCTGATTGATGGGTGGCAGTGACAGGGGGTGATTGATGGGTGGCAGTGACAGGGGGTGATTGATGGGTGATTGACAGGTAATCAGTGGGTTATTACAGGGGAGAACAGATGTAAATATTGCACGGGCGAATTGATAAGGGGGGGGTCTGAGGGCAATCTGAGCGTGTGGGCAGGTGATTGGGTGCCCGCAAGGGGCAGATTAGGGTCTAATCTGATGGGTAACAGTGACAGGTGGTGATAGGGGGTGATTGATGGGTAATTAGTGGGTGTTTAGAGGAGAGAATAGATGTAAACAATGGATTTGGGAGGTGATCTGATGTCGGATCTGCGGGCGATCTATTGGTGTGGGGGGGTGATCAGATTGCCCGCAAGGGGCAGATCAGGGGCTGATTGATGGGTGGCAGTGACAGGGGGTGATTGACGGGTGATTGACAGGTGATTGACAGGTGATTGACAGGTGATTGACAGGTGATCAGGGGGGATAGATGCATACAGTACACGGGGGGGGGGGGTCTGGGGGGGGTCTGGGGAGAATCTGAGGGGTGGGGGGGTGATCAGGAGGGAGTAGGGGGCAGATTAGGGACTTAAAAAAAAAATAGCGTTGACAGATAGTGACAGGGAGTGATTGATGGGTGATTAGGAGGGTGACTGGGTGCAAACAGTGGTCTGGGGGGTGGGCAGGGGGGGGTCTGAGGGGTGCTGTGGGCGATCAGGGGGCAGGGGGGGGGAAATCAGTGTGTTTGGTGCAGACTAGGGTGGCTGCAGCCTGCCCTGGTGGTCCCTCGGACACTGGGACCACCAGGGCAGGAGGCAGCCAGTATAATAGGCTTTGTATACATTACAAAGCCTATTATACACTGTTGCAGCGGCGATCCGGATGCCAGTAACCCGCCGGCGCTTCCGAACGGCCGGCGGGTTACGGCGAACGGGGGGCGGAGCCAGTCCCCGGCGGCTGATCGCGTCACGAATGACGCGATCGCCGCATAGCCACTCCCGCAGCCGCCCCCGCCGATGGGCGTATTGCGGTCGTTTGGGCCCAGACTTTGCCGCCGCCCATCGGCTGGGGGCGGTCGTTATGTGGTTAAACTGCTGCCATTCTTACACTGTTCATAACAGATGTTTCAAACCTGCTACAGTTGGTTACTGGGTGACTGGGGTTTCAGTTCAGAAAAGAGGGCGGAGCCACAAACTGCAAATTAGATTTGTTTAATTTCACTGGGAAAATACAAATTATTGATGCCAAGGACCCCAAAGCTCATAAACTTGGTCTTTGAGTGTTTGTGTGTTAGGGTTAGAAAAAGTGGGCAGTGCCAACATCAGCCAAATGCATACCCGGGCAACGCCGGGTAATAAGCTAGTGAAAGATAAAAGGCTGAGTCTGACACGTATTAATCATTAGCCAGTGCAACCTTCCTGTTTCACCTATAGGAGTCTCAGTCAGTGCAGAGCAAGGGAAACCACTTGGCTGTATTACACATCACATCTGTATGCCTCCCCCCAACTAACATAATGGTGCATACCGCACTCAACAGAAAAATATCAAGCTCACCTACAGGGGTCTACAACTTTTGTACCAACCCATCATCCCGCAAGACAGCCATGCCACCTGCATCTGCTCTGGCTCTATTAACTGCACCCCTCCTGCATATGAAAAGCCCCTGCGCCACTCCCACATTGCTTTACTCTCCCCTCAAAAACATTACATGGAGCGACCATTCACGGCCAGCAATTCTATGCATGCGCAGCACTGGTGCATCCCGCTGCACGTCCTGCACCTGAAAACAACTGTGCAGATGCAGAATGCTCCCGGCCACAAGAGCGCAACGGGTGTAAACGCACAGCCGGGCCACGCATGCGCAGAAGAGTGCAGTGGCCATATTACCAGGGGCCATAGCACAAGAATGGAACTGCCAGAGAGGACAGTGAGGCAGCCCACGCACCTCATGCGGCTGGAGGAAGCCCAGGTAACTATAAATACACACATTAAGACCATCTCAGGTTTCCTTTAACTCTAACAAAGATTTACACTTCCAATGTGTCAACGTTAATTTCACGCTGTCCCCACCTCTGGAATGCAGAGAACACAATACAGTGTTGTTGGTAACACAGGAAAGCCCTTCTTCACCTTCCACACCATGGAAACCACCTGTGTTTATGCTGGAGATTTCTCAACAGCTTCAGAAAGGCTGACGGCGGAGCCATACCCATCACTGTGGAGCCATCATTACACTGGCAGCACCTGGCAGTGCCAAGCTGTGCTATAGACCTCTGCAGGCTGTCATAGGAACACAAGCAGTATAACTGTATATGGTCGCTTTAAGGTTCCTGTTTACATAACTGTGTTTAGCTCTGCCTCACCCGGGGCAACAGTGACCTGACAAGTTTTACTGGACTCCAAGAATCAGAGACTCACTTTCCTCTTCTGCTGCAGCAATGGCGTCTGCTGCTCTGAGCCAGGAGCTGGAGTGTCCCGTCTGTCTGACTATTTATACCGATCCTGTAAACCTGAGATGTGGTCACAACTTCTGCCGGGTCTGTATTAATCACCACCTGGATACACAGGAGGGGTCCAGAGGTTATTCCTGTCCTCAGTGTAAAAAAATGTTCAGGGATCGGCCAACACTGCAGAGGAACATTGCTCTGAGGAACATAGCAGAGAGTTTCGTTTCTACTCAACCAGATCAGGAGTGGTCCGGAGGCCGCTGTACTTACTGCATTCACTCTGCTGTACCGGCTGTTATGTCCTGTCTGCTGTGTGATGCATCTCTGTGTGATAATCACCTGAGAGTCCACAGCAAGGCACCAGAACATGTCTTATGTGACCCCAACACTTCCCTGGAGAACAGGAAATGCTCCGTCCATAAGAAGATCCTGGAGTATTACTGCACTGAGGATGCTGCCTGTATCTGTGTGTCCTGCACTTTGGCTGGAGAACATCGTGGACACCAGGTGGAGATGCTGGATGAAGCCTCTGAGAAAAAGAAGAAAAAGCTGAGAAATAATCTGAATAAACTGATGGAAGAGATAGAGGAGGCTGAGGAAAGAGTCCAGAGTCTGGAGGAACGCAGGAGGAAAGCACAAGAAAAAGCAGACAGTGAAACACAGAGAGTCACTGTCCTGTTTAGAGATCTCTGGAGACGGCTGGACATTCTGGAGAATAGAGTCCTGAGTGAAATCATTAGACAGGCAGAGCGGGTGTCACAATCATACAATGATGTCATTAGACAGCTGGAAATAAAGAAGGAGGAGCTGTCCAGGAAGATGCGTCACATTGAGGAGCTGTGTAACATGACTGATCCACTGACTGTCTTACAGGAATCAGACACAGGTGACTTGTGTAACACGGAGGACAGAGAGAGACATGATAAGCAGCTCCATGATGGAGGGGATCTGGATGTGGCCGGCATCTCACACACATTACACACAGGGCTATCTGATATCATGTCTGGGGTAATTGTGCAGAAACATACAGACACACAGGCCTATCCACATTCTAGTACAGAGGACAAAGTTCCCATTACTGCTAAACCACCCAGGCCACGCCCTCAACCCACCCCCAGAGTAAAACACACACAGCGCCAGGCTGGGGGGACAAATATTGGGGTTGCACAGCAAACATCAGGGCTGCCAGTGTATGCAGACATATTACTGGATGTAAACACTGCTGGTAAATATCTACATATATCAGCTGACAGGAAAACTGCATCCTGGTCAGACAGGAAGCAGAATAACCCAGAAACACCAGAGAGATTTCAGTGGGATCAGGTGTTGAGCAGCCAGAGATTCTCCTCAGGGCGACATTACTGGGAAGTGGATGTTGGGTTAACAGTATGGTGGAAAGTTGGGATGTGTTACCCCAGTATAGCCAGGAGAGGAGATCAGTCAGTAATTGGAAATAATAACAAGTCCTGGGGTTTGTACAGGGGGTGTAATCACTACTCAGTGTCACATGACATGAAAGAGATCCAGTTAGCTGACGGGATCCCCAGTGATAGAGTCGGGATATTTCTGGATTATGAGGCCGGCAGATCTCCTTTTATGCCCTGTGTGACCCGATCAGACACCTCCACACCTTCACTGCTGCCTTCACTGAGCCCCTCCATGCTGTGTTACGGGTAGGGGGAGGTTTTGTAAAGATATCTGGGGGGAATTAGGGGAGGTGAGAGATCCACCCACTGATGACATCACAGGGAGGTAACTGTGATTGGCTCATTATCTTACACAATACTTGCTAGTTATCTGTGATTTCCAGGGACAGTCCTGTCATAAGAATTGCTGTCACTGAAAACATCCCTGGATTTCTGTTCTGAACAATCATATCAGGAAATCCTCATTTCTTGTGAACGTGTGTAAATCTCTTATCTTTGCCTGGTACAAAATTACAGTTAATAAGCTGACAGAAATCAGAATACCCCACACTGCAGACTGAGGCCCAGTGCACACCAAAACCGCGAGCAGATCCGCAAAACGCTAGGCGTTTTTGTGAGCAGATTTCAGAGCGATTCTAGGCATGTTTAGAGACGTTTTCTAAACATGCCTAGCGTTTTTTGGAGCGTTTTTGTGTAGCAAATGTCATATATTGTTACAGCAAAAGCTGTTACTGAACAGCTTCTGTAACAAAAACGCCTGGAAAACCGCTCTGATGTAGCGTTTTTCAGAGCAGTTTGCGTTTTTCCTATACTTTACATTGAGGCAGAATCGCTTCTGCAAACCGCAAACGTGCAGCAGGAAGCACGTTTGCGGTTTGTTAAAAACCTTAAACCGCTGCTGTGCACCATCCCATTGAAATACATTAGCCAAGCGTTTTCACAGGCGGATGCGGTTGGCGGATCGCTGCTAAAACCGCTCGGTGTGCACTGGGCCTCCCATAGGAGGGACAACCATGCTTCTTTTGCAGTAAATACAATTCTGATACAGATGCTGTATGTAACATGTACAATTATGATTAAAATGAAAAAAAAAATTTGAAATATGTTCTGAATGCTATGCCTGAAAATGTTTCATATCAGGTAAACAAATTACAGTAGAATCCCTAGTAGTTTATTATATCAGAAGTTTACTTTAACAGAATGTTTCATACATTGTATATTTATTAGCAGTGAGAGTCAGAGGACAACAGAATTCAGCAGAATGTGCTGCAAATTGAGGCGTTTCTGCGCATGCAATGTCCAGCATGTCTGATCTGCTTCTGATGAAGAAAGTGATGGATGTTGAGATCAGCACTGCACTAGATTGATCTCTTTCTGGATCAGAAGCAGATCAGACATGCAAGAAATTATACATTGATCAGTTGTGAAAAGGTGAAAATTGCATGGTGTGTATACAGTCATGGCCGAAATTATTGGCACCCCAGAAAATACAAATTTCCCTGGGAAAATGTAAACTGCAGCCATTCTTACACTGTTAATGGTAGGGTTCCCAAACTTTGCACAGTTGGTCACTGGGTGACTGGGATTAGTATTCAGAAAAGTGGGTGGAGCCTACAGAAGCCAATCAAAATTCACCTATTGATTTTTAAGGGGATTTTTTTAATTGTTACCATTCTTGCAATGTTAATGACACAAGCCTCAAACCTGGTACGGTTGGTCATTGGGTGACTGGGGTTCAAATTGAGAAAAGGGGGAGGAGCCACAAACAGCCAATCAGATTTGTTTTATTTCAATGCAAATTATTGATGCAAAGCTTACAAATTAGGTCAGTGAGTAATTGAGTATTTGTGTGTTAAGGTTAGAAAAAGTGGGTGGAGCCAACACCAGCCAAATACATACTCGGGCAACACGGGGCCATCAGTACAACATAAAGCCCGACATTGCCCCATTGCAGATCAATCTTTCAATTAGTCTTAGCACTTTAAAGGCTAATGCTAGGTACACATGGTGCAATTTCCTGTCAGTTCGATGGGTTGAAATGATAATTTCAGACATATCCGATCTTCTCTTGATCAATAAGAGGATCAATTTTGGATCAATTTTGGGCAGAAGTGATAGGGAAACCGATATAGTATCGATGAGAAGCTGATTGGACATGTCACAAATTATTGTTTCAATCTGACAGGAAATGGCACTATGTATGAGCCTTATAAGCCTTGTAGCTACTAATGAGCCAATCTTTTTCCTCCAACCTTACCATTTCTATATAATCAGAATCAGAATCAGAATTTATTTCGCCAAGTACAATGTGGGTTGTACCTTATAATATAAGGGAACTTGCTAGATTATCCATTCAATGTATTCACTCAATTTACCCTTAAGCTAAATAGTAAAATTGAATGAAAAATATTGGCCACCATTAGTTTAGACACCATACAGTTAAAAAAAGAGGCTCTGCTGGGGGTTTAGATCACTCTTTCGATTGGCCTTATCCTTTTAACACACATACACACCATGCAATTTTCCTACCAGATTGACCATTTGATGGATAATTTCCAGGTAGTCCTATCTGCTTGGAAGCACCACGACTACACCGGGGGAAGCAGAAAAACCACAGACAGCTGTCTCCCCTGCGTGGCCAACGCCTGGTGGGGGATACCATCCACAACTGCTCCCCAAAGGGAGGATTCCTACCTGATAGCCAACTGCATAAATGTAAGAGTATGCAAACAGAGTGACCTGGGAGTGACATCACTGGGGGGAGTGCAGACAGCCTCCATGGGCAGTGCTACCACCCCGGGAGCCATCCACGCTACCCCAACCAAGAAGGAACAAGTCAGACTGCAAAGGAGAGACAAAGAGGGTGTGTGCTCATACCAGGCAGCACCTGGCTAAGGGCCCTTTTCCATGGACTGTTGATAGGCAGTGAGAAGCCTCTCAAACTCGCACGACTGTTTGCTGCTGCCTCATAACTGCTCACTGCTGTGTGGTAACTGCTTACTGGTAACTGCTCACTTGTGCCTGCTAACTGCTCGCTGCTGCCTGGCAACTGCTCGCTGCTGCCTGGCAACCAGGGCCGGGCCGAGGCATAGGCTGGAGAGGCTCCAGCCTCAGGGCGCAGTGTAGGAGGGGGCGCATAATTCATTCAGCTGTCATTCCTAATTGTGTTTGAAGCAGAAAGAAATAAGAAAAGGGGATACATGGCAGTGACTGCAAGCCAGATAACTAGATATTAAGGTGTTGGGGAGGTTTTGAGCCCTGTGGCGCCTCTTAGTCTAATAGCAATCAGTGTGTGAAGGCTGGGGTGGCAGGGATGGAGGGGCGCACTTTGGTGTCTCAGCCTTGGGTGCTGGAGGACCTTGTCCCGGCTCTGCTGGCAACTGCTCGCTGCTGCCTGGCAACTGCTCGCTGCTGCCTGGCAACTGCTCGCTGCTGCCTGGCAACTGCTCACTGCTGTCTGGCAACTGCTTACTGCTGTCTGGCAACTGCTTGCTGAGCACACAGTTCAACTCAGCATGGAAATGGGCCCTTATAATGGCTGCAGAAATGTCTCTCAGCAAATTTCTAAGCAAAACACATGCAAATTGCATCTGCATATCAGAATACGCAGGGTCTAAACTGACTCTACTGCTTTTCCATGCAGAAGTCAGCCCACGCAAAATCATATGCATCTCAACAGTGTCGCGTCATGTAGGATACATATAACACCTACTGCCCCCTGCTGACAAACATGTAAGCAGAAATTATAAAACCAGGTTTCGCCGAGCAAGGCCGTCTCCAGCACCATCATCTCCACAGAGGAAGCTGGAAGATGCTAATCACACAGCTGGCCTTCTGCCTGAGTTAGCTCAAGACTTTCTTCATGCCACAAATATGAAATCAATGTTTGCATGCCTATTAGCTGTGGGAGTGTATGGCTGCACAAGGGCTTGTCTCCCTGTTACACTGTGTGACCCTGAGCAAAAAAAAAGATGCAGATGGGGGGGCTCCAGGGGGGTATGTTAATACCACTGTGAGCTGTCCAGGGCACTGCTACATAATGGCCCATACTCACGGGCTACAATCGTCGCTGCAACACGCGGTGCGTGCGTGTTGCGGCGACAGGTCGCCCGTGAGTATGGGCCGTTGAACGGGCGCGCACCCTGAACTGTCGCCCGCCGCTGGTGTCGCCAGGCGATTGAAATGTTCAATCGCCTGGCGACAGTCGCCGCCGCAACTCCGCCGCAGCTGTCGCTAGTCCGCGTGAGTACACAGACTAGCGACAGCAACCTCCATTGAGGTATGCAGAGCTTCCGGCGGGGGGAGGAGGAACGTCGGCGACAGCTTCTGTCGCGCCGCTGGTCCCTCTTCCGCGTGTGTATGCGGAGGGACCTGGCGAGGAGCTGTCGCCCACACGCTCACGTGTGCTGGCGACAGGCCACTTTTGCAGCCCGTGAGTATGGGCCATAAGTAATTTGTGTCTCCCCCTTAGAACCCCCCTCCTTCCTTTCCTTTCAGGGAGCTCCTGCAGAGAGGGAGAGGGAGTGAGAGGCTTACCAGCTCCCAGCATGACTAGCACTGCACTTGGTACTTTGCCTTGGCAGCATGTCACAGGGGGAGTGGCTAAATACATTAAGTAAAAGATGCCTCATTGTTACTGTAATTTTTTTTAAATAACTTAAATACACTCCCACTTATAGATAACATTAGGGTAACAGTGGGAGTAAATGTTAACAATACTTCCACTTTAAGATGGTGATGGTAGAGGTCATCGTGGATGTACGAGTCTGTGATGGTGTATATAAAAAGTGTACCCCTGTGATGGTGTATATAGAAAGTGTACCTCTGTGATGGTGTACATAAAGAGTCTTTTTTTATATTTAAATCAATGCTTTCAGGTCTTCTTCCTCCTTCCTGGTGGCCCTCAGAGGTTCAGAGTGCCATTGTAGAGCCCACTGTGACCTTGGAATAATCTACTTTAGAAGTGCCTTCTGACCCAACAAAGACAAACACTTATATAGCGCTTTTCTCCTGGCAGACTCAAAGCGCCAGAGCTGCAGCCACTGGGACACGCTCTATAGGCAGTAGCAGTGTTAGGGAGACTTGCCTAAGGTCTCCTGCTGAATAGGTGCTGGTTTACTGAACAGGCAGAGCCGAGATTTGAACCCAGGTCTCCTGTGTCAGAGGCAGAGCCCTTAACCATTACACCATCCAGCCACTATCCAGCCAACAGTTTGCTTTGTCCCTCTGAACCTGGACTTGTGTTGTAAGGGATGTAAACTGTGCCTCATTATTACGGTAAACTCAAAGAAGAAACAAATCAGAATAGACAAACTCTTTCTATTTATTAACAAATGAGAATTAAAATGAAATACCTTCTAAATTCTGGATTGTCATCTACAGTTCTACACTATCTGTTAACTACAAACTGTATCTTAGTATAAGATGTTACATGGCCATCGATCTTCCCTCAGAGTAGCCAAGAGGAGATCCTAAGGCCACCTGTCACCACTGTAACTGAAGATCCAGAGAAGTTCCAAAAACAAGCTCTTCACTTTACTAGAGATCACGCGGAAGCACCTGGGGTTAGATGGTGAGTTGGTGGTGTGCAGTAATGAGGTATCACACAGAAGTCCTCAAGTATGTGATGACAACTGGTGGAAGATCTAGTGATGGGCAAAAAGTTCTGAAAAGTTTTATAAAAGTTTGGGGAATGATCTGGTAATGGATATCTTTTTAAAGGTTGTGTGAGGGTTGGAAAACAAATACAATGACTGTATTAAATAAGATATTCCGGGCCATGTGCAATTCACTTTTTCTCCTAGGAGATAATTTTTCATCTTCTATTTAAAATAACTTTTAAGCCCTCTGCAATTGTAAAACTACCAAAAGGTAGATGGAAAAGTACTATCCAAATTATTTTCAGTATTTTCTTACTTGCTGGTAGATTAAAAGTCATGTTAATGACAAATTTTATAAATATCACCTAGGAGAAAAATAAGGAGAAAAAGTGAATTGCACATTGGCCTCCATCTCACTTGACAGATTTAAATAAACAATTCAGCAACGCTGTAGGCAGTTATCAATCAGAAGATGGCCAACTGGTGGATTTCATACACCATAAGATTCAAACATCATCATAAAATTGCCTCCAGATGAATTTGGAGAAAATTTTTGGGAAAATCAATGTAACCACACACATTGGCCCACATGCTATTGACTTTTTTTTCTAGAGTTTTTTCTAGGAGATAATTTTTAATCTTCTTTTTAAAATAACCTTATTCTCTTTAAAATATTTTTTTTTTCTTCTCTTTAAAACAACTTGTAAATTGAAAAAGTACGAAAACCTGGGTGAAAAAGAAGTAACAAAATTATTTTATAGAGGAATATAACCCAGAATTTCTTCTTTGCTCTAATAGATTATTCACAGCATATTATACACAACCAGCATTTTTTTTTTGACTAGAACATCATTCAAAGGGTTAACACAGGCTTTAGAAGCTTCAATGCCTTCAGAGCTGGCTGCTTCCGAAAGTTAAACAATGTAATCTTGTGTTTACTTAAATGTATCAAGTGTGGAATGTGACACATTCTCTGACTGTGCAGGAGCTCCTGGACACAGAGAGAGAGTCAAAGAATGTCTGCCTGAATGAATGAATAAAACCAGTTATTAATAAAATGCAAAGTCAGCTCATAAAGCAAAAAACTGTACTTTTGGGAAGCTATAACTTATAAATGAATAATAATACTTATGCACAAATGCAAATATGATAACCGTATGGCATATAAAAAGTAGGAAAACATGTTTTTATTGAATATTATGTCCGCTTTAAGTATATTCTTGTTTTCTGGTGGTTTAAAAGTTTTACAAATATCACCTAAGAGAAAATTCAGGAGAAAAATGTAATTGTATGTGGGCCAATGTGTCATATGGGGCCAATATTCTCCGCTTAATATTCCGGTAATTACCACAATGACAGGCTTTGGGCTCTTCGGTGGTTCTGAGCACAACAGGCCGAAATGTTGCAGTTTCTGTTGGGTGAATACAGAAACAGACTTGTAGCACCTAATCCTCCTTTCCCATGAAGAAAATTCAGATATGCCAATTAACCTACCAGATTCCTAGAACAAACCCACACTAACTTTAAAGGGACACTGTAGGGGGGTTGGGGGAAAATGAATTGAACTTACCTGGGGCTACTAACGGTCCCCCGCAGACATCCTGTGCCCGCGCAGCCACTCACCGATGCTCCGGCTCCGCCTCCGGGTCACTGTAAAGTCTGCAAACCACTGCGCCTGCGTTGCCATGTCCTCAATCCCGCTGATGTCACCAGGAGCATACGGGGCAGGCCCAGGCACAGTATCCCTTTAAGAGAACTTTGAAACGTTGTTTGAAATGCATCCTCAGAAGCCACCATACCGCCCACCACTGAATGAGAAACTACTAAAAGTTTGAAAGCTAATGAGGATGATGATGATCCTTAATGTTCCAAAAAAAAAGATGAAAAATAATAAATAATTATAAAATAGTCAGAGGTGGCAATCATGGGGTTCCATTGGTCACGTGAAAATTAGCCATTGTTCATCCAGTTTGTAAGCCCCCAGCTGATCTGTTGAGGTTGTTGGAGTGGAAGATAGTGGTGTGAAAAGTTTAGTATCCATAGATTCTCATCACAGTGCCATTATGATCCTGATCTTACAGATTCAAGGAAGCCCACCAAGTAAATAATTTATCAGCTGTAATCACTAAACCAGTTCTATCTTTTTAGTGCCTTAAAGACGTAGGTCTAATGAAGATGAGGAGGTTAAGCCAAGTTCTGATATTGGCCGATAGTATCTGATAGAGTCTGTGGGACACAAAGGGCCATATAGGAGGACACAAGGATGACAGAGGTGGACACATGGGGAAACATGAGGAAACAAGGGGGTCAGAGGAGGACACAGGGAGACACAAGAGGTACAGGGGGGCATGAGGTACAAAGGGGGTATAATCCACAAGATGCCCCTTCACCATGGATGCACCAGGGTTACTATATATTTTTCCCATGGTTTTTGTCCTCTAAACCTGGGTGCGTCTTATAGTCCGGAAAACAAAACGTAGGTCTAATGAAGATGAGGAGGTTAAGCCAAGTTCTGATATTGGCCCATAGCATCTGATAGAGTCTTGGGTGTTTTGCTTGAAAGATATGGTCTACAAGAGAGGAGCTGAGATATTCTTCTGCTGGCCAGTGTCCCTCGAGGAATAGTGATCACAGAAAGGGCTTGATTCACAAAAGTGTGATAACTGCTCTCACAGCAACTATCACGCGATCTGCCGACGCGAAGAGGTTTGCAGCCGTACACCATGACTCCGCGTGATAAAGGAAGGTTTGCGCGAGATTGGCCACGTGTTTCACGCGGCCAGGGCAGTATAGGAACCCCACAAATGACCCCATTTTGGAAAGAAGACCCCCCCAAGGTATTCCGTTAGGAGTATGGTGAGTTCATAGAAGATTTTATTTTTTGTCACAAGTTAGTGGAAATTGAATTTTTTTTTTTCGTTTTTTTCTCACAAAGTGTCATTTTCCACTAACTAGCCGCCATGTGGCTGGAGGAAGCCCCAGGTAAGTATAAATACACACATTAAAGGGAATATCCAGGCAACATTAAGAGAAAAAAAGATCTACTTACCCGGGGGTGGAGTGTACTGTGCAGGTGCAGTATTTCTGCACCTGCACAGTACACTCCAGACGGGGACTTGATTAACAGCAGCGCTTGCGCAGTAGAGGTAGACCTTGCAAGGTCGGTTTCTGCACCGGCTGGGACCCCAGGCCAGCGGCTGAGAGCGGAGCTGTGGCGTGGGACATAGCGGCTGCCAGGGGCTGGAGGAAGCCCTGGGTAAATAGATCTTTTTTTGTGTTGCCTGGAGATTACCTTTAAGCTCATCTCAGATATCCTTTAACTAACAAAAGATTTACACCAAACGTGTCAACATTAATTTCACGCTGCCGCTCCCTCTGGAATGCAGAGAACACAATACAGTGTTGTTGGTAACAGATACAGGACTGCCCTTCACCTTCCACACCATGGAAACCACCTGTGTTTATACTGGAGATTTCTCAACAGCTCCAGAAAGACTGACGGTGGAGCCATACCCATCACCGTAGAGCCATCATTACACTGGCAGCACCTGGCAGTGCCAAGCTGTGCTACAGACATCTAGGGTTGCCACCTTTAGGGTAAAAAAATACCGGCTTGTGGGTGTGGCCTGAGGGTGTGGTCTAAAAGTGGGAGTGGTTTGTTACAGACTTTTTAAAGGACAACTGACCTGAGAGGGATATGGAGGCTGCCATAATTTATTTACAAATGCAAATTTCCTGGCTGTCCTGCTGATCCTCTGCCTCTAGCCATAGCCCCTGAACAAGCATGCAGATCAGATTTTTCTGACTAAAACTCTGACAAGGTGTTTGATGCAGGCATACCAGGGGCGGACTGACAACTCATGGGGCCCCCGGGCAATAGGAGATTATGGGGCCCCATACCAGTGTTTTCCACCTTTCACGTTATATTTTTACAGACTAAGATATAATAATTTACTGACAACAGTAAATATGTGATATTGTGATATTGTACACTGACAAAAACCTTTGAGCCGCGCATAGCGCGGCGCCCCAAAAAATGGGTGTGGTCACGCAACAGAATGTGGGCGTGGTCATGGGTGGGGCAAAATATACATGACCTTAGCAGTGGTGTAAAATGTCTGCCGGGGAAGTTTGAACTCTGCCATAGTGTTTCCCCCAAAAATACATGTAATCTGACAGCATTTCACCAAAAATCCATGCAATTTGGCAGAGGTTCTTCCAAAATACAGATAATATGGCAGTTGTTCCCCCAAAATAGACGTTATCTGGCATCAGCGGTTCCCCCAAATACACATAATTTGGCAGCGGCTCCCCAAGATATGCGTAATCTGGCAGCGGCATCACCAAAAATACATGTAGCAGCAGTGGTTCCCCCAAAATACACAGAATCTGGAAGCAGCAGTTCCCCCATTATACACAATCTGGCAGCGGTTCCCCCAAACTACACATAATCTGGCAGCGGTTCCCCAAAAATAGTTAATCTGGCAGCAGTTCCCCCAAAATAGGTGCCCTCAGTATAGGTAACCAGGTCAAAAGGTATCCCCAGTGGAAGTATTCAGGTCTATAGGTTTTCCCAGTGCAGGTATCCAGGTCTATAGGTGTCCCCAGTATAAGTAGCCTAATCTACAGGTGTCCCCAGAATAGATAACCAGGTCTATAGATGTCCCCATTTAAGATAGCCAGGTCTATAGATGTCCCCAGTTAAGATAGCCAGGTCTATAGATGTCCCCAGTTAAGATAGCCAGGTCTATAGGTGTCCCCAGTATAGGTAGCCAGGTCTACAGGTGTCTCCAGAATAGGTAGCCAGGCCTATAGGTGTCCCCAGTACAGATAGCCAGGTCTATAGGTGTCTCCTGTATAGATAGCCAGGTCTTTAGGCAGTGGCGTAGCTAAGGAGCTGTAGGCCCCGATGCAAGTTTTACAATGGGGCCCCCCAGGCACTCTACACATAACAATTGATACGGCGCACCAAAACCTGACAATGGCAACTACAGTGTCAGAGGTGCAAGAAGGGGATGGGGAAGAGCTTGTTAATGTTTACCACTACTCAATGTATATATAGAAGTGATTATTATGAGCACAGGACCAATAGAGAGCTAATACTGTAGTTATGGAAGGGCCCTTTGGGGCCCCTCTGGCCCAAGGGCCCCGATGCGGTTGCTACCGCTGCACCCTCTATTGCTACGCCCCTGTCTTTAGGTGTCCCCAGTATATGTAGCCAGGTGTATAGGTGTCCCCAGTATAGCCAGGTCTATAGGTGTCCCCAGTATATACAGCCAGGTCTATAGGTGCCCCCCGTATATGTAGTCAGGTGTATAAGTGCCCCCAGTATATGCAGCCAGGTGTATAGGTCTCCCCAGTATATGCAGCCAGGTGTATAGGTGCCCCCAGTATATGCAGCCAGGTGTATAGGTGCCCCCAGTATATGCAGCCAGGTGCATAGGTCTCCCCAGTATATGTAGCCAGGTGTATAGGTCTCCCCAGTATATGCAGCCAGGTGTATAGGTGCCCCCAGTATATGCAGCCAGGTGTATAGGTCTCCCCAGTATATGCAGCCAAGTGTATAGGTGCCCCCAGTATATGCAGCCAGGTGTATAGGTCTCCCCAGTATATGCAGCCAGGTGTATAGGTCTCCCCAGTATATGCAGCCAGGTGTATAGGTCTCCCCAGTATATGCAGCCAGGTGTATAGGTGCCCCCAGTATATGCAGCCAGGTGTATAGGTGCCGCCAGTATATGCAGCCAGGTGTATAGGTGCCCCCAGTATATGCAGCCAGATGTATAGGTCTCCCCAGTATATGCAGCCAGATGTATAGGTCTCCCCAGTATATGTAGCCAGGTGTATAGGTGCCCCCAGTATATGTAGCCAGGTGTATAGGTGCCCCCAGTATATGCAGCCAGGTGTATAGGTTTCCCCAGTATATGCAGCCAGGTGTATAGGTGCCCCCAGTATATGCAGCCAGGTGTATAGGTTTCCCCAGTATATGCAGCCAGGTGTATAGGTCTCCCCCGTATATGCAGCCAGGTGTATAGGTCTCCCCAGTATATGTAGCCGGGTGTATAGGTCTCCCCATATAGCCAGGTCTGTAAGTGCCCCCAGTACATGCAGCCAGGCTTGTGTCTCCAGGAGGGGGGACAGCCAGTGAAGGAGGGCGATGGGCATAGCAGCGGAGAAGGGGGGAAGTCCCCCCCCCTTTCTCTCACCTTTGGGCCCCCCTTCCTGGCTCTCCCCTCCGTAATCTGCATAGTGTCGCACAGCTGGAAGCGGCTGACAGCGGGCGGAGACTTACCGCTGTACAGCCACCGGAGGGAGCGCCGATCTGTGTGCCACTAGTCTGGGCTTCTCAAGCCCAGACTAGCGGCACACAGATCAGCGCTCCCTCCGATGGCTGAACATCGTTAAGTCTCCGCTCGCTGTCAGCCGCTTCTAGCTGTGCGACACTATGCAGATTACGGAGGGGAGAGCCAGGAAAGGGGGCCCCAAGGTGAGAGAAGGGGGGGAACTTTCCCCCTTCTCCGCTGCTATGCCCATCGCCCTCCTTCACTGGCTGTCTCCCCTCCTGCTCAGGGTTCTCTGGCGGGTGGCGGGCCCCCCCTGACCACGGGCCCTCGGTCCGTGCCCGAGTGCCCTAATGGTCAGTCCGCCCCTGAGGCATACTAATGCCAGAAAGCTCAGCTGGAGAGCCAGGCAACTGGCTTTGTTGAAAAGGAAATCAATATGGCAGCCTCCTTATCCCTCTCTCAGGTCAGTTGACCTTTAATGCTAGGTACACACTATACAATTTTCTGACTATTCCCAACAGGTCCAATCTGATTTCCGATTGGTTTTCTATCGGAAATAGTCAATCTGACAGTAAAAAAGTCCGAAAATTGTGTAGTATGTACCTAGCATTAGGCTGGATCTGGGTCTCTTAGAGGCAGCATTAAAGGGAACCTAAACTGAGAAGGATGTGGCTTTTTCCTTTTAAAATAATACCAGTTGCCTGACTCTCCTGCTGATCCTGTGTCTCTTATACTTTTAGCCATAGCCCCTGAACAAGCATGCAGCAGATCAGGTGCTCTGACTGAAGTCAGACTGGATTAGCTGCATATTTGTTTCAGGTGTGTGATTAAGCCACTACTGCAGCCAAAGAGATCAGCAGGGCTGCCAGGCAACTGGTATTGTTTAAAAGGAAACATCCATATCCCTCTCAGTTAAGGTTCCCTTTAATAGGTGTATTTATACTTACCTGGGGAGCTTCCTCCAGCCCCATGAGATGCATGGGCTCCCTTGCCAGCTGCTTCATTCACTTGATATGCTCCCCCTGGTAATATCTGGCTGGCTGCGCTCGTCTGTGTTATGCGTCTACCCCTGTAGTGCTCCTGCAGCGGGGAGCATTCTGCACCTGTGCAGTAGTGGCCGGGTCACGCATGTGCAGAAGCACTTGGCTGGCCGTGACTCTCCAGATTACCGGGGGAGGGGCGATCGTAGGCAGCAGGCTGTTATACATTAAAAAAAATTGTTTATTTACATGTACAGCCCTGCGATCTACTGCAGCGCTGTATGGGGGACAGCTCTGTCACTGAGCTGTCCCCTCGAGTATGAGAGGTGATCAGCTCTGATTAGCTCTTCAGGGGTAGGGAGGGTGGGATAATTATTTAAATAAAATACGTGATTTTATAAAAATAAATAAATAAAACTATTAAAAAAAATAATAAATCTCAGTAGCAATCAGATGCCACCAACAGAAAGCTCTGTTGGTGGCAACTAAAGGGGGGCAAGATTCAATTGTGTGCTAAGTTGTATGGCCATGTAGCAAGCTGCAGTGGCCTGAATTGTAAAAAAAAAAAAAAAAAAAAAAGCCTGGTCACTATCAGGGTGTAAGCCTGTGATTACTGTAAGGAGCAAAGGGGAAAAAAGAGTTGTACTTACCTGGGGTTTTTAATGGTCCCCCACAGATGTCCTGTGCCCGCGTAGCCACTCGCCGATGCTCCGGTCCCCGCTGGTTCTCTTCCAGAATTTGCGACTTTAAAGTCGGAAAACCACTGCGCCTGCGAGGCCTTCTCATCACTCCCACTCACGTCTCCGGAGCGTACTGCGTAGACGCAAGCCGTACTGTCCTTGTGCAGTACGCTCCCGTGACGTCAGCAGGGAGAAGGTCGCTCAGGCACAGTGGCAAATTCTGGAAGTAACCGGTGGCAGGGACTGGAGCATCGGTGAGTGGCTGCGTGGGCACAGGATGTCTGTGGTGGACAATTAGAAGACCCAAGTAAGTTCAACTCATTTTCCCCTTTGCCCCCTACAGTATTCCGTAAAGCGGTTAAGAGAAGGTGGGTCAGGTCTGCAGGGCCGGTTTAAGCAACAATGGAGCCCCAGGGCAAAATAAACCTGGGAGGCCCCCCCAACAGATACCCCGGAACAAAAATCGGCATTAGGGGACCTTTTTTGCAGCTGGTATAACAGGGTGTGAAGTCCCAATCGGTCGGAGCTCCACATTCTGGCTATCCCAGCCTGCATGGGGGACAAGGGGTTAAAAAGTTTCAGGAGAGGGGACCCCACATAATTAAAAAAAAAAAAAATTCCCACACTCTAAACATAAAAAAAAAAAATTGGGAAAATAGGAAAAAATGCCAGGGATCTTCATACAGCCATATTGCGGCTGTATAGCGATCCCTGGCCAAAGCGCTGCGGCTGCGTATAGACCCCCTGGAAACCCCGTCAGGAAATTTATTGCGCTTTCGTTTGATACATGTAAAATTACACTACCGTTAGGTTTGCTACTAAAAGTGACATTTACCGCATTTAAAAGTATACTTTTTTCCTTCGAAACTTTAAAAATCGATTTTCTCAAAAACTATAAGGTCTTTTTGAAACATTGTTTTTTCCTCTTATTCCTAATGATCTCCTTAGCATATCCTGCAAATTTAGGGTTTCTAGCATTTAAAGAGAACCCGAGGTGTGTTTAAAGAATGTTATCTGCAAACAGAGGCTGGATCTGCCTATACAGCCCAACCTCTGTTGCTATCCCAAACCCCACTAAGGTCCCCCTGCACTCTGCAATCCCTCATAAATCACAGCCATGCTGTGAGGCTGTGTTTACATCTTTAGTGTCAGTCTCAGCTGCTCCCCCGCCTCCTGCATAGCTCCGGTCCCTGCCCCCGTCCCTTCCCTCCAATCAGCAGGGAGGGAAGGGATGCAGGCGGGGACTGGAGTTCTGCAGGAGGCGGGGAGAGCAGCAGACTGACACTATAGAGATAAACACAGCCAGCTCTGACAAGCTGTTTGTCAGCAGCGTGGCTGTGATTTATGAGGGATTGCAGAGTGCAGGGGGATCTTAGGGGGGTTTGGGATAGCAACAGAGGCTGGGCTGTACAGGCAGATCCAGCCTCTGTATGCAGATAATATTCTTCAAACCCACCTCGGGTTCTCTTTAAGGTGGATTTGCTATTAACGATTAAAGTCGGCAGGTTTTTAAATGTGTATTTTTTTTTTCCTTTGAAACTTTAAAATCGATTTTCTCAAAAACTATAAGGCCGATTTGAAAAATGTTTTTTCCTCTTGTAGCCACTGGGGGCCCCTACAAGCTCTGGGGCAGCTGCCTCCTTTGCCTTAATGGTAGCGCCAGCCCTGCAGGTCTGTCATGGACAGGTGGTGGGGGAGGGGTATGGCAGGACAATGAACCTAGAGGGAGAGTGGAGGTGTATTGCCCATGATTGCTATGCTTGCTATGGGGTAAGGGAGGGGGTGTTACACTGAAGGGAGGATGCAGTTATTCATAAGGGAAACATTCTCTCAATACATACACATGCACTATATACATAAACACACATGCTCTGTATACATACATACACACATCTATATATATAAAATTGTGTGTGTGTGTGTGTGCGTGTGTGTGTGCGTGTGCGTGTGTGCGTGTGTGTGTGTGTGCCGCGATCACGCGAAAACGGCTTGACCGATTTGAACGAAACTTGGTACACAGATCCCTTACTACCTGGGATGATATGTTCTGGGGGTCTCGCGGCCCCCCTGCACACGTGGGCGGAGCTACAAACAGCAAATCAGCTTTCACCCATTCACGTCAACGGAAAAAATAGAAAAGGCTGCCATTCTCACAGTAATCAAGCCAGAGTCCCCACACATGGCACAGTTGGTCACTTGGTGACCGAGGTTACAAATTCAGGAAAAGTGGGCGGAGCATAAAACTGCCAATCAAATTTCAGCCATTCATTTAAATGGGAAAATGTAAACTGCAGCCATTCTTAGACTGTTAATCGCAGGGTTCTCAAACTTGGTACACTTGGTCACTGGGTGAATACGATTACGATTCAAGAAAATGGGTGGAGCCTACAACAGCCAATCAAAATTCACCTGTTGATTTTCAAGGGGAATATTTAAACTGCTGCTATTCTTACACTTTTAATGGCAGAGGCTTCAAACCTGCTACAGTCGGTCATTGGGTGACTGGGGTCCAAATTCACTAAAGGGGCAGGGCCACATACAGCCAATCAGATTTCCTTGGTGAATAAACTGCTTCCATTCACACATTTTTTATGCCAGGAATCTGAAAGCTCACAAACTTGGTCATTGAGTGACTGTGTGTCAAGGTTACAAAAAGTGGGCGGAGCCAAAACAACTTTTACTGGGAAAATATAAACTGCAGCCATTCTTACACCGTTAATGGCAGGGTTCTCAAACTTTGCACAGTTGGTCACTGGGTGACTGAGATTAAGATTTTGGAAGGTGGGTGGAGCCTACAACAGCCAATAAAAATTCACCTTTTGATTTTCAAAGGGAATATTTCATCGGCTACCATTCTCTTATACTGTGAAAAGCAGATTCCTCAAACCTGGTACAGTTGGTCACTGGGTGACTGGGGTCCAAATTCAGAAAGGGGGCGGAGCCACAAACAGCCAGATTTGTTTATTTTTCTATGGGAATATACAAAGTATTGATACCAAGGACCCCAAAGCCGATAAACTTGATAACTGAGTGACTGTATGTCAAGGTTAGAAAAAGTGGGCGGTGCCAACAACTAAATTTTTAACATGGCAGGGTTCCCAAACTTTACACAATTGGCCACTGGGTGACTGGGATGAATATTCAGAAATGTGGGTGGAGCCTACAACAGCCAATCAAAATGTACCTATTGATTTTCAAGGGGAATATTCCCATTGCTACCATTCTCACACTGTTAGTGGCAGAGGCCTAAAACCTGATACAGTCACTCATTGAGTGACTAGGGTCCAAATTCACTAAAGGGGTGGAGCCACAAACAGCCAATCAGATTTGTTAGATTGATTTCAGCCATTCTGTTATTGGCAGGGTTATCAAACGTGACACAGTTGGCCACTGGGTGACTGGGACTAATATTCAGAAAAGTGGGTGGAGCCTACAGCAGCCAATCAAAATTCTCCTTTTTATTTTCAAGGGGAATATTTACATTGCTGCCATTCATGCACTCTTAATGGCAGAGGCCTAAAATCTGCTACAGTCAGTCACTGGGAGACTGGGGTTTAAATTCTGAAGGGATCAGGCCAAAAACAGCCAATTAGATTTGTTTAATTTCAATGGTAAAATGCAAAAATGTTCAAATTCAGTAAAGGGGCGGAGCCAAACACAGCCAGATTTCTTTGCTGGATAAACTGCTTCCATTAGCACAATTTTGATGCCACGAACCCAAAAGCTCACAAACTTGGTCATTGAGTAGTGACTGTGTGTCCAGGTTACAAAAAGTGGGTGGAGTTAAAAACAGATTTTCTGGGAAATTGTAAACTGCAGCCCTTCTTCACTGTTAATGGCAGGGTTCTTAAACTTAGCGTAGCTGGTTACTGGGTGACTGGGATTAATATTCAGAAAGGTGGGAGGAGCCTAAAAATGGCAATCAAAAATCACATGTCACTTTTCAAGGAGAATATTAAAATTGCTGCCATTCTTGCACTTATGGCACAAGCCTCAAACCTGGTACAGTTGGTCATTGGGTCACTGGAGTTCAAATTCAGAAAAGGGGACAGAGCCACAAACGGTGAATCAGATTTGTTTCATTTCATGGGAAAATACAAATTATTGATGCCAAGGACCCCAGAGCTCACAAACTTGGTCATTGAGTAGTGACTTTGTGTCCAGGTTACAAAAAGTGGGCGGAGCCAAAAACAAATTTCACTGGGAAAGTGTAAACTGCAGCCCTTCTTACACTGTTTATTTCAGGGTTCCCAAACTTTGCCCAGATGGTCACTGAGTGACTAAGATTAATATTCAGGGAAGTGGGTGGAGCCTATAAAAGCCAATCAAAATTCACCTGTTGATTTTCAAGTGGAATATTTAAATTGCTGCCATTTTTACACTGTTAATAGCAGATGCCTCAAACCTGCTACAGTTGGTCATTGGGTGACTGGGGTTCAAATGCTGGAGAGGGGCGGAGCCACAAACGGCCTATCTGATTTGTTTAATTTCTATGGGAATATACAAATTATTGATGCCAAGGACCCCAAATCTCACAAACTTAGTCATTGAGTGTTTGAGCGTTAGGGTTAGAAAGTGGGCGGAGCGCACACCAGTCAAATACATACCCGGGCAATGCCGGGTCATCAGTGGGTGGAGACAAATACAAATTTCACTGGGAAAATGTAAACTGCAGCCATTCTTACATTGTTAATGGCAGGGTTTTTAAACTTTGCACAGTTGGTCACTGAGTGACTGGGATTAATATTCAGAAAAGTGGGTGGGGCCTACAAAAGTAGGCTCCACCTATTGCTTTTCAAGGGCAATATTTAATTGCTGCCATTCTTGCACTGTTAATGACACAGGCCTCAAACCTGGTACAGTTGGTTATTGGGTGACTGGGGTTCAAATTCAGAAAAGGGTGTGGAGCCACAAACAGCCAATCAGATTTTTTCATTTCAATGCAAATTATTGATACCAAAGACAGCAAAGCTCACAAACTTGGTCATTGAGTAATTGTGTGTTAGGGTTAGAAAAAGTATGCAGAGCCAACACCAGCCAAATACATACCTGAGCAACGCCGGGCAATCAGCTAGTACTCTATATATACACACGCAGATCACATCACACACTATATACATACATACACACATTCTCTACATATACACACATGCACAGATCACATCACACACACACACACACTACACACTCGCACGGTCTGTGTATATACACACACTACACACACACACACACACTATATACACACACACACACACGCACACACACTCTATGATACCACCACCTACAGTCATGGGCGTAGGGCCCGCGGTCGCAGGGGTCACCGCCCGCCTCCTAAAGAGGTCCAGGCCCCCCCAGGTGTTGAAATCCCCGCACTGGCTCCCGGGAGCAGAGCAGGGTGCTGCAGCGGAGCAGCCAGTTTCTCCCGGAGGCAGAGCAGGGCTACGGCAAGATGGCTGCCGAAGCCCTGCACTAGAGACTATTTGTGTCTCCAGTACAGGGCTTCAGGCGCCATCTTCCCGTAGCCCTACACTCTGCCTGTCAGCGAGGGAGAAACTGGCTGCTCCGCTGCAGGATCATCGCTAGAGGAGCTGCACGAGGGAGGCTAGCTGCACGTCGGGGAGCTCACGTCAAAGGTTGGCCAGGTGAATGAATTTTTTTTATTTGTACAGGATTATTTTCTGGTGACTGCCCCCACATAACGATTATTTTCTGGTAACTGCTCCCACATAGCGATTATTTTCTGGTGACTGCTCCCCACATAACGATTATTTTCTGGTGACTGCCCCCACATAATTATTTTCTGGTGACTGTCCCCACATAACGATTATTTTCTGGTGACTGTCCCCACATAACGATTATTTTCTGGTGACTGCCTCCACATAACGATTATTTTCTGGTGACTGCCCCCACATAACGATTATTTTCTGGTGACTGTCCCCACATAACGATTATTTTCTGGTGACTGCCCCCACATAACGATTATTTTCTGGTGACTGTCCCCACATAACGATTATTTTCTTGTGACTGCCCCCACATAACGATTATTTTCTGGTGACTGCTCCCCACATAACGATTATTTTCTGGTGACTGTCCCCACATAACTATTATTTTCTGGTGACTGTCCCCACATAACGATTATTTTCTGGTGACTGCTCCCCACATAACGATTATTTTCTGGTGACTGTCCCCACATAACGATTATTTTCTGGTGACTGCCCCCACATAACGATTATTTTCTGGTGACTGTCCCCACATAATGATTATTTTCTGGTGACTGCCCCCACATAACGATTATTTTCTGGTGACTGCCCCCACATAACGATTATTTTCTGGTGACTGTCCCCACATAACGATTATTTTCTGGTGACTGTCCCCACATAACGATTATTTTCTGGTGACTGCCCCCACATAACGATTATTTTCTGGTGACTGTCCCCACATAACGATTATTTTCTGGTGAATGCCCCCACATTGCATTTATTTTCTGGTGAATGCCCCCACATTGCGTCTATTTTCTGGTGAATGCCCCCACATTGTGTTTATTTTCTGGTGAATTCCCCCACATTGCGTTTATTTTCTGGTGAAAGCTCCCACATTGCGTTTATTTTCTGGTGAATGCTCCCACATTGCCTTTATTTTCTGGTGAATGCTGCACACGTAACGATTATTTTCTGGTGACTGCTCCCCATATTGCGATTATTTTCTGGTGAATGCTCCCCATATTGCGATTATTTTCTGGTGAATGCTCCCACATAGCGATTATTTTCTGGTGACTGCTCCCCATATTGCGATTATTTTCTGGTGACTGCCCCCACATTGCGATTATTTTCTCATGAATGCTCCCACATTGCGATTATTTTCTGGTGAATGCTCCCACATAACGATTATTTTCTGGTGAATGCTGCGCACATAACGATTATTTTCTGGTGAATGCTGCGCACATAACGATTTTCTGATGAATGCTGCACACATAGCAATTATTATCTGATGAATGCTGCGCACATAACAATTATTATTATCTGGTGAATTCGGCACACATAATGATTATTTTCTGGTGAATGCTGTGCACATAACGATTATTTTCCTTCAGACTGGCATCTTGCTACTAATTGCCCTATTTCCTCTGGGTGCTGCGTATGTTTGCAAATTGAGCGTGGCAGCCATGCTGCTGGAAAGCGGAATTGATATAGCCATGCCATGCACAGCTATGGGGATTTGGATATGTGTGTGCTTCGGGTGTTGCGAGGGGGGGGCTGTTGTTGCCGGGAGGGGGCCCACATCCAGATTCCGCATCGGGGCCCAGAGGTTTCTAGCTACGCCACTGCCTACTGTATATTCAACCCAAAACACAATTGTGGTGTCATTTTTTGGAGGTGTCTGGGCTGAAAACTGTCATGTCCCAGTTGTGCGTTTGAACTTTGGACACAATGTGGGCTGCACGACCGCTGTCTGGAACCAGTCATGATGTTAATTGACAGCCTTTTTTTTTTTTTCTTTTTTGTGTGTGTTTTTAACTCCCCACATAATCAATTAGTGTTTCTCTTTAATAAAACATGATGCTACATTTACCCTTAGAAAAGTTTTAAAAGCAATTTAGAGGCCACTTCCGGTTTTCTATGCGGATATCCGAATAGGTCAGATATCCGCGGATAATGCGTTCAGATACCCGAACGATCGCGGACATCAAAACATTCGGATTCGGATATCCGATCCGGATATCTGGGTATCCGGATCCGAATCAATTCGGATTTTAAAAAGGGGTATCCGAGCACCCCTGCTGGTAATTATGGTCTGGGAAACTCAGCTGACTATTACCCCAGCAATGCATCTTGCTTACCTCCCAAAATGCCCTTATTTGGCCAGGACAGTCTTGGGTTAGGAGGTATGGTCCCCTGGCAACCCACCCTTGTGTCCTGACACACCTCTCCGACCTATCCTGTGCTCCTCCAGCCCCTGTATATGCAGCATATGAGTATGGGCGCAGTGGTGGCTGTGCTTATCTCACTTCTTTGGGGGTTCAGCAATATGTATCCATTCTTTACAGCTCACCACTCACTCTACTGCCTTGTTCTCCTCCTGTGTTGTGTGATTACACATTATGTGAGAAGATGGAGCCCGGAGGAGGTAAGGCAAGCACAGTGGAAGAGGGGTTTGGGAAGGACTGGGGGTGCACTAAACTCTAGGGAAAAGTATAGAGGTAAGAGTGGGTGGAATGTATGTAAAACTGGGATGTGGTTAAATGTGTGTCAAGGGCAGGTCTTCGTGTTCCTCTTTCCTGGCTCCAAAAGTTGGGAGGTATGTACTGGGGGCAACTCTACCTAGCTGCCTATACTGGAGGCACCCATACCAGTCTACCTATACTAAGGCCACCTATACCTGGCTACCTATACTGGAGGCACCTATACCAGGCTACCTATACTAAGGCCACCTATACCAGGCTACCTATACTGGAGGCACCTATACCAGGCTACCTATACTAAGGCCACCTATACCAGGCTACCTATACTAAGGCCACCTATACCAGGCTACCGATACTAAGCCCACCTATACCTGGCTACATATACTGGAGGCACCTATACCAGGCTACCAATACTAAGGCCATCTATACCTGGCTACCTATACTGAAAGCACCTATACCTGGCTACCTATACTGGAGGCACCTATTCCTGGCTACCTATACTGGAGGCACGCATACCAGGCTACCTTTACTAAGGCCACCCATACCTGGCTATATATATACTGGAGGCACCTATACCAGGCTACCTATACTAAGGCCACCTATACCTGGCTATATATACTGGAGGCACCTATGCCTGGCTGCCTATACTCGGGGCACCTATACCAGGCTACCTATACTGGAGGCACCTATGCCTGGCTGCCTATACTCGGGGCACCTATACCAGGCTACCTATACTGGAGGCACCTATGCCTGGCCACCTATACTCGGGGCACCTATACCTGGCTACCTATATTGGGGGCACCTATACCTGCCTACCTATACTTGCAATATCTATGCCTGGCTACCTCTACAATGTAATGTTTACACCCTTCCCCTGGGAGCAATATAGCCTAGAAACTGCCTTGAGTCCGACCTGCTGACTATCCCAGCAGCAGGTCAGTATGTTAGGACAAATGGCAAAGCAGTGCAGGCACAGGTTCCTAGTACACTACGGACAGTTGGCCAGAAGGTGCAAACAGTAGAGATGGCCCGTACGGTTTGCCAGCGGACAGTTCCCGGTGAATTTCGTCCAATCGTGTTCTCCGCGAACTGCGAACTTATGGCGTGTTCAACTCGCCCCCTATACATCCTCATGGAGCCAAACATTGACTCTTTATCTCGCAGTCAGCAAACACATGGCAGCCAATCAGCTATCACCCCCTCCTGGCCCCCCCACCCCCTATCAGAAAGCAGTTGCAGTGGCCATATTGGATTCATTCTCTGCTGGCTGCTGACTGTTAGTGAGAGCAGGGTCAGACTTGCTGCAGATAGGTAGGGAAAGCATTAGCTAGGCCTGTGTTCTTGTTCCTTACTTGCTGCAAAAGCACCCCAAACAGCCCTTTTCAGGACTAGTGCATCGGTCTCCTGTGTGTTTTTTTTTATGTGTGACACTCCACAGCCCACTGACACCCAGAGCTGTGTGCAGGGGCATAGCAATAGGGGTTGCAGAGGTAGCGACCGCATTGGGGCCCTTGGGCCAGAGGGGCCCCGCGGGGCCCACCCTGAACTACAAAATTAGCTCTATATTGGTCCTATGCTGGTAATAATCACTTCTATATGTGCTTTTGATAGTAGTAATCATTAACAAACTGTTCCCCATCCCTTTTTTGCACTTCTGACACTGTGGTTGTCCTTGGCAGGTTTTGTTGCGCCGTATCAATGGTTATGTATATAGTGCTTGGGGGGCCCCAATATAAACCTTCATCGGGGCCCATAGCTCTTTAGCTACACCACTGGCTGTGTGCACACTACTGCTGTTGCTACATTAACTTGCAGACACAGTACCACTCCTGTGCATTATTATTTCACTGTATTCTGATAGTACTATTGCATTTCTCTGTGTGAGACACTCCACAGCCTACGGACACCCAGAGCTGTGCATAATGTGATTTCTGCCCTTTAGGGATTAAAACCCAACTTTGCATCAACTCTGTAATTTTTGGTGGGACTTTTGCCATTGATCCCCCTCCGACATGCCCCTGTCCAGGTGTTAGGCCCCTTGAAACAAGTTTTCCATCACTTTTGTAGGTTTTAAAATTCACCTGCCCATTGAAGTCTATGGCAGTTTACCGAGTTCGCCTGTTTGCGAACATTTGCGGAAGTTTGCAAATGGAAAATGGTTTGTTTGCGACATCTCTAGCAAACAGTGTGAAAAGCAGGTTACTAGTGCTCAGCAGCAGAGTCAGGTACGGGTAGAGCTCCGGACTGTGAAAAGAAACTCATGGACAAAATCTCCTTCGTGCCAAAGTAAGATGGAACCTTTATTCTTGTACAAGGGAAATTCTATGCTGGCAAATGAATGGTCTGACCTCTAAACCACCAACACAGAAGTTCGAAGTCCCGTCGCCTCTCAGTCTGTTTTTGTAGCCCCCCCCCAACATGTTTCCTCCCCTCAGACGTCATCATCTTATTGCTTCCAATCATTTCTGGACACTTTCACTTTCAGTCTGGGCGGGCCTGCTGTGTAGTTTCCATTTCCCCTTCACACTGTTATCTGACATTCGTTTCTCCTGTAACTTTTCTCTGTGTCTCCTCCAAAAGACCCTGAAAAAACACAAATCTTGGTAAAGTAATTTGTTCCCAATATCATATTATACAAAGAAACTTTAGTAATATAAGAATACAAAGTATAAAGGACATAAACACAATTCAATTATAAAAGCTATATTAACACAGAGCAGAAATAGCACATTTTGACACAGCATGCACAGTAGCAGTGGTAGACCGAGACAGCAGCATAGCAATGGGAGCACAGAAGTGAGGGTGGGAACTCAATGGTGGATGACCAAGGTAAGGCAGGGTTTTTAAATGCTTTCTTTGCTTCTGTCTTCACAAAGGAAACAGCACTGTTGCAAATTACAGATGCAGAAGAGTATCAATGCTCCAATTGTAATGTTAAATACTTAACACAGGAAGAAGTGAAGGCAAGACTAAATCAATTAAAAATAGACAAGGCACCTGGCCCGGATGGCATGCACCCTCGGGTCCTAAGGGAATTAAGTTCAGTTATAGATAAACCCCTTTATCTTATCTTTTGTGACTCTCTTTCAACTGTCAGAGTCCCAGTGGATTGGCGTACAGCCCACGTTTTCCCATTATTTAAGAAGGGCAACAAATCAGATCCAGGAAATTATAGACCTGTAAGCTTAACATCAGTTGTATGCAAACTATTTGAGGGGTTACTAAGAGATACTATACATGACTTCATAGTAGAAAATAATCTTATTTCTCAGCATCAACATGGGTTTACTAAAGACAGGTCCTGTTTGACTAACATGCTCGGCTTTTATGAGGTAGTGAATGCTAATATGGATATTGGGAATGCTGTAGATGTGGTATACTTGGACTTTGCAAAGGCCTTCGACACTGTTCCCACAAAAGTCTGGTGCAAAAGTTGAGGCTGCAAGGACTGGGGAAGAGTCTGTGTGCTTGGATAGGGAACTGGCTAATGGACAGAAAACAAAGAGGTGTGGTTAATGGATCGTACTCAAAATGGGTGACTGTTAGCAGTGGGGTCCCACAGGGGTCTGTACTGGGTCCTGTGCTCTTCAATTTATTTATTAATGACCTAGTACAGTGGTGTGAAAAACTATTTGCCCCCTTCCTGATTTCTTATTCTTTTGCATGTTTGTCACACTTAAATGTTTCTGTTCATCAAAAAACGTTAATTAGTCAAAGATAACATAATTGAACACAAAATGCAGTTTTAAATGATGGTTTTTATTATTTAGTGAGAAAAATAACTCAAAACCTACATGGCCCTGTGTGAAAAAGAAATTGCCCCCTGAACTTAATAACTGGTAGGGCCACCCTTAGCAGCAATAACTGCAATCAAGCGTTTGCGATAACTTGCAACGCGTCTTTTACAGCGCTCTGGAGGAATTTTGGCCCACTCATCTTTGCAGAATTGTTGTAATTCAGCTTTATTTGAGGGTTTTCTAGCATGAACTGCCTTTTTAAGGTCATGCCACAACATCTCAATAGGATTCAGGTCAGGACTTTGACTAGGCCACTCCAAAGTCTTCATTTTGTTTTTCTTTAGCCATTCAGAGGTGGATTTGCTGGTGTGTTTTGGGTCATTGTCCTGCTGCAGCACCCAAGATCGCTTCAGCTTGAGTTGACGAACAGATGGCCGGACATTCTCCTTCAGGATTTTTTGGTAGACAGTAGAATTCATGGTTCCATCTATCACAGCAAGCCTTCCAGGTCCTGAAGCAGCAAAACAACCCCAGACCATCACACTACCACCACCATATTTTACTGTTGGTATGATGTTCTTTTGCTGAAATGCTGTGTTACTTCTACGCCAGATGTAACGGGACACGCACCTTCCAAAAAGTTCAACTTTTGTCTCGTCGGTCCACAAGGTATTTTCCCAAAAGTCTTGCCAATCATTGAGATGTTTTTTTAGCAAAATTGAGACAAGCCTTAATGTTCTTTTTGCTTAACAGTGGTTTGCGCCTTGGATATCTGCCATGCAGACCGTTTTTGCCCAGTCTCTTTCTTATGGTGGAGTCGTGAACAATGACCTTAATTGAGGCAAGTGAGGCCTGCAGTTCTTTAGATGTTGTCCTGGGGTCTTTTGTGGCCTCTCGGATGAGTTTTCTCTGCGCTCTTGGGGTAATTTTGGTCGGCCAGCTACTCCTGGGAAGGTTCATCACTGTTCGATGTTTTTGCCATTTGTGGATAATGGCTCTCACTGTGGTTCGCTGGAGTCCCAAAGCTTTAGAAATGGCTTTATAACCTTTACCAGACTGATAGATCTCAATTACTTTTGTTCTCATTTGTTCCTGAATTTCTTTGGATCTTGGCATGATGTCTAGCTTTTGAGGTGCTTTTGGTCTACTTCTCTGTGTCAGATAGTTCCTATTTAAGTGTTTTCTTGATTGAAACAGGTGTGGCAGTAATCAGGCCTGGGGGTGACTACAGAATTTGAACTCAGGTGTGATAAACCACAGTTAAGTTCTTTTTTAACAAGGGGGGCAATCACTTTTTCACACAGGGCCATGTAGATTTGGAGGGTTTTTTTCTCACTAAATAATAAAAACCATCATTTAAAACTGCATTTTGTGTTCAATTATGTTATCTTGGACTAATAGTTAACGGTTTTTGATGAGCAGAAACATTTAAGTGTGACAAGCATGCAAAAGAATAAGAAATCAGGAAGGGGGCAAATAGTTTTTCACACCACTGTAGATGCAGTAGTGAGCAATGTTGCTATTTTTGCAGATGATACAAAATTGTGCAGAATCATCAACTCTCAGGAAGATGGGGACATATTGCAACAGGATCTGGATAGGATGCCTATATGGGCACATAAATGGCAGATGAAATTCAATGTTGAAAAATGTACGGTCATGCATTTTGGTCATACCAATGGTCTAGCACCATACAATATAAATGGGATACAGTTGGGGACATCAAACTTGGAGAAGGACTTAGGAGTACTCAACAACAAGTTGTAATAGATAGCGGAGATACCGCCGCAGCGGTGATCGGCATGGCAGCTGTCTCCGCGTCTCAGCCAGCGGCCTCCACTGCGCAGTTACATGTTGGAGTTTTGCCTGGTCCTTCAGTTGCACATAGACTGAGGGGTACGCGCGGAGACAGGACCTTTATGTGAATAGAAGGGGAGTCAGCTGATCAGCCGGTCAGCTGACTCCAGCAGTGCTCCATATTGGCTGAGTGACTGAGGCGGCGCTGTGGAGCGCTCTCAGTATATATAGGACCTGCCTGTCAGTTGCCCCGTGTCTGCTGTTGCAAATGCTACGTGTTAGCACTCAGACCTTAGTCAGATCCCAAAGTGTGCTAGAACCAGCAGGAGCTGGGGATCCACACTTAGTCAGACTTTGTTGATAGCTTAAAGTACTAATTGCATTGTATTATTTGTGGTGGATATACACACAATTCAATTATAAAAGCTATATTAATTCTTTCCACAGGACACAGAGCAGAAATAGCACATTTTGACACAGCATGCACAGTAGCAGTGGTAGACCGAGACAGCAGCATAGCAATGGGAGCACAGAGGTGAGGGTGGGAACTCAATGGTGGATGACCAAGGTAAGGCAGGGTTTTTAAACGCTTTCTTTGCTTCTGTCTTCACAAAGGAAACAGCACTGTTGCAAATTACAGAGACAGAAGAGTATCAATGTTCCAACTGTAATGTTAAATACTTAACGCAGGAAGAAGTAAAGGCAAGACTAAATAAATTAAAAATAGACAAGGCACCTGGCCCGGATGGCATGCATCCTCGGGTCCTAAGGGAATTAAGTTCAGTCATAGATGAACCCCTTTATCTTATCTTTTGTGACTGTCTTTCCACTGGCAGAGTCCCAGTGGATTGGCGTACAGCCCACGTTTTCCCATTATTTAAGAAGGGCAAAAAATCAGATCCAGGAAATTATAGACCTGTAAGCTTAACATCAGTTGTATGCAAACTATTTGAGGGGTTACTAAGAGATACTATACATGACTTCATAGTAGAAAATAATCTTATTTCTCAGCATCAACATGGGTTTACTAAAGACAGGTCCTGTTTGACTAACATGCTCGGCTATTATGAGGTAGTGAATGCTAATATGGATATTGGGAATGCTGTAGATGTGATATACTTGGACTTTGCAAAGGCCTTCGACACTGTTCCACACAAAAGTCTGGTGCAAAAGTTGAGGATGCAAGGACTGGGGAAGAGTCTGTGTGCATGGATAGGGAACTGGCTAATGGACAGAAAACAAAGAGTTGTGGTCAATGGATCGTACTCAAAATGGGAGACTGTTAGCAGTGGGGTCCCACAGGGGTCTGTACTGGGTCCAGTGCTCTTCAATTTATTTATTAATGACCTAGTAGATGCAGTAGTGAGCAATGTTGCTATTTTTGCAGATGATACAAAATTGTGCAGAATCATCAACTCTCAGGAAGATAGGGACATATTGCAACAGGATCTGGATAGGATGCCTATATGGGCACATAAATGGCAGATGAAATTCAATGTTGAAAAATGTAAAGTCATGCATTTTGGTCATACCAATGGTCTAGCACCATACAATATAAATGGGATACAGTTGGGGACATCAAACTTGGAGAAGGCCTTAGGAGTACTCATCGACAACAAGTTGTAATAGATAGCGGAGATACCGCTGCAGCGGTGATCGGCATGGCGGCTGTCTCCGCGTCTCAGCCAGCGGCCTCCGCCGCGCAGTTACATGTTGGAGTTTTGCCTGGTCCTTCAGTTGCACATAGACTGAGGGCTGCGCGCGCGCGCCAGGAGACAGGACCTTTATGCGAATAGAAGGGGAGTCAGCTGATCGGCTGGCCAGCTGACTCCAGCAGTGCTCCTGATTGGCTGAGTGACTGGGGCGGCGCTGTGGAGCGCTCTCAGTATATATAGGACCTGCCTGTCAGTAGCTCCGTGTCTGCTGTTGCAAATGCTACGTGTTAGCACTCAGACCTTAGTCAGATCCCAAAGTGTGCTAGAACCATCAGGAGCTGGGGATCCACACTTAGTCAGACTTTGTTGATAGCTTAAAGTACTAATTGCAATATATTATTTGTTATGACCTTCTGCTAGCCCTGACTACTCTTCTATCTGATCCTATATTGGTAGGTGAACAGAGGCGCCAGAAGGATAAAAGTACATAAAATTTTTAAAAAATTGCTGGGAGGAAGTGGTGGACTCGCCTCCGTTAAAGCAGACTCCAAGGAATGTAAATATATAGATATACATATATTTACAAGATATATACATATATGTACACAGAGGTGCTCTGCTTGCTATAACTGAATTGCTGTTGTTTATCCTCTGCTTATTGCCTGAAGAAGTGGGCTGTGCCCGCGAAACGCGTTGCATCTTTGGGGTATTTTCAATAAATGTGTATATCTATATATTTACATTCCTTGGAGTCTGCTTTAACGGAGGCGAGTCCACCACTTCCTCCCAGAAATTTTTTAAAAATTTTATGTACTTTTATCCTTCTGGCGCCTCTGTTCACCTACCAATATATTTGAGTCCACCCCAGGTGGAGGGGTGATCTACCCCCTTTCTTCCTATCTACAGAGAGCGACTTCTTAATCCTGAGTGAGGACAGGTCTAATCTCCTCACCTGCCTAATGAGTGGTTACCTAGGTGGTAACTCGTGTTTGTGAGTATTACCATCTCACTGTTTCATTTATCCAATCAATTTTGACATACTACACCATATTGGGCTCTCGATTTCTCTTCAACTTTCTATCTGATCCTGTTGCCGACTCAGCCTGAATACTACTCTGATTTAGCCTTCTGTCTTTGTACCACACCTGTCCGTCTGTTGCCGAACCTGCTTGTCTGACTCTCCTGCCCTCACCAGTGAGCCTAGTCCCTGGTGAGGGATTCTCAGTACAGTTTGATCACCTGCTCCTCAGGTTACCAGCAGCTGCAGTACAGTCTTAATCACCTGCTCCTCAGGTGACCAGTAGCTGCAGTACACTCTTAATCACCTGCTCCTCAGGTGACCAGTAGCTGCAGTACAGTCTTAATCACCTGCTTCTCAGGTGACTAGTTATACAGTACTGTCCTCATCGCCTGCTCCTCAGGTGATTAGGAGCTACAGCTCAAACTAAATTACCTGCCCCTCAGGTGATCACTTGCTGCAGTGCAGTCTGAATCACCCGCTCCACGGGTGATCAGTACCCTTTGTCTTACTGTGCACCACCCGCTCCTCGGGTGAACTGTTTGCTAGTTCGTCTGCATCTCCAGCATGCTGGAGTGCTGATTCCTGTGTTCAATAGAGATATCTCCCACTACCAGCTCCTCTGGGGGAGTGGGTATTCCTATCTGTATTACTGTTGCACCAAACACCTATCGTTACATCTGGTTGTCCTGTGTCTAGCTATACTCGCATTATTGCTGATTCTGCAGATCACCACATAATCAGGTATAGCATCTGTATTATTGGTGATACTGCAGATCACCAATAATCAGAAATATCTGTTCTTGCTGATACCAATCGTTACACAAGTTAAATAATCATATTCAATGCCAAGCTGCTGCAGCTAAAGCGAATAGAATTTTGGGATGTATTAAAACGGGAAATAAAAACTTGAGATGCTAGCATAATATTGCCCCTGTTTAACGCTCTAGTAAGGCCACATCTGGAATATGGAATTCAGTTCTGGGCACCACATTACAGGAAAGATTTTGCCGTTTTAGAGCAGGTGCAGAGAGGAGCAACAAAATTGATACGTGGGATGGAAGGTCTCACTTACCAAGAAAGGTTAGATAAACTGGGTTTATTTAGTCTAGAGAAGACGCCTTAGAGGGGATCTAATTAACATGTATAAATTCATCAGAGGGCAATATAAAAGCTTGGTGGATGAGCTTTTTGTCCCTAGGCCTTCTCAACGGACTAGAGGACATGATCTGCGCATGGAGGAAAAACGTTTAGCCATTTATTTAGGAAAGGGTTCTTTGCAGTAAGAGTGATTAAGATGTGGAATGCATTGCCACAGGAAGTAGTTATTGCAAATTCTATACCTGCATTTAAAGGGGGCTTAGATGCTTTCCTTGCATTGAAAGACATCCATGGCTACAATTACTAGGTAATGCCAAGTGATTCTGATCCAGGGATTTTATCTGATTGCCATCTGGAGTCGGGAAGGATTTTTTTCCCTTTTGGGGCAACTTGGACCATGCCTTGTAAGGGTTTTTCGCCTTCCTCTGTATCAACAGGGATATGTGAGGGAGCAGGCTGGTGTTGTACTTTCTTCTCTGGTTGAACTCAATGGACGTATGTCTTTTTTCAACCCAAATAACTATGTAACTATGTAAGAGATATAGCATGAGCAGGGCAGTACAGCAGTACCATTTAGTTCTCACAGCATGTGTGGAGCTGTACAGTTCTCTCCATGCATTGGTCAGAGGCCAGCAGAGGTTGGTGGTGGCCGGATTCCTCGAAGCAGTGGGCGGTGTGACCAGGAGGCTATGTGGTAGTGATGGTTTTGGCAGGCCCAGGAACACATGGCAGAGGTGAAGAGGATGGAGAGGATGGTGGTTGGATCCCTCGTGGTAGCAGTGTGACTTGTAGTCCTCGTGGCAGACCCGAGGGGCACGTAGCAGATGTAAAGAGGTTTTGGGCCTGCGAGGCTCATACTGAGTGGCCAAACACCTCAGGGTTCAAGTAAAAACGACAGCCCAAACACAACAGTGTTTGACCACACTGAAACCAGAAAGGAAGATAACAGTATTTGGACTGTCGGTTTTACTTGAACCCTGAGCGCTGGGTGTTTGGCACTGGAGCTTTGAGGGCCTACAGGGAGTCTTACTTTAAGTGCTTCAACTACAAAACATCAAGTACCGTTGTGATTTATTGCTATATTTGCTATATTTCAGCGCTGCTACATTTTGCTTTTATCTCATACTGAGAATACCTCCAAACTTTTTTGAGATCAAAAAGAAAAGCCACACCCATGGCACACCTCTAACCACGCCCCTGACCACCCCTTATCACATACAATAAAAATACTTCATAAGAAAAATATCATTCAGACCACACTGGTCCTTTCTATCCTCAGGGCTGGATTTATACTTGTCCCTAGGCCAAGCATGATGGGGCTCTCCTTTCATGTGCAGCAGTGCCCCTCCCATTCCATGTGTAGCATCCATGTACAGCAGTGCCCCCCCCATTCCATGTGTAGCATCCATGTACAGCAGTGCCTGTCAAAGACCGCAAGGCCGGTCTGCGGATGGGGTCAATCGGTCAGCGTCAGAAATCCTCTCACACGGTCATGTTGTTCATCACGAAGGGTAACCCGACTTCGCAATTTGATGAACCGACTCGCAGAGGGAGCGTTCGGATGCTAACGGATTCACCTCACACATACAATTCAAAGATCTGCCACCAAGCGAGTTACACAGCCTGCTACTGTAATTATACTAGGACTTCGAGAATGCTCTATTAACCCTTAGCAGTATGCAGGAACCTGGGTCAGATTGTTATATCTGGGCCAGGTTCTCGCATACGGGTTATACATGTATACCTCTATTAAACACAGGGTTGCGATTTCAGGAGAATAGGTACGATTGTGTATGTTCAGCAACAGGTCATAACAGCTAAACGATTTTTAAAATGTTTAATAACAAAAATGCATTACATACAGTTATATACACCAATTAACATATACACACAGAGCTTGAAAATAAAAAGGAATAAAATCAGAATGTTCTTACTTAGTTAGCTTAGCAGTCCATTTGAAGAATGTAGAAAAAGAGTCCAGTTTAAAAGTAGGCATTCAGGTTAAGAGTCCTTGAACACAGCAGGCGTTGGCTCTCCTTAAACGCCTGCCTGGACGTCCCTGGTCGATGGAATTTGGAGAACTGGGCAGGTTTGGTCCCGCCCCACTTTTATAGGACCTGAGTTTTGGGGCTGTCACTACCTGGAAAGTAGGTGTGTTTAAGGCGGGGTTACCTCCTGCCAGTCAGGTTGCCACCTCCAGACTCAGAGCAAGAAATGTACCAATTATTAATAATCTGTGTGACTCCGCCCCAGATTGGCGCATCGCAAATCCGAGACTATATTTATAAGCGGCCTGCGACCCTGTATTAAACGAGGCTATACATGCCTATTCTATTGCATTCGCTCTACGCAGGCCGGATAAAGCAGTTTCTCTACCGATTCCTGATAGCCAGAAAATTGCAATTCAGGTGAATGATAGAACTGATTTCTAGGTATCAGGAAATGTCATTTTTGTCTTGCTGTGCCAAACTTATTTTGAATTATTAATAAATTAAAGTTCTCTTTGTTTGAGTCTATGAGCTTGGAGGGAACTTTTATCTCAGCCAGTTTGAGCTAGTTTCTGGGACATGGACTGTGTAGCCAAATGGCTCTGCCCAGGGGGTCAGCCACGTGTGAAATTCTTTTCTGACCTGACACGGGATGTGGGGGTGAGGGGCTGTTGCTCTCAGTAAGAAGAGCAAAATAAAGGTATTTGTGTTATTCTACACAGGACTGACAGTAATTGTGCAGGACCATACGAAGATCGTTGGCGATTGCGCACAACTTTCCCTAATGTTCGCCACAGTGCCCCTCCCATTCCATGTGCAGCATCCATGTGGGCACCTCCAACCTACCCATTACCAGTCAGACCTCCTTTGGAGGTAATAGCTTGCAGTTTTTCTGGAAAGTCTATCGTACTACAGCAGAGCAACCGTCCAGTATCCACCAGGACCTAGAGTACTGAGCGGGGCTACAGGAGAGCGACCGTCCAGTATCCAGCAGGACCTGGAGTACCGAGCAGGACTACAGGAGAGCGACCGTCCAGTATCCACCAGGAGCTGGAGTACCGAGCAGGACTACAGGAGAGCGACCATCCAGTATCAGGCAGGACCTGGAGTACCGAGCAGGACTACAGGTAAGCAACTATCCAGTATCAGGCAGGACCTGGAGTACCGAGCAGGACTACAGGAGAGCGACCGTCCAGTATCCAGCAGGACCCGGAGTACCGAGCGGGGCTACAGGAGAGCAACCATCCAGTATCCAGCAGGACCTGGAGTACCGAGCAGGACTACAGGAGAGCGACCATCCAGTATCCAGCAGGACCTGGAGTACCGAGCAGGACTACAGGAGAGCGACCGTCCAGTATCCAGCAGGACCTGGAGTACCGAGCAGGGCTACAGGAGAGCGACCATCCAGTATCCAGCAGGACCTGGAGTACCGAGCAGGACTACAGGAGAGCGACCATCCAGTATCCAGCAGGACCTGGAGTACCGAGCAGGACTACAGGAGAGCGATCGTCCAGTATCCAGTAGGACCTGGAGTACCGAGCAGGGCTACAGGAGAGTGACTGACCATCCAGTATACAGCAGGACCTGGAGTACCGAGCCGGACTACAGGAGAGCGACCTTCCAGTATCCAGCAGGACCTGGAGTACCGAGCAGGGCTACAGGAGAGCGACCATCTAGTATCCAGCAGGACCTGGAGTACCTTTCAGGACTACAGGAGAGCAACCATCCAGTATCCAGCAGGACCTGAAGTACCGAGCAGGACTACAGGAGAGCGACCGTCCAGTATCCAGCAGGACCTGGAGTACCGAGCAGTGCTACAGGAGAGCGACCATCCAGTATCCAGCAGGACCTGGAGTACCGAGCCGGACTAGGGGAGCGACCGTCCAGTATCCAGCAGGACCTGGAGTACCGAGCAGGGCTACAGGAGAGCGACCATCCAGTATCCAGCAGGACCTGGAGTACCGAGCAGGACTACAGGAGAGCGACCATCCAATATCCAGCAGAACCTGGAGTACCGAGCAAGGCTACAGGAGAGCGACCATCCAGTATCCAGCAGGACCTGGAGTACCGAGCAGGGCTACAGGAGAGCGACCATCCAGTATCCAGCAGGACCTGGAGCACCGAGCAGTACTACAGGAGAGCGACCATCCAGTATCCAGTAGTATCTGGAGAACCGAGCAGGACTACAGGAGAGCAACCATCCAGTATCCAGCAGGACCTGGAGTACCGAGCAGGACTACAGGAGAGCGACCATCCAGTATCCAGCAGGTCCTGGAGTACCGAGCAGAACTACAGGAGAGCGACCATCCAGTATCCAGCAGGACCTGGAGTACTGAGAAGGGCTACAGGAGAGCGACCATGCAGTATCCAGCAGGACCTGGCGTACCGAGCAGGGCTACAGGAGAGCGACCTTCCAGTATCCAGCAGCACCTGAGGTACCGAGCAGGACTACAGGAGAGCGATCATCCAGTATCTAGCAGGTGCTGGAGTACCGAGCAGGACTACAGAAGAGCGACCATCCAGTATACAGCAGAACCTGGAGTACCGAGCAGGACTACAGGAGAGCGACCATCCAGTATCCAGCAGAACCTGGAGTACCGAGCAGGGCTACAGGAGAGCGACCATCCAGTATCCAGTAGTACCTGGAGTATCGAGCAGGACTACAGGAGAGTGACCATCCAGTATCCAGCAGGACCTAGAGTACTGAGCAGTGACGGTTAATTCCCCGCAGGCCTATATGGTGGTTGCAGGAATTGCGAACCACCTTTGTGAGTATATACTGTATCTATATAATTTAATCCTCCCTATACCTGACGATACTGCAACATTGGGCTCCCGGTCACTCCCTACTGCTCACCTAGGTATTCTTGTCCCCTACAAGAATCACCAGGAAAAAAACCCTGTAGCTAAAACAGAGAAAGTTGCCTGAGTTGATGTGACCGAGGCGCCCGCTTACGGCACTATTTTGGTCTACTTTGTATGGATTTGGATATTTGTATCCCTTATGATAATGTGACAGCTAAGAACAGAGGACAATAACTTGCTGCAACCAGTTATTATTATTATTGGTTTATAAAGCACCAACAAATTCCAATCAGTGTGGACAGTGTATTAATGGTGCCTGATGCAGATAGAGCAGGCCTCTACCGGCTGGCTTGCCCATACAGGGATCTCCATAAGCTTGACACTCCGGCAGAGCTCCAGGTCTTTGCATTGAGCTGACCCTATATCTAATGAAAGACCACACAGTCCTCATTATTCCAGCCTGGATCTCACAGTAGGCATTGCTGGGTTACTGGTCTAGACACTATGCACAGTCTGTTAGGTAATAGCTTTGCACAAACATAGGGCCCAACCGTCCCGTTTTCGTCGGGACTGTCATGATTTTGGGGGGCTCTCCCGCTATCACGGTATGAGCCCCCCTAGTCCCGGGCAGCAGTGGGCAGTGAGGGTGGAAAAAAAAATGATCGAGGCGCCAGCCGCGGGTAAGTGGGATGCGGGACGCGTGCATCCTATTACTACCTCCTTCCCTCCCTTGGAATCTGCCCCCCCCCGTGTCTCCCCCCTGCTTGCAGAGTGCGCAGCTAAGCGGAGCGGGCTGTGAGCTTACCGGTATCCATGGACACGTACCGATGTCCGGCTTCAATCTGCTTCCTGTGACGTCACAGGAAGCAAGATGCTGGTACGCGTTCATGGATACCGGTAAGCTGACAGCCCGCTCCGCTTAGCTGCGCACTCTGCAAGCAGGGGGGAGACACAGGGGGGGGGGGCCAGATTCCAAGGGAGGGAGGGAGATAGTAATGGGATGCACGCGTCACGCATCCCACTTACCCGCGGCTGGCGCCTCGATCATTTTTTTCTTGCATTGGCACCCTCCTCCCCATTCTCATGGCCATCCTCACCCTCCTCTCCACCCACCCACCGACACCCTCCTCCCCATCATATATGGGGGAAATATGTATTAAAAAATATTAGGGGATATTATTAATTGAAAAAAAAAAAATCAAATTTTTTTTTATGGTAGGTGTGATGGGGGGGGGGGGGGGGGGGGGGGGCCCTAAGTGTCCCGATTCCCAGCTTTAAAATGTTGGGAGGTATGTTGTGGCACGATGCAGGACTCCCCACCAATAAATAGCTGAATGAGGAAACCCACAGTCTCCGGGCTACCAAATTTGAGCTCATGTGGCAAGTGCACTAATTGGGCGCTGCTGCCGTAGGCGGCGGTAGTTGGGTGCTGGAGTGGACATTGTGGAAGAATCTCAGGCTTAAAAGTACAAAAGCTTTTAACAATCCATTTTTAAAAAATTCAACTGTAGCTGTGCAGGGTTAATTTAATGTTCCTGTTCAAATAGCTGTGACACAATAGCTCTGCCACATCCTGTGCAATCATAAAGCAACTGGATATACTGCTTTCTCAAACATTCACTTTCATTTCCCCTCCTTTACTGCAGCGATGGCGTCTGCTGATCTGAGACAGGATCTGGAGTGTCCCGTCTGTCTGGGCATTTATACCGATCCTGTAATCCTGAGATGTGGTCACAACTTCTGCCGGGGCTGTATTGATCGTGTACTGGATACACAGGAGGGGTCTGGAGGTTATTCCTGTCCTGAATGTAGAGAGGGGTTTATGGAGCGGCCAGCACTGCAGAGGAACATTGCTCTGAGGAAGATAGCAGAGAATTTCCTGTCTACTCAGCCAGATCAGGAGGAGGCCGGAGTCCGCTGCAGTAACTGTGTGGACTCTTCTGTGAAGGCTGTGAAATATTGTCTGCACTGTGATGTTTGTCTCTGTGTTAAACACCTGAGAGCCCACAGCAAGGCACCAGAACACATCTTATGTGACCCCAACACTCCCCTGGAGAACAGGAAATGCTTTGTCCATAAGAAGATACTGGAGTATTACTGCACTGAGGATGCTGCCTGTATCTGTGTGTCCTGCAGGCTGGATGGAGAACATCGGGGACACCAGGTGGAGATGCTGGATGAGGCCTCTGAGATGAAGAAGAAGAAGCTGAGAAATGTTCTGCAGAGACTTATGGCAGAGACAGAGGAGGCTGAGAAAAGAGTCCAGAGTCTGGAGGAATGTAGGAGAAAAGTACAAGAAAAAGCAGATGGTGAAACAAAGAGAATCACTACCCTGTTTAAAGACCTCAGGAGACGGCTAAAAAATCTGGAGAAGAAAGTCCTGAGTGACATCATGAGACAGGCAGAGCAGGTGTCACAATCATACAATGACATCATTCAGCAGCTGGAAATAAAGAAGGAGGAGCTGTCCAGGAAGATGCGTCACATTGAGGAGCTGTGTAACATGACTGATCCACTGACTGTCTTACAGGAATCAGACACAGGTGACTTGTGTGACACGGAGGACAGAGAGAGACATGATAAACAGCTCCATGATGGAGGGGATCTGGATGTGGCCGGCATCTCACACACATTACACACAGGACTATCTGATATCCTGTCTGGGGTAATTGTGCAGAAATGTACAGACACACAGGCCTATCCACATTCTAGTACAGAGGACAAAGTTCCCATCACTGCTAAACTATCCAGGCCACACCCCCAACCCACCCCCACCGCACAACACACACAGGCCTATCCACATTCTAGTACAGAGGACAAAGTTCCCATCACTGCTGAGCTATCCAGGCCATGCCCCCAACCCACCCCCACCGCACAACACACACAGACCTATCCACATTCTAGTACAGAGGACAAAGTTCCCATCACTGCTACACTATCCAGGCCATGCCCCCAACCCACCCCCACCACACAACACACACAGGCCTATCCACATTCCAGTACAGAGGACAAAGTTCCCATCACTGCTAAACTATCAAAGCCACACCTCCAACCCACCCCTACCGCAGAACACACACAGCACCTGGTTGGGGGAAAAATATTTCGGAGTGGCATCTTATACACGTTATATACAAGACTATATGATATGGTAACTGTACAGCACAAATCTGGGGCAATTGTGCAGAAACATACAGACACACAGGCCTCTCTACATTCTAGTACAGAAGACAAAGTTCCCATCACTGCTACACTATCCAGGCCACGCCCCCAACACACCCCCACCGCACAACACACACAGCACCAGGCTGGGGGGACAAATATTGGGGCTGCACAGCAAACATCATGGCTGCCAGTGTATGCAGACATATTACTGGATGTAAACACAGCTGCTAATTATCTACATATATCAGCTGAGAGGAAAACTGCATCCGTAGCAGTCAGAAGCCAGAATCACCCAAAAGCACCAGAGAGATTTCACTATAATCAGGTGCTGAGCAGCCAGAGTTTCTCCTCAGGGCGACATTACTGGGAAGTGGATGTTGGGGGATCAGATTACTGGAGAGTCGGGATGTGTTACCCCAGTATAGCCAGGAGAGGAGAGAAGTCAGTGATTGGAAATAACAACAAGTCCTGGTGTTTGGAGAGGGGGTATGATCAGTATTTACTGATACATAACAGGAAAGAAATCCAGTTACGTGACGAGATCCCCAGTGATAGAGTCAGGATATGTCTGGATTATGAGGCCGGGCAGATCTCCTTTTATGCCCTGTGTGACCCCATCAGACACCTCCACACCTTCACTGCTGCCTTCACTGAACCTCTCCATGCTGTGTTATGGGTATATACAGGTAGTGTAAAAATATCAGGGGAGGTAAGAGATCCACCCACTGATGACATCACAGGAAAGTAACTGTGATTGGCTGATTATCAATACTTGCTAGTTATCTGTGATTTCCAGGGACAGTCCTGTCATAAGAATTTCTGTTACTGGAAACATCCCTGGAGTTCTGTTCTGAACAATCATACCATGAAATCCTCATTTCTTGTAAACAAGAATTCTGAAAATTTCTTATCATCACCTGATACAAAATGAAATAATCTGACACGAATACAGAAATCAGAATACCAAGACTATACATATATGTGTGGGTCCCAAGTATAAATAATGTTTTATTGTTGCCTTAAAGAGTAACTGTTATGCATAAAGTACTGAATCAATTATCTATTGTAGGCTATTAAATTGTTAAAAAGGATGCTGACAAGGCAATTCAAAAGTTTAAATCAATCTTACTTTTTTCCCAGTTACTTTTTCTTTCCTCATGCCCCCAGGCTCTAATAGCGTACGCAGACGCAAAAGAGAAGTGACATGCAGGCTGAATCAGCCTGATTGGCTGCAGCCTCTGTCACTCACCTCTCTCCTCTCTCTTTTTGGCCGCCTGGTCTCCCGTTCTCTCTGTGGTTGCAGAGGCAGCTAGGGGGGGCCAGAGGCTGTCTCCTGTCAATGGCCTTGGCTTCCCTCCTCCAGTGACATTGACCCTCTCTCTCCGCCCCATCTGCCGCCGGCCGCCGCCGCATTCCCCCTTTTTTCCCGTGCTGCACATCAGGGAAGGATAAAGGCGATGCACACAAACTCACCTACTAATGGTTCCAGGCGATGCAGTTCCCTTCTATTCTCTCTGCACTACCGCCGGCAATAGTGCAGAGAATAGATGGGAACGGCAGCCCTTGGATCCATTAGTAGGTGAGTCTGTGCCAGCTGCATTTATCCTCCCCGCTGTGCTCAAAATCAGTGCGGGGAGGAGGGGATCGGGCTGGGGGAAAAATCTTCCATGGAGACAACAAGATGGTCACTGCCAGTAAGTATTTAAATACTTACAAATGTATTTTTTGGGGGGGCTCATTATGGCTAACAGTTGCTCTTTAACCACTTAAAGAAAACCTGAACTGAACATTAAAAGTCAAAATAAGCATACACAAGTCATACTTCCCTTCCATGTAGTCTACTCCTCAGTGTCTTTCTCCTGTCCCGCGTCCTGTTTGTTCACTGTGATCAAGGGCATTTTCCGTCCTCCATTTTGAAAATGGCCATTACCCATAACAGCTTTCTGGTCAGCACACAGTTAAACTGTAACATCGCCCACTTGAGCCATAGGGAAACATGGACATTACCTGGTACATCAGTTTTCCTCTCAGCTATAACTGACAGCAACTGATGTTTTACTGACAGCAACTGATATATTTCAGATCTGACAAAATATTGTCAGAACTGGAAGGGATTAATGTCAGAAGAAAATGGTGAGCTTCTGTAAGGAACTGAAGGCAAGGTAACTATGTAATGTTCATTTCAAGTTACCTCATGTGTTTATTTCAAATATTTTTACTCAGTACAGGTTCTCTTTAAGGACTGCAGCCTTAAAACCCCTTAAGGAACAGACACTTTTTTTCCATTCAGACCACTACAGTTTTAACGGTTTATTGCTCGGTCATACAACCTACCATCTAAATGAATTTTACCTCCTTTTCTTGTCACTAATACAGCTTTCTTTTGGTGCTATTTGATTGCTGCTGTGATTTTTAGTTTTTATTATATTCATCAAAAAAGACATGAATTTTGTCAAAAAAATGATTTTTTTTTTAACTTTCTGTGCTGACATTTTTCAAATAAAGTAAAATTTCTATATACATTTTTGTCTAAATTTATTGTGCTACGTGTCTTTGATCAATAAATACAAATAAGTTGTCAGGATCTGCACCGTCTAAAATCTTCATTTATTTATAGTTCAGTAAAAAGGCATAAAAATAATAGTGTGCCAGGTCGCCGGGACAACTTATTTGAATTGGATTTGCTGTATGCTCCAGGGGAGATCACAGCACGTCATCAATCATCCACTGGTGCTTTCACACATTTGTGATTTTTTGATCAATAAATAGACACTTATTGGATTTTTTTTTGTTTGGGTAAAAGTTATAGCGTTTACAAACTATGGTACAAAAAGTGAATTTCCCCAGTTTGAAGCATCTCTGACTTTTTTGAGCACCTGTCATGTTTCATGAGGTGCTAGAATTGCAGGATAGTATAAATACCCCCCAAATGACCCCATTTTGGAAAGAAGACATCCCAAAGTATTCAGTGAGAGGCATGGTGAGTTCATAGAAGATTTTATTTTTTGTCACAAGTTAGCAGAAAATGACACTTTGTGACAAAAAAAAAATAAAATAAGAAAAAGTTTCCATTTCTGCTAACTTGCGACAAAAAAAAAAAAGAACTCTGCCACGGACTCACCATGCCCCTCTCTGAATACTTTGGGGTGTCTACTTTCCAAAATGGGGTCATTTGTTGGGTGTGTTTACTGTCCTGACATTTTGGGGGGGTGCTAAATTGTAAGCACCCCTGTAAAGCCTAAAGGTGCTCATAGGACTTTGGGCTCCTTAGCGCACCTAGGCTGCAAAAAAAGTGTCACACGTGGTATTGCTGTACTCAGGAGATATAGCATAATGTGTTTTGGGGTGTATTTTTAAACATACCCATGCTGAGTGGGAGAAATATCTCTGTAAATGAGAATTTTTTTTTATTTTTTTTTTTACACACAGTTGTCCATTTACAGAGATATTTCTCCCACCCAGCATGGGTATGTGTAAAAATACACCCCAAAACACATTATACTACGTCTCCTTAGTACGGCGATACCACGTGTGACTCTTTTTTGCAGCCTACGTGCGCTAAGGGGCCCAAAGTCCTATGAGTACCTTTAGGATTTCACAGGTCATTTTGAGGACGTTAGGCCCCTTAGCGCACCTAGGCTGCAAAAAAGTGTCACACATTTGGTATCGCCGTACTCAGGAGAAGTAGTATAATGTGTTTTGGGGTGTATTTTTACACATACCCATGCTGGGTGGGAGAAAGATCTCTGTAAATGACAATTGTTGGATTTTTTTTACACACAATTGTCCATTTACAGAGATATTTCTCCCACCCAGCATGGGTATGTGTAAAAATACACCCCAAAATACATTATACTACTTCTCCTGAGTACGGCGATACCACGTGTTGCAGCCTAGGTGCGCTAAGTTGCCCAAAGTCCTATGAGTACCTTTAGGCTTTCACAGGTCATTTTGAAGCATTTGGTTTCTAGACTACTCCTCACGGTTTAGGGCCCCTAAAATGCCAGGGCAGTTTAGGAACCCCACAAGTGACCCCATTTTAGAAAGACAACACCCCAAGGTATTCTGTTAGGTGTATGGTGAGTTCATAGAAGATTTTGTTTTTTGTCACAAGTTAGTGGAAATTGATTTTTATTTTATTTTTTTTCAAAAGTGTCATTTTTCACTAACTTGTGACAAAAAATAAAAACTTCTATGAACTCATCATACACCTAGCAGAATACCTTGGGGTGTCTTCTTTCTAAAATGGGGTCACTTGTGCGGTTCCTATACTGCCCTGGCATTTTAGGGGCCCAAAACCGTGAGGAGTAGTCTGGAAACCAAATGCCTCAAAATGACTGTTCAGGGGTATAAGCATCTGCAAATTTTGATGACAGGTGGTCTATGAGGGGCCGAATTTTGTGGAACCAGTCATAAGCAGGGTGGCGTCTTAGATGACAGGTTGTATTGGCACTGAGGTGCAGGAAGCGCAGGTTGTTCTCAAATCGTGACCTGGACATGGCAGCAGAGAACATGGACATGTGATGTATTGGGTGCGTAGATCAATAAGACCGCAATACATTCTTTTTGACTAGACCCATGTTAAGGAGAAGGCCCAAAAAATGTTAAGTTTGGAAACTTGGAGTGGTTTTTCACCAAAAATGGCAGCTTCTCGGATTGGCGGTTGCGTATTGTGTGGCATAACGGTTGGTCTCAGCCACAATTAAGTCGTAGAGATCCACGGTGCAGAACAGATAAAAAAAAGTCTAGGGCCGAGCCATTATCTGTCTCCTCCTGGACTCCAGACTGGGCAGTGGAAGGGGGCAGTACGGGTGCGGTGGAACCAGGGGATTGTCAATTGGGATTTGCCAGCACCTCTGGGAGACTATGGGTAGTACGGGCCCGTTTTGCTGGTGGCTGCGACTCAGGTCTTAATGCACGTGCCACTGAACCAGTTTCTACTTCCATGCTGGTGCTCGCCACTTAACCAGGGTCTATGGTAGTACTGGTGCGATGTCCAGGAGAGGCTACACTGCTGGTACGTGCCTCACCAAGAAAACTCGGATCAGCGCTAGCACCACTCTGCTGCCCTTGAGTCTGATCCTGCGCCACCTGCAGTCCATTGACATGGGGTGTGGTATGCCTGGCTCTAGCCGGGACTTCAACCTCGTCATTGCTATCGGTCAGAGAGCCACTGCTGTTCACGATTCGTATTCTGACCCGGATGATTTGTCGGATGAGGCTTCCCAATCGCATTCACCCCACTGGGCCAGAATCTCGGCGGCCTCTTCAGCGGAATACCCCTTTTTTTTGCCATGGTGGAGTGCTAAATTTAGGGGGTATTCCTCTGAGACTACCCAGGAAAAAGAGCACCTACTGTACCTAATAAAAGTGAGTACTTGTGAAGTAGAAAGCTGTGGTCACTGAGTTTTGATTAAAAAAAAATCAAAACTGGTCTTTACAGCGTCACAGCTATTGTACAGTGTTTTTTGCAGTGATCAGAAAAAAAATTCTGACACTGCGGTGGGGCGGGCTGAATGCAAGTGCAGGCAAACAATCGGTCCTGATCGGTCAAACACTGCGTTTTTAGTGTATCCTAGTGACCCTAACGAAAGGTCCTAGCTAAATAACTGGCCTAACTGTTAACACTAGTGATACTAAAAAAGTGACAGTTTTCATTGATCACTGTTTTTAGCTCACTAGGATAGTGACAGGGGGGTGATCGGCGGGTTCTGAGGGGGATCTGAGGGTGTGGGCGGGTGATCAGATGCCCGCATGGGGGCAGATTAGGGCCTGATCTGATGGGTAGGAGTGCTAGGGGGTGACAGGTGGTGACAGGAGGTGATTGATGGGTGTCTCAGGGGGTGATTAGAGAGAAGGATAGATGCAATCAATGCTCTGGGGAGGTGATCAGGGGGGAGGGGGGGGGGTCTGAGGGGTCTCTGAGGGTGTGGGCGGGTGTTTGGGTGCCTGCAAGGGGCAGATTAGGGTCTGATCTGATGGGCAGCAGTGACAGGGGGTGACGGGGTGATTGATAGGTGATTAGTAGGTGATTACAGGGGAGAATATATGCAAGCAATGCACTGGCGAGTTGATCAGAGGGGGTCTGAGGGCGATCTAAGGGTGTGGGCGGGTAGGTGGGCAGGTGAATTTTTAAGAATTAAGCGCAATTGCACCACAGTTGAACTATACAAGGAAGAGTTGAGGAACCTAAGAAAAAGATTAAAGGAGAAAGAGGTTATTCTTCTAGATTAATCAGCAAAGCATATATAAGGGGTTTAAAAACGGAACATGATGTGTTATTGCAGAAAAAAGATAGAGAAGGGACAAAAAAAGAAGAGGTCACTAGACTAGTGACTAGATATGGAGATCATTGGGTTGAGTTGCAGAAAGTGGAGAAAAATTGGGGGGTGTTAAGATTGGATAGAGAGATAGCCTCTATAGTAGGCGAAAGACCCCATGTGACGGCTAAACGCAGCAGCAATCTAAAAGACATGTTGGTGTCAAGTGAATTTATCAAATCAAAGAGGTCCAATACATGAATACAAAACAAAAAGGGATGTTTAAATGTTTGAACTGCTCACATTGTAGATATGCAAAAGAAGGAAAAACGTTATTTGACAGCTCAGTAGCAAGGAGTTTAAGATCAGAGATTATATAACGTGTGCTACCACCAAAGTAATATATCAAATTCTATGCCCATGTGGCAAGATTTACATTGGAAAGACGGGAAGAGATTTAGGAACTCGAATAGGTGACCATCTTAACAATATAAAAAATAAGAAAGCTCAAAGTGCAGTAGCTGTACATTTCAATGAGTGTCAGGGGGGCAGTATAAAAGGTTTAAAATTTAGAGGGCTCTATAATCTCAAAATTAGCCCCAGAAGGGGAGATTTCAATAAGATATTACTTCAGAAGGAATGTATGTGGATCTATAAATGTGACACAATTACTCCACAGGGAATTAATGTAGACTTTAATTTAGGAGTATTTTTATAAAAAAAAGGAAGATAATAAAAGTGCTCTTCCCTTCTTTACAAGTAAATATGCAGATTATATTTGTTCCCCCTTTTTTCTAATTGATAATGATAGGCAGGTTATGGCCAATAAAGAAATAAATAAGGTGTTTATCACCCTGAAACCCCAGGTGGAAGATCAAAAATGAAAAAAGTGACGAAGGGATTTGGGGTGGGCTGTTCCCTGGAGGGGACAATTTAATCCCTGCCTTTTGATGGGGAGGTGTCTCCCGGGTCCCCTATCGACACAATATATATATATTTTTTGTCCATAGAAGGTTTAAAAGACTGGCTAGAAAAGTATGGGCTTTAAAATTCAGTTTAATGTGTTATATATTAAATAACAATAAGCTATAGTAGCAAAGAGATTAGTCGGGTTATAATTTTTAATCAAGAAACAACAAGAGGAACAGGGCCGGCGCTACCATTAAGGCAAAGGAGGCAGCTGCCCCAGGGCCCCAGAGCTTGTAGGGGCCCCCAGTGGCTACAAGAGGAAAAAAAATTTCAAATCAGCCTTATAGTTTTTGAGAAAATCAATTTTAAAGTTTCAAAGGAAAAAAAATACACATTTAAAAACCTGCTGACTTTAATGGTTAATAGCAAATCCACCTTAAATGCTAGAAACCCTAAATTTGCAGGATATGTTAAGGAGATCATTAGGAATAAGAGGAAAAAACTATTTTTCAAAAAGACCTTATAGTTTTTGAGAAAATCGATGTTAAAGTTTCGAAGGAAAAAAGTATACTTTTAAATGCGGTAAATGTCACTTTTAGTAGCAAACCTAACGGTAGTGTAATTTTACATGCATCAAACGAAAGCGCAATAAATTTCCTGACGGGGTTTCCAGGGGGTCTATACGCAGCCGCAGCACTTTGGCCAGGGATCGCTATTAGTGTTGGGCGAACAGTGTTCGCCACTGTTCGGGTTCTGCAGAACATCACCCTGTTCGGGTGATGTTCGAGTTCGGCCGAACACCTGATGGTGCTCGGCCAAACCATTCGGCCACATGGCCGAACTAAGAGCGCATGGCCGAACGTTCCCCGAATGTTCGGCTAGCGCTGTGATTGGCCGAACGGGTCACGTGGTTCGGACCCGAACGCGCTCTGATTGGCCGAACTGTCACGTGGTTCGGGTAAATAAATACCCGAACCACGTCATATTTCCGCCATTTGTCTGTGGGTTTAGCTTTGGGTAGGCAGGCAGGGTAGTTCGCGCTCCAGCTACGCTAGCCAGGGTCCCCCCAGTCATTGTGTCGCTGCTGGGAATAGTAGTACACCGCTCGCTCAGCCACACTATATAGCATTCTGTTTACTGCCACTCTGTGTACCTCGCTCAGCCACACCATATAGCATTCTGTTTACTGTTCTGTGTCTGCTGGGAATAGTAGTACACCGCTCGCTCAGCCACACTATATAGCATTCTGTTTACTGTTCTGTGTCTGCTGGGAATAGTAGTACACCGCTCGCTCAGCCACACTATATAGCATTCTGTTTACTGCCACTCTGTGTACCTCGCTCAGCCACACCATATAGCATTCTGTTTACTGTTCTGTGTCTGCTGGGAATAGTAGTACACCGCTCGCTCAGCCACACTGTATAGCATTCTGTTTACTGCCACTCTGTGTACCTCGCTCAGCCACACTATATAGCATTCTGTTTACTGTTCTGTGTCTGCTGGGAATAGTAGTACACCGCTCGCTCAGCCACACTATATAGCATTCTGTTTACTGCCACTCTGTGTACCTCGCTCAGCCACACCATATAGCATTCTGTTTACTGTTCTGTGTCTGCTGGGAATAGTAGTACACCGCTCGCTCAGCCACACTATATAGCATTCTGTTTACTGCCACTCTGTGTACCTCGCTCAGCCACACTATATAGCATTCTGTTTACTGTTCTGTGTCTGCTGGGAATAGTAGTACACCGCTCGCTCAGCCACACTATATAGCATTCTGTTTACTGTTCTGTGTCTGCTGGGAATAGTAGTACACCGCTCGCTCAGCCACACTATATAGCATTCTGTTTACTGCCACTCTGTGTACCTCGCTCAGCCACACCATATAGCATTCTGTTTACTGTTCTGTGTCTGCTGGGAATAGTAGTACACCGCTCGCTCAGCCACACTATATAGCATTCTGTTTACTGTTCTGTGTCTGCTGGGAATAGTAGTACACCGCTCGCTCAGCCACACTATATTACATAGTTACATAGGTTGAAAAAAGACATACGTCCATCGAGTTCAACCAGTACAAAGTACAACTCCAGCCCGTCCCCCACATACCCCTGTTGATCCAGAGGAAGGCGAAAAACCCCCCACCAGGCATGGTCCAATTAGCCCCAAATGGGAAAAATTCCTTCCTGACTCCAGATGGCAATCAGATAAAATCCCTGGATCAACATCATTAGGCATAACCTAGTAATTGTAGCCATGGATGTCTTTCAACGCAAGGAAAGCATCTAAGCCCCCTTTAAATGCAGGTATAGAGTTTGCCATAACGACTTCCTGTGGCAATGCATTCCACATCTTAACCACTCTTACTGTAAAGAACCCTTTCCTAAATAAATGGCTAAAACGTTTTTCCTCCATGCGCAGCTCATGTCCTCTAGTCCTTTGAGAAGGCCTAGGGACAAAAAACTCATCCGCCAAGCTATTATATTGCCCTCTAATGTATTTATAAATGTTAATTAGATCTCCTCTAAGGCGTCTTTTCTCTAGACTAAATAAACCCAGTTTATCTAACCTTTCTTGGTAAGCGAGACCTTCCATCCCACGTATCAATTTTGTAGCTCGTCTCTGCACCTGCTCTAAAACTGCAATATCTTTTTTGTAATGTGGTGCCCAGAACTAGTGTTGGGCGAACATCTAGATGTTCGGGTTCGGGCCGAACAGGCCGAACATGGCCGCGATGTTCGGGTGTTCGACCCGAACTCCGAACATAATGGAAGTCAATGGGGACCCGAACTTTTGTGCTTTGTAAAGCCTCCTTACATGCTACATACCCCAAATTTACAGGGTATGTGTACCTTGGGAGTGGGTACAAGAGGAAAAATTTTTTTAGCAAAAAGAGCTTATAGTTTTTGAGAAAATTGATTGTAAAGTTTCAAAGGAAAAATTGTCTTTTAAATGCTGAAAATGTCATGTTTCTTTGCACAGGTAACATGGTTTTTACCGCCAGGCAGTCATAAATGTAATAAAGAGAAGAGGTTCCATAAACAGGGACCGGTAACGCTAACCCAGCAGCAGCAGCAGCAGCACACGTGATGGAACAGGAGGAGGCGCAGGAGGAGAAGGCCACGCTTTTTGAGACACAACAACCCAGGCCTTGCATGAGGACAAGAAGCGTGCGGATAGCATGCTTTTTACCGCCATGCAGTCATAAATGTAATAAAGATAAGAGGTTCAATAAACAGGGACCGGTAACGCTAACCCAGCAGCAGCAGCACACGTGATGGAACAGGAGGAGGCGCAGGAGGAGAAGGCCACGCTTTTTGAGACACAACAACCCAGGCCTTGCATGAGGACAAGAAGCGTGCGGATAGCATGCTTTTTACCGCCATGCAGTCATAAATGTAATAAAGATAAGAGGTTCAATAAACAGGGACCGGTAACGCTAACCCAGCAGCAGCAGCAGCACACGTGATGGAACAGGAGGAGGCGCAGGAGGAGAAGGCCACGCTTTTTGAGACACAACAACCCAGGCCTTGCATGAGGACAAGAAGCGTGCGGATATAGCAGCAATGCTTTTTGCCGCCATGCAGTCATAAATGTAATAAAGAGAAGAGGTTCCATAAACAGGGACCGGTAACGCTAACCCAGCAGCAGCAGCACAGAGCACACGTGACGGAACAGGAGGAGGCGCAGGAGGAGAAGGCCACGCTTTGAGACACAACAACCCAGGCCTTGCATGAGGACAAGAAGCGTGCGGATAGCATGCTTTTTACCGCCATGCAGTCATAAATGTAATACAGATGAGAGGTTCAATAAACAGGGACCGGTAACGCTAACCCAGCAGCAGCAGCAGCACAGAGCACACGTGATGGAACAGGAGGAGGCGCAGGAGGAGAAGGCTACGCTTTGAGACACAACAACCCAGGCCTTGCATGAGGACAAGAAGCGTGCGGATAAAGCAATGCTTTTTGCCGCCATGCAGTCATAAATGTAATACAGATGAGAGGTTCAATAAACAGGGACCGGTAACGCTAACCCAGCAGCAGCAGCAGCACAGAGCACACGTGATGGAACAGGAGGAGGCGCAGGAGGAGAAGGCCACGCTTTTTGAGACGCAACCCAGGCCTTGCATGAGGACAAAAAGCGTGCGGATATAGCAATGCTTTTTGCCGCCATGCAGTCATAAATGTAATACAGATGAGAGGTTCAATAAACAGAGACTGGAAACGCTAACCCAGCAGCAGCACACATAATGGAACAGGAGGAGGCGCAGGAGGAGAAGGCCACGCTTTTTGAGACGCAACCCAGGCCTTGCATGAGGACAAAAAGCGTGCGGATATAGCAATGCTTTTTGCCGCCATGCAGTCATAAATGTAATACAGATGAGAGGTTCCATAAACAGGGACCGGAAACGCTAACCCAGCAGCACACGTGATGGAACAGGAGCAGGCGCAGGAGGAGAAGGCCATGCTTTTTGAGACACAACAACCCAGGCCTTGCATGAGGACAAAAAGCGTGCGGATATAGCAGCAATGCTTTTTGCCGCCATGCAGTCATAAATGTAATACAGATGAGAGGTTCAATAAACAGGGACCGGAAACGCTAAACCATCCCAGATGTTCATTGGTCATGTTACTTGGTTGGGGTCCTGGAGTGTTGCGTAGTCGTTTCCAATCCAGGATTGATTCATTTTAATTTGAGTCAGACGGTCTGCATTTTCTGTGGAGAGGCGGATACGCCGATCTGTGACGATGCCTCCGGCAGCACTGAAACAGCGTTCCGACATAACGCTGGCTGCCGGGCAAGCCAGCACCTCTATTGCGTACATTGCCAGTTCGTGCCAGGTGTCTAGCTTCGATACCCAATAGTTGAAGGGTGCAGATGGATTGTTAGACACAGCTACGCCATCTGACATGTAGTCCTTGACCATCTTCTCCAGGCGATCGGTGTTGGAGGTGGATCTGCACGCTTGCTGTTCTGTGGGCTGCTGCTGCATGGGTGTCAGAAAATTTTCCCACTCCAAGGACACTGCCGATACCATTCCCTTTTGGGCACTAGCTGCGGCTTGTGTTGTTTGCTGCCCTCCTGGTCGTCCTGGGTTTGCGGAAGTCAGTCTGTCGGCGTACAACTGGCTAGAGGAGGGGGAGGATGTCAATCTCCTCTCTAAAGTCTCCACAAGGGCCTGCTGGTATTCTTCCATTTTGACCTGTCTGACTCTTCAAGCAGTTTTGGAACATTGTGTTTGTACCGTGGATCCAGAAGGGTATATAAACCCAGTAATTGGTGTTGTCCCGAATGCGCACAATGCGTGGGTCGCGTTCAATGCAGTTTAGCATGAATTGAGCCATGTGTGCCAGAGTCCTACCAGAATCCTCATCATCCTCTTGTGAGCGTTGTGATAGTTGTTGTGATGCATCATAGTCGTCACCTTCTTCCTGGTCTGCTTCTGCTGACCATTCGCGCTGAATTGTGGAAGTCCAACGTGCACCGCTCTGGCCCTCGTCAGTGGTGGCAGGAAATTCCTGCTCCAACTCCAGCTGTTCCTCCTCCTCTTCTTCATCATGTGTCAGCTTAGCCAACCTTAAAGCGCGAATGAGATTACTCCCATTATCACACACAACCATGGCCGGTTTCAGGTCCAGCGGTGCCAGCCACAAATCCATCTGTTCCTTTATTCCCCTCCAAATTTCCTCCCCTGTGTGCTGCTTATCCCCAAGGCAGATCAGCTTCAGCAACGCTTGCTGACGCATGCCAACAGCTGTGCTGCACTGCTTCCACGATCCTACTGCTGCTGGTGCTGGGTTAGCGTTTCCGGATGAGGTACAGCTTTGAGATGCGTTGGAGGAGAAGGAGTCAGAGAGGTAGGTGCTGCTGTTATCCAGTGGGAGGGACGGCGGTGCAGGTGTTTGCGGCGTGGGCACTGGGCAACACCCGCGCCGTAGCAGGTGAGGATTCGCTGCCAAGCTCCACAAGGTTCACCCAGTGCGCGGTAAGGGAGATGTATCGACCCTGGCCGAACGCACTCGTCCAGGTGTCAGTGGTGAGGTGAACCTTGCAGGCAACAGCATTCTTCAAGCTTCGGGTTATTTTGCTGACCACGTGCTCATGCAACTCAGGCACTGCAGAGCGCGCAAAGTGGTAGCGGCTGGGAACCACGTAACGTGGGATGGCCACTGACATCATGCCCTTGAAGCTGTTTGTCTCCACCACTCGATCTGGCAGCATTTCGCAGGCCAGAAGCTTGGCTATGCTGGCTCTTACTGCCACGGCCTGGGGGTCATTTGCTGGCAATTTCCTCTTGCGCTCAAACATCTCCGAGACAGACAACTGAACCGTAGGGCTGCACAACGAAGGGCTGTTGGTTGTTGTGTTTGATGAACACTGGGAGACCTCAAGAGCACTACTCCGGAAAGTGACAGTGTCAGCGTCATCTGATTTTTTGGAATGTTTTGAACCACGCAATGGCTGGGCTACTGCTGCTGCTGAGGCGGGTCTGGTGGTGAGTCTGGTGAACCCAAGGGAGGCAGTGTTGCTGGTGGTACCCTGTCCTGCCGCGTTTGCCCACAGAGTGGAATGTTTGGATAGCATGTGGCGGCTCATGCTGGTGGTGGAGAGGTTGTTAATACTTTTCCCCCTGCTCAGGCGGGTCTTGCACACCTTGCAAATCGCCATGGTAACATCCTCAGTGCAGTCTTCAAAGAAAGGCCAGACTTTGGAGCACCTGCCTTGCTGGCGATTTCTGTTTGCGCCTCTTTTGCCTCTCACTTGAACTTCCACGCTTGTGGTGCCTGAAATTGCGCGCCGCCTACCTTGTGGCACAAGGCGAACTCGTGCAGCAGTGGGTTCTTCAACAGACTCATCTGTGCTGCTGCTACGACGGCGATGTTCTCGTTCACAAACAAAATCTGGGTCTATGTCCACATTGTCCATACCCTCCTCTTCCATCTCCTCAAACTCGTCATATGTCATTGTGGGGGGCCGCCGCCGTGGAGTACAGCTCCCCAGCACAACCGTCAGGGGAAACACCTCTTCCCTTGCCCCTCCCTCTTTCACCGGATTTCTTCCTCATTTCACTTATCCTTACAGTACACGCTGACTGGCAGCAGTACAGTGGCAGTACAGAAATGCTATACAGTGGTGGGTGAGCGGTGTACCACTATTGCCAGCAGCGACACAGAGCACAATGCTATACAGTGGCGGGTGAGCGGTGTACTACTGTTCCCAGCAGACAAAGAGTGGCAGTAAACACAATGCTATATAGTGTGGCTGAGCCGTGTACACAGAGTGGCAGTTAACACAATGCTATATAGTCTGCTATATAGTCACCCCGAACGGGGTGATGTTCTGCAGCACCCGAACAGTGGCGAACACTGTTCACCCAACACTACTGGGAACGCAGATTTTAGTACCTAAACACACGATACAACATGTTTTCCGGGGTCGGACTCTGAGGCACATACAGATGGTCCCGATCATCATCCTCATCATACAACTCTTCTCCTGAGTCTGACCCACCCACCACCTCTGCCACCCCAAAATCCCCAGACACAGTCACAGACCCCTCATCGTCCTCAACATTAACTTGGGATGCTGGCCTGAGCCCGACCTCCTCTGCCACCCCAACATCCCCAGACACAGTCACAGACCCCTCATCGTCCTCAACATTAACTTGGGATGCTGGCCTGAGCCCGACCTCCTCCTCCACATCAGGCCCCATCATCTCCTCAATGGCAGCCCTCATTAATCGCTCTGGCGCCGGACCGATGGACACAACGTTCTCCTCCGGGGAGGGCTGCTGCTGACCACTGGCTGCTGGGGTGGATGTTATAGCTTGCGTGGGGCGTTGGCTGTTGCTGTTGTTGGGAGTGCTGCTCACAGCGGAGGTCTCTGAGGAACTCATGGTGAGCTCATATAGTGGTTGACGGTGAGTGGAGTATTACTGATCCCAGCAATATACACACTGACTGGCAGAGTACGCAATGCTATATAGTCTGGCTGAGCCGTGTACACAGAGTGGCAGTGAACAATGCTATATAGTCTGGCTGAGCGGTGTACACAGAGTGGCAGTACACACAATGCTATATAGTCTGGCTGAGCCATGTACACAGAGTGGCAGTAAACAATGCTATATAGTCTGGCTGAGCGGTGTACACAGAGTGTCAGTAAACAATGGTATATAGTCTGGCTGAGCGGTGTACACAGAGTGGCAGTAAACACAATGCTATATATAGCGTGGCTGAGCGAGGTGCACAGTGGCAGTACACACAATGGTATATAGTCTGGCTGAGCGGTGTACACAGAGTGTCAGTAAACAATGGTATATAGTCTGGCTGAGCGGTGTACACAGAGTGGCAGTAAACACAATGCTATATATAGCGTGGCTGAGCGAGGTGCACAGTGGCAGTACACACAATGCTATATAGTCAGGCTAAGCCGTGTACACAGAGTGTCAGAAAACACAATGCTATATATAGCGTGGCTGAGCGAGGTGCACAGTGGCAGTACACACAATGCTATATAGCCAGGCTAAGCCGTGTACACAGAGTGTCAGAAAACACAATGCTATATATAGCGTGGCTGAGCGAGGTACACAGTGGCAGTAAACAATGCTATATATATATAGTGTGGCTGAGCGAGCGGTGTACTACTGTTCCCAGCAGCGACACACAATGACTGGGGGGGACCCTGGCTAGCGTGGCTGGAGCGCGAACTACCCTGCCTGCCTACCCAAAGCTAAACCCACAGACAAATGGCGGAGATATGACGTGGTTCGGGTATTTATTTACCCGAACCACGTGACCGTTCGGCCAATCAGAGCGCGTTTGGGTCCGAACCACGTGACCCGTTCGGCCAATCACAGCGCTAGCCGAACGTTCGGGGAACGTTCGGCCATGCGCTCTTAGTTCGGCCATGTGGCCGAACGGTTTGGCCGAGCACCGTCAGGTGTTCGGCCGAACTCGAACATCACCCGAACAGGGTGATGTTCTGCAGAACCCGAACAGTGGCGAACACTGTTCGCCCAACACTACCCAGAACTGAATTCCATATTCCAGATGTGGCCTTACTAGAGAGTTAAACAGGGGCAATATTATGCTAGCATCTCGAGTTTTTATTTCCCTTTTAATGCATCCCAAAATTTTGTTTGCTTTAGCTGCAGCGGCTTGGCATTGAGTACGATTATTTAACTTGTTGTCGATGAGTACTCCTAAGTCCTTCTCCAAGTTTGATGTTCCCAACTGTATCCCATTTATTTTGTATGGTGCTAGACCATTGGTACGACCAAAATGCATGACTTTACATTTGTCAACATTGAATTTCATCTGCCATGTATGTGCCCACATAGCCATCCGATCCAGATCCTGTTGCAATATGACACAATCTTCCTGAGAGTTGATGATTCTGCACAATTTTGTATCATCTGCAAAAATAGCAACATTGCTCACTACTGCATCTACTAGGTCATTAATAAATAAATTGAAGAGCACTGGACCCAGTACAGACCCCTGTGGGACCCCACTGCTAACAGTCTCCCATTTTGAGTACGATCCATTGACCACAACTCTTTGTTTTCTGTCCATTAGCCAGTTCCCTATCCATGCACACAAACTCTTCCCCAGTCCTTGCATCCTCAACTTTTGCACCAGACTTCTGTGGGGAACAGTGTCGAAGGCCTTTGCAAAGTCCAAGTATATCACATCTACAGCATTCCCAATATCCATATTAGCATTCACTACCTCATAAAAGCTGAGCATGTTAGTCAAACAGGACCTGTCTTTAGTAAACCCATGTTGATGCTGAGAAATAAGATTATTTTCTACTATGAAGTCATGTATAGTATCTCTTAGTAACCCCTCAAATAGTTTGCATACAACTGATGTTAAGCTTACAGGTCTATAATTTCCTGGATCAGATTTTTTGCCCTTCTTAAATAATGGGAAAACGTGGGCTGTACGCCAATCCACTGGGACTCTGCTAGTTGCAAGAGAGTCACAAAAGATAAGATAAAGGGGCTTAGCTATAACTGAACTTAATTCTCTTAGGACCCGAGGATGCATGCCATCCGGGCCAGGTGCCTTGTCTATTTTTAATTTATTTAGTCTTGCCTTTACTTCTTCCTGCGTTAAGTATTTAATATTACAGTTAGAAGATTGAGACTCTTCTGCCTCTGTAATTTGCAACAGTGCTGTTTCCTTTGTGAAGACAGAAGCAAAGAAAGCATTTAATAACTCTGCCTTACCTTGGTCATCCACCATTGAGTTCCCACCCTCATCCTTTAGGATTCCTATACAGTCAACCTATCTTTTTTTAGAGTTGATGTACTTGTAAAACTTTTTTGGGTTAGATTTGATATCCCTAGCGATTTGATTTTCAGCTTCGATCTTTGCCAGCCTAATTTCTTTTTTACAATTTTTATTGCACTCCTTATAATTGCTTAGTGCAGCCTCAGTCCCCTATATAGCATTCTGTTTACTGCCACTCTGTGTACCTCGCTCAGCCACACCATATAGCATTCTGTTTACTGTTCTGTGTCTGCTGGGAATAGTAGTACACCGCTCGCTCAGCCACACTATATAGCATTCTGTTTACTGCCACTCTGTGTCTGCTGGGAATAGTAGTACACCACTCACCCGCCACTGTATAGCATTGTGCTCTGTGTCGCTGCTGGGAATAGTGGTACTGTATAGCATTTCTGTACTGTCACTGTACTGCTGCCAGTCAGCGTGTACTGTAAGGATAAGTGAAATGAGGAAGAAATCCGGGAGGGAGGGGCAAGGGACGAGGTGTTTCCCCTGACGGTTCACGTACAGGCCACAGGGGAGCACCGAAGAAAACCCACTCAATACCGCCCATGTTGTCCAGGACAACAACCCTCACAAATCCAAAAGAACAGGACCAGATAATTACTTGGATGACCTCAAGCGTCCAGCAGTGGGTTAAGCAGCACCAGCACATCACGCACGAGGTCCGAGTCCTCAGCCAGTTACAAGGAGCCAGTGGGCACAAAGCTGACACAACCGGCAGCGACACCACGCACACAACTGCCAGATAACCAGTCCGATGAATTACCTCAGGACACAATGGGGTATTCGCAGGAGCTATTCCCAGCCCAACAAACTTCCACCTTTCAAATAGAGATGTCGCGAACCTCCGATTTTTGGTTCGCGAACCGGGTTCGAACTTCCGCGGAAGGTTCGGTTCGCGGAAAAGTTCGCGAACCGCAATAGACTTCAATGGGGAGGCGAACTTTGAAAAATAGAAAAAATTATGCTGGCCACAAAAGTGATGGAAAAGATGTTTCAAGGAGTCTAACACCTGGACGGGGGCATGGCGGAGTGGGATACATGCCAAAAGTCCCGGGGAAAAATCTGGATGTGACGCAAAGCAGCGTTTTAAGGGCAGAAATCACATTGAATGCTAAATTGCAGGCCTAACGTGCTTTCAAACATCTTGCATGTGTATACATCAATCAGGGAGTGTAATTAGAGTACTGCTTCACACTGACACACCAAACTCACTGTGTAACACACCGCAAACAGCTGTTTGTGTAGTGACGGCCATGCTGGACTACTGCGCAACATGGCGAGATTGCTCTTCCTCACTCAGTGATGTCAGGTAATGTGTGACTTCCTTCTCAACTTTCCATGGCATTGTTAAAAAGCTTACGTTTTTTTTTTAAATTACATTTTCTACTTGCTGTGTACTTGTTCAGTACCGAGAATCCTGTGGAGGCGGGCAAGTCTGCCATTGTGACCCCGGCTAATGGCCGGGGTATGAGGGGTTTGAATCCGGTGTGGAGCTTGAGCAACGGCTACCACTACACATCCAAGGAGGGCAGCGGGCAGGCATGCACGCCTGCCCGCCCCGAGGTAGTGACCAAAAACAACAATACAGGAGGAGGACTTTCGAGGCCCTGCTGTGTATTTGAAATGAATGTACTTTAAATCCTTTAACGAGAACCAGTTATGGCGGGCAAAGATGACACCACATTCCTTTCACGAGAATCATATGGAGGTGGGCAAGTCTGCCATTTGTGACCCCGGTTAATGGCCGGGGAATGAGGGATGGAATCCGGTGTGGAGCCTGAGAAACGGCTACCACTACACATCCAAGGAGGGCAGCAGGCAGGCATGCACGCCTGCCTCGAGCGAGGTAGTGACCAAAAATAACAATACAGGACTCAGGAGGACCTTTTGCGGCCCTAATTGAAATGAATTAACTTTAAATCCTTTAACGGGAATCCGTTATGGAGGGCAAGTCAGCCATTGTCACCGCGGGGAATAAAGGTTGGATTCCGGCCCGAAGTGGGAGCCTGCTGAGACCCATGCTGTAGCTGCCCTGACCGTGCTTTGCAGACCAGGCATCTGTGGTCAGATGGACCCTTAAGCCAGCGGAAGACAAACCAAGTCGAAAGCATTTGCCAAGAATGTTTTACAGAGGGCAAGTTTTTTTGCCCTTTTTTTACATTTTTTGAAAATGATAGATGGTTGTATTTTTAAATTGTTTGAAAGTTTAGATAATTGTATTTTTAAATTGTTTAAAAGTGTATCCATTCTTCCTCCCCCCAGCCACGAACAATACCATGGGAACGTGGAGCAGCACAAGCCCCCTGTGACGGCTGCCGCGGTTGTTCTCCGCGGCTTGTCTTTTGAGGGGTGCTGCTTTTCCTCAGGTGTTCTTGCCAATCATAGCTGTTTGTGCCTTCTCTCCAGGTGCCTTCGTAAAGCAATTGTCCCTACGTGACAGTTGGCCTTTCCACGGCTCAATTTTTGCTGGCAGAGACAACAGATGGCTTTGCTCCGATCTGAGACACACACGTTAAAAAATTTCCAAACCGCTGAGCCCCCCTGGGCTGATGGCGCTACGGTGGCATCAGCAGCTGAGGTTGAAGGGCATGTTGGCTGTCTGGCCATAGCGGGCGATACATGGCGCCGGACACTGCCCCCAGCTGTTTCTGAGGACGAGCTCCCTCTTGTATTGCGTTCCGGAGTTGGAGCCTGATCAACGTCTACCACCACACATCCAGGCAAGGGAGGCAGGCAGGCATGCACGCCCGCCCCGAGGTAGTGACCAAAAATAATACAGGACTCAGGAGGACCTTTTTGGGGCCCTAATTGAAATGAATTAACTTTAAATCCTTTAACGGGAATCCGTTATGGAGGGCAAGTCTGCCATTGTCGCCGCAGGGAATGAAGGTTGGATTCCGGCCCGAAGTGGGAGCCTGCTGAGACCCATGCTGTAGCTGCCCTGACCGTGCTTTGCAGACCAGGCATCTGTGGTCAGATGGACCCTTGAGCCAGCGGAAGACAAACCAAGTCGAAAGCATTTGCCAAGAATGTTTTACGGAGGGCAAGTTTTTTTGCCCTTTTTTTACATTTTTTGAAAATGATAGATGGTTGTATTTTTAAATTGTTTGAAAGTTTACATGGTTGTATTTTTAAATTGTTTAAAAGTGTATCCATTCAAGTGCAAGTTATGCAGGTATAATGTGCAGTCACAGATGCAGTGAAAGGTATGCAGTGACTGCAAACAGCCGTTTGTGTAGTGACGGCCGTGCTGGACTGGTGCGCACCGTGACGAGAGTGCAGGTGATGGTGGCTTTTCAGCCCATATGCTCGCCCGGCTGATGTAGCTGAATGACAGAACAGTGACTGTCCAGCTGATCAAATTTGGTCTGACCACAATGAAGCAACGACCTTATTATCTTTTGTGTGCCACCGCCACCCGAGACACTCAAATAGCCGGCGGTCATTGCTTCATTGTGATGCGCAAGCCCCTTCACCGCGGCAAGGTAATGATCACGAAGGGGGATGGGCACATGTACACGCACCAGAAAAATTAGTGTAGCGGCCGCTGCTAGCAGCGGCCTTAAAAATTCAGGAATCCGCCTAGAGTCCTGGACCCTGTTGGTAGTGGCGGAGAAGGCAGTCAAGCGGCCTGCAGGCAGAGATGCTGTGTGTGGGGACTGACTTAGTCTTCGGTCGTGCAGTAGCCCTCCGTGATCCATTCCTCATTCATTTTGATAAAGGTCAGGTACTGAACACTGTCGTGACTTAGGCGACTTCTCTTCTCAGTAACTATGCCTCCAGCTGCACTGAAGGTCCTTTCTGACAGGACGCTTGCGGCAGGGCAAGAGAGAAGTTGTATGGCAAATTGGGACAGCTCTGGCCACAGGTCAAGCCTGCGCAACCAGTAGTCCAAGGGTTCATCGTCGCTTTTCGCAGAGTCTACATCCACACTCAAGGCCAGGTAGTCGGCTACCTGCCGGTCCAGGCGTTGGTGGAGGGTGGATCCGGAAGGACTATGGCGAGGAGTTGGACTAAAGAACGTCCGCATGTCCGACATCACCCTGAGATCGCTGGAGCGTCCTGTCCTTGCCTGCGTGGACTTGGGAGGAGGAGGGTTACTGCCAGTGGTACCTTGATTGCGTTGTGCAGCCACATCACCCTTAAATGCATTGTGAAGCATCATCGACAGCTTGTTCTGCAAGTGCTGCATCCTTTCCGCCTTTTGTTGAGTTGGTAAGAGGTCCGCCACTTTGTGCCTGTACCGAGGGTCTAGTAGCGTGGCCACCCAGTACAGGTCATTCGTCTTGAGTTTTTTTATACGGGGGTCCCTCAACAGGCTGGACAACATGAAAGAGGACATTTGCACAAAGCTGGATGCAGACGTACTCTCCATCTCCTCTTGCTCTTCCTCAGTGACGGGACGCAACTCCTCTTCCTCCCCCCAGCCACGAACAATAGCACGGGAACGTGGAGCAGCAGAAGCCCCCTGTGATGGCTGCCGCGGTTGTTCTCCTTCCGCCGCCTCTTCCTCCTCCACAGAAACACCTTCCTCATCATCACCATCATCAGAGTCTGACTCCTCTCCTTCCCCACACGACTCCTCTTCTTCCTCCTCCTCCCCCCTCTGTGCTGCCGCCGGTGTTGTGGAAACATCGGGTTCGTGTGTAAATGGCTCCCACGACTCCTGCTGCCCTAACTCTTCTTGTTCACGCTCCTCCACAGCTGTATCCACCACTCTACGCACGGCACGCTCCAGGAAGTAGGCGTAGGGGATCAAGTCGCTGATGGTGCCCTCATCGCGACTCACCAGTTTGGTCACCTCCTCAAAGGGCTCCATGACCCTGCATGCATTTCGCATCAGTGTCCAGTTGTTGGGCCACAACATCCCCATCCTCCCAGATTGTGTCCTTGTACTGTAATGATACAGGTACTGGGTGACGGCTTTCTCCTGGTCTAGCAGGCGAGAGAACATCAGCAGGGTGGAATTCCAGCGAGTCGGGCTATCGCAAATCAGGCGTCTCACCGGCAAGTTGTTTCTACGCTGAATCTCCGCAAAGCGTGCCATGGCCTTGTAAGAGCGCCTGAAATGCCCACACAACTTCCTGGCCTGCTTCAGGACATCCTCTAAGCCTGGGTACTTGGACACAAATCTTTGCACGACCAGATTAAGCACATGTGCCATGCAGGGTATGTGTGTCAGCTTTCCCAAATTCAACGCAGCAATGAGATTGCTGCCGTTGTCACACACCACGTTGCCGATCTCAAGCTTGTGCGGGGTCAGCCATTGCTCCACCTGTTTGTTAAGAGCAGCCAGGAGAGCTGCTCCAGTGTGACTCTCCGCTTTCAGGCAAGACATGTCTAACACTGCATGACACCGTCGCACCTGGCATGCAGCATAGGCCCTGAGGTGCTGGGGCTGTGTAGCTGGAGAGGAGATGGCGGCACCAGCCAAGGAGGAGGAGGAGGAGGATGATGACAGCGAAGCGGTGAGAGCAAATGGAGAGGAGGTGGCTGGAGGCCTGCCTGCAAGCCGTGGAGGTGTGACAAGTCGGTCCTCTGCGCAGCCACGTACTCCCTGCTTGCTGCCATCGGTCACCAGGTTGACCCAATGGGCTGTGTATGTAATGTAGTGGCCCTGCCCGTGCTTGGCAGACCAGGCATCCGTGGTCAGGTGGACCCTTGACCCAACGCTGTGTGCCAGAGATGACACCACTTGCCTCTCAACTGCACGGTAGAGTTTGGGTATGGCCTTTTGTGAAAAATAATTGCGGCCTGGTATCTTCCACTGCGGTGTACCAATGGCCACAAACTTACGGAAAGCCTCCGACTCCACCAGCTTGTATGGTAATAGCTGGCGAGCTAATAGTTCCGCCACGCCTGCTGTCAGACGCCGGGCAAGAGGGTGACTGGCAGACATTTGCTTCTTCCGCTCAAATACTTCCTTCACGGACAGCTGGGTACTGCTGTGGGCAGAGGAGAAGGAACCGCTCAAGGGAAGAGGCGGTGTGGAGGAGGGTGGATGTGAAGGTGCAAGGGAGAAATTGGATGAAGACGATGCACCTGAAGGAGGAAGAGGAGAAGGAGGGTGGCTTGTCTTTTGAGGGGTGCTGCTTTTCCTCAGGTGTTCTTGCCATAGCTGTTTGTGCCTTCTCTCCAGGTGCCTTCGTAAGGCACTTGTCCCTACGTGAGAGTTGGCCTTTCCACGGCTCAATTTTTGCTGGCAGAGACAACAGATGGCTTTGCTCCGATCTGAGACACACACGTGAAAAAATTTCCAAACCGCTGAACCCCCCTGGGGTGATGGCGCTAGGGTGGCATCAGCAGCTGACGTTGAAGGGCATGTGTGCTGGCTGGCCATAGCTGGTGATACATGGCGCCGGACACTGCCCCCAGCTGTTTCTGAGGACGAGCTCCCTCTGCTTCTATCATGGAGTCGTCTCCTCCTACTCCTCTCTGACTCCTCCTCTGAACTGTCCACCTGGTCATCTCCTCTACCGGGAACATATGTGGTATCCGTATAATCGTCATCATAATCCTCCTGGCCAGCTGCACTTTCCTCAGACACCTCCTCAAGTGCACCAACTTCAGGTGGTCCACCATCATCCCCATCCACACACGTTACGTCCATACTATCGCCACCTAACTCAGACGTATGAGGTGGTGTACCTGCGCCTTCTTGTTGTTGCAGTAGTGGCTGGGAATAAGTGATTTCACCACCACCACCAAATAACTCCTGCGAAGTGTCAAATGCAGCGGATGTGGTGCTTGTTGTAGCGCTGGTGGCTGCGGGAGATGAGGTGTTCTGTGTTAAATACTCAAGCATGTCCTCACAATTTTGGGAAGTGATGGCACGTGCCTTCTTCTGAGCACTGTATTTTGGGGCAGGTCCGCACGAAATCACAGCAACACCACCTCGCACAGCCACAGACCTGCCGGTGCCTGGTGGCCTTCCTCTGGGTCTGCCTCTACCTCTTCCTCTACCTGGTTTGTCCATTTTGTCCATCTCGGGGGTATGCTAGCTATATGCAGTGAGGTGGGTTCTCACTCAACACAACAGGTAGTTAGATGCAGCGAGGTGGCCAGGTGGGTTCTCACTCAACACAACAGGTAGTTAGATGCAGTGAGCTGGGTTCACTCAACACAACGCTAGGTATATGCAGTGATGAGGTGGGTTAAGTAAACACAACAGGTACTGGGTAGTTAGATGCAGTGAGCTGGGTTCACTCAACAGTAAAGGTACTTAAGATGCAGTGTGAGGTGGGTTCTCACTCAACACAACAGGTAGTTAGATGCAGCGAGGTGGCCAGGTGGGTTCACACTCAACACAACAGGTAGTTAGATGCAGTGAACTGGGTTCACTCAACACAACGCTAGGTATATGCAGTGATGAGGTGGGTTAAGTAAACACAACAGGTACTGGGTAGTTAGATGCAGTGAGCTGGGTTCACTCAACAGTAAAGGTACTTAAGATGCAGTGTGAGGTGGGTTCTCACTCAACACAACAGGTAGTTAGATGCAGCGAGGTGGCCAGGTGGGTTCTCACTCAACACAACAGGTAGTTAGATGCAGTGAGCTGGGTTCACTCAACACAACGCTAGGTATATGCAGTGATGAGGTGGGTTAAGTAAACACAACAGGTACTGGGTAGTTAGATGCAGTGAGCTGGGTTCACTCAACACAAAGCTAGGTATATGCAGTGATGGAGGTGGGTTAAGTAAACACAACAGGTACTGGGGTATATGCAGTACTGGGTAGTACAATGTGCAGCTCCCTGTCTCACACACAGGTAGTCACTGAATGTGCTGGGCTGCTGGCAGTGGCACACACACTATCAATTAGCAAGGCTGTGCATGCAACAAAAGTGTCAGTTTGACACACAGAAAAAAAATAAAAATGTACAGGTTGAGCTCTGAAAAGAGCTGTTGCTGGGTGCTTTAAAAGCAATAATAATCAGTCAGGAGCAAGCAAAGCAGCCTAGAACCTAACTACTCTGTCCCTAGGAGAAAAAGTCTGCAGCAGCTGTCCCTTTCCTCTCACTAGCAGGCACACGAGTGAGTGTAATGGCCGCCGGAGGCTGCCTTATATAAGGGGGGGTGGGGCTCCAGGGCTTAGTGTAGCCTGAATGGCTACAATGTGCCTGCTGACTGTGATGCAGAGGGTCAAAGTTGACCCTCATAGTGCATTATGGGGCGAATCTAACTTCCGCAAAAGTTCGCCTGGTGCAGGCGAACGCGAACCCCCGAAGTTCGCCTGGAACCGTTCGCCGGCGAACCATTCGCTACACCTCTACTTTCAAAGGTCAATGGAGGAACAGCCAGAAATGTGCCCGGATTCACAACCATTAACTGTGGGAAATGCACCGCGCACTGAAATACAAGGCGAGTCCGAGGAGGACTCGGAAACCCAAATCCCAGAGCAAGTTGGGCAGGAGGGGTTGCAATTGCAGGAGGTCGGCCGACAAGATCTGGAAGACGACGGAGTGAGCTGCGCAGAGGTTGTTCTGGGGAGCTCTACTCCACGGCGGCGGCCCCCCACAATGACATATGACGAGTTTGAGGAGATGGAAGAGGAGGGTATGGACAATGTGGACAGAGACCCAGATTTTGTTTGTGAACGAGAACATCGCCGTCGTAGCAGCAGCACAGATGAGTCTGTTGAAGAACCCACTGCTGCACGAGTTCGCCTTGTGCCACAAGGTAGGCGGCGCACAATTTCAGGCACCACAAGCGTGGAAGTTCAAGTGAGAGGCAAAAGAGGAGCAAACAGAAATCGCCAGCAAGGCAGGTGCTCCAAAGTCTGGGCTTTCTTTGAAGACTGCACTGAGGATGTTACCATGGCGATTTGCAAGGTGTGCAAGACCCGCCTGAGCAGGGGGAAAAGTATTAACAACCTCTCCACCACCAGCATGAGCCGCCACATGCTATCCAAACATCCCACTCTGTGGGCAAACTCGACAGGACAGGGTACCAGCAACACTGCCTCCCTTGGGTTCACCAGACTCACCACCAGACCCGCCTCAGCAGCAGCAGTAGCCCAGCCATTGCGTGGTTCACAACATTCACAAACATCAGACGACGCTGACACTGTCACTTTCCGGAGTAGTGCTCTTGAGGTCTCCCAGTGTTCATCAAACAACAACCAACAGCCCTTCCGTGTGCAGCGCTACGGTTCAGTTGTCTGTGTCGGAGATGTTTGGGCGCAAGAGGAAATTGCCAGCAAATGACCCCCGGGCCGTGGCAGTAACAGCCAGCATAGCCAAGCTTCTGGCCTGCGAAATGCTGCCATATCGAGTGGTGGAGACAAACAGCTTCAAGGGCATGATGTCAGTGGCCATCCCACGTTACGTGGTTCCCAGCCGCTACCACTTTGCGCGCTCTGCAGTGCCTGAGTTGCATGAGCACGTGGTCAGCAAAATAACCCGAAGCTTGAAGAATGCCGTTGCCTGCAAGGTTCACCTCACCACTGACACCTGGACGAGTGCGTTCGGCCAGGGTCGATACATCTCCCTTACCGCGCACTGCGTGAACCTTGTGGAGCCTGGCAGCGATTCCTCACCTGCTACGGCGCGGGTGTTGCCCACGCCGCAAACAGCTGCACCGCCGTCCCTCCCACTGGATAACAACAGCAGCACCTACCTCTCTGACTCCTTCTCCTCCAACGCATCTCAAAGCTGTACCTCATCCGGAAACGCTAACCCAGCAGCAGTAGGATCGTGGAAGCAGTGCAGCACAGCTGTTGGCATGCGTCAGCAAGCGTTGCTGAAGCTGATCTGCCTTGGGGATAGGCAGCACACAGGGGAGGAAATTTGGAAGGGAATAAAGGAACAGACGGATTTGTGGCTGGCACCGCTGGACCTGAAACCGGGCATGGTTGTGTGTGATAATGGGAGTAATCTCATTCGCGCTTTAAGGTTGGCTAAGCTGACACACATCCCTTGCCTGGCGCACGTGATGAACCTAGTAGTTTAGCGGTTCCTGAGGACATACCCAGGCGTGGCCGATCTTCTGTTGAAGGTGCGTCGAGTGGCCAAACATTGTAGAAATTCCAGTACTGCTTTGGGGGCACTCGCCAAGATGCAGGAGCGCTTCAATCTCCCCCACCATCGCTTGCTGTGTGATGTCCCTACGCGCTGGAATTCTACGCTGCACATGCTAGCCCGCTTTTGTGAGCAGAAGAGTGCAGTGGTCCAGTACATGACGGCGCAGTACCGAGGCGCATCCGGACAGCTGCCAAGCTTCTGTGGATCCGATTGGGCCAACATGTTGGACCTCTGCCAAGTCCTCCAAAATTTTGAGCAATCCACGTTGCTTGTGAGCAGTGACAACTCTTCAGTCAGCATTACCATACCACTGCTGTGTTTACTGAAGAGGTCAATGTTGAAAATCAAGGAAACAGCTGTCATGATGCAACTAGGGGAATCTGAAGGAGAAAACGATCAGCGTGATGGTACCAACATCAGGCCATCCGCCTCAGGGAACGCTGGCCCCAGCAGAGAAGAGGAGGAGGAACAGCTGGAGTTGGAGCAGGAATTTCATGCCACCACTGACGAGGGCCAGAGCGGTGCACGTTGGACTTCCACAATTCAGCGCGAATGGTCAGCAGAAGCAGACCAGGAGGAAGGTGACGACTATGATGCATCACAACAACTATCACAACGCTCACAAGAGGATGATGAGGATTCTGGTAGGACTCTGGCACACATGGCTCAATTCATGCTAGACTGCATTGAACGTGACCCACGCATTGTGCGCATTCTGGACAACACCAATTACTGGGTTTATACCCCTCTGGATCCACGGTACAAACACAATGTTCCAAAACTGCTTGAAGAAAGAGTCAGACAGGTCAAAATGGAAGAATACCAGCAGGCCCTTGTGGAGACTTTAGAGAGGAGATTGACATCCTCCCCCTCCTCTAGCCAGTTGTACGCCGACAGACTGACTTCCGCAAACCCAGGACAACCAGGAGGGCAGCAAACAACGCAAGCCGCAGCTAGTGCCCAAAAGGGAATGGTATCGGCAGTGTCCTTGGAGTGGGAAAATTTTCTGACACCCATGCAGCAGCAGCCCACTGAACAGCAAGCGTGCAGATCCACCTCCAACACCGATCGCCTGGAGAAGATGGTCAAGGACTACATGTCAGATGACGTAGCTGTGTCGAACAATCCATCTGCACCCTTCAACTATTGGGTATCGAAGCTAGACACCTGGCACGAACTGGCAATGTACGCAATCGAGGTGCTGGCTTGCCCGGCAGCCAGCGTTATGTCGGAACGCTATTTCAGTGCTGCCGGAGGCATCGTCACAGATCGGCGTATCCGCCTCTCCACAGAAAATGCAGACCGTCTGACTCAAATTAAAATGAATCAATCCTGGATTGGAAATGACTACGCAACACTCCAGGACCCAAACCAAGTAACATGACCAATGAACATCTGGGATGGTGTAGCGTTTCCGGCCCCTGTTTATTGAACCTCTCATCTGTATTACATTTATGACTGCATGGCGGCAAAAAGCATTGCTGCTATATCCGCACGCTTTTTGTCCTCATGCAAGGCCTGGGTTGTTGTGTCTCACAAAGCGTGGCCTTCTCCTCCTGCGCCTCCTCCTGTTCCATCACGTCTGCTGCTGCTGGGTTAGCGTTGCCGCGTGGTCCCTGTTTATTGAACCACTTATCTTTATTACATTTATGACTGCATGGCGGTACAAAGCATGCTATCCGCACGCTTCTTGTCCTCATGCAAGGCCCTGGGTTGTTGTGTCTCACAAAGCGTGGCCTTCTCCTCCTGCGCCTCCTCCTGTTCCATCACGTCTGCTGCTGCTGGGTTAGCGTTGCCGCGTGGTCCCTGTTTATTGAACCACTTATCTTTATTACATTTATGACTGCATGGCGGTACAAAGCATGCTATCCGCACGCTTCTTGTCCTCATGCAAGGCCCTGGGTTGTTGTGTCTCACAAAGCGTGGCCTTCTCCTCCTGCGCCTCCTCCTGTTCCATCACGTCTGCTGCTGCTGGGTTAGCGTTGCCGCGTGGTCCCTGTTTATTGAACCACTTATCTTTATTACATTTATGACTGCATGGCGGTACAAAGCATGCTATCCGCACGCTTCTTGTCCTCATGCAAGGCCCTGGGTTGTTGTGTCTCACAAAGCGTGGCCTTCTCCTCCTGCGCCTCCTCCTGTTCCATCACGTCTGCTGCTGCTGGTGCTGGGTTAGCGTTACCGGTCCCTTTTCCTGGAACCTCTTCTCTGTATTACATTTATGACTGCATGGCGAAAAAAAGCATGTTACCTGTGCAAAGAAACATGACATTTTCCACATTTAAAAGACAGTTTTTCCTTTGAAACTTTACAATCAATTTTCTCAAAAACTATAAGCTCTTTTTCAAATATTTTTTTTCCTCTTGTACCCACTCCCAAGGTGCACATACCCTGCTAATTTGGGGTATGTAGCATGTAAGGAAGCTTTACAAAGCACGAAAGTTCGGGTCCCCATTGACTTCCATTATGTTCGGAGTTCGGCGCGAACACCCGAACATCGCGGCGATGTTCGGCGAACGTTCGCCAACCCGAACATCTAGGTGTTCGCCCAACACTAATCGCTATACAGCCGCAATATGGCTGTATGAAGATCCCTGGCATTTTTTCCTATTTTCCCAATTTTTTTTTTTTTATGTTTAGAGTGTGGGAATTTTTTTTTTTTTTTAAATTATGTGGGGTCCCCCCTCCTGAAACTTTTTAACCCCTTGTCCCCCATGCAGGCTGGGATGGCCAGAATGTGGAGCTCCGACCGATTGGGACTTCACACCCTGACTATACCAGCTGCAAAAAAGGTCCCCTAATGCCGATTTTTGTTCCGGGGTATATGTTGGGGGGGCCCCCCAGGTTTATTTTGCCCTGGGGCCCCATTGTTGCTTAATCCGGCCCTGGTTACAAAACATCATGGAAGGAAAGCAAAAATAAATGGGACAAGTAGTTCCTAAAAAAATCCACAAGATGGTGTGAAAGAGCAAGCCTTCATGAATACGTATGAACTAAGCCTATTTAACCGATTCAGCACCGCAGTGCCGAAAATCTCATGCGTCCGAGCAACGTTCACCTCCCATTCATTCGCCTATAACTTTATTGCTACTTATCACAATGAATTTATCTATATCTTGTTTTTTCCACCACTAATTAGGCTTTCTTTGGGTAGTACATTTTGCTAAGAATTATTTTTTTCTAAATCTATTTTAACAGGAAGATAAAGAAAGAAATTTAAAAAAATCATTATTTCTCAGTTTTTGGCCATTATAGTTTGAAATTAATATACACTACCGTAATTAAAACTCATGTATTTTATTTGCCCATCTGTCCCGGTTATTACACCGTTTAAACAATGTCCCTATCACAATTTATGGTGCCGATATTTCATTTAGAAATAAAGGTGCATTTTTTCAATTTGCGTCCATCACTATTTATACGCTTATAATTTTAAATAATATAATAACATATTCTCTTGACAGGCTAATTTAAAAAGTTCAGACCCTTGGGTAAACTAGTTATGTTGTTTTTGTTTTTTTTTAATTGTATATATTTTTTTTTTTAATAAAAAAAATGTATGTGGGTAATTTTTGGTGTGGGAGGGAAACTGCTAATTTTAAATGTAAAATAATATTTTTTTTTATTAAAAATGTATGTGGGTGCAGTTTACTATTTGGCCACAAGATGGCCACAGTGAAAAAAGTCCTGGATGCGAACGATCTCGCATCCAGGAACTAAAATGCTGGGGAGAAGTTTCCTGGGGGCAGAAATACCGCGCTCTCTGGATAGAAAGCGTCGGTATTTCTACGGGGAAGTTAGATCGGTGAATGGGAATTATATTCCCATTCACTGATCGGGGGGCTAGCGGCGGGAGCGCGCGCGGGGGCGCGCCCAATCGCGCGCAGCAGCCGGCGGCAGCAGCACCTATCTGGACGAGGAAGCTCGTCCAGATAGGCCGAACTGGTTAAGCCCACTAGAGGGTGCTTGAAGCCAGTTTAACGTTCTATGCGTTGAGAAAACTCATGTAAACGAGTGAAACACGCAGGCCACCGTAGGAGCTAGCAGCAGAGCCCTAGATGCAACGTCTTCAAGCCGGGGGAACTGCGCAACAACCTCAGCACGCAGAGTGGAGTGAAGCGGCAGTTGGAAAGCCACTGAGACCAAACCGCCTGCAATGATGGGGAGCTGGAGGATCTCGCAGAAGTAAGTGGGGACGCCCACGAGCTTATCCTTGCTCCAGAAGATTACGGGGTTTGGTAATATTGCAGCAATCTTGTGTGTGGCAATAAGGAATATGGGCTATAACACAATATACATACCTCCCAACTTTTTGAGATGAGAAAGAGGGACACGTAAGCCATGCCCCTGCCACACCCCCATCACACTCCTAGTCACGCATACCATAAAGATTTCATAAGGAAAATATATTGTCTTATAATTCAAACCACACTGGTCCTTTTTATCCTTTTTTGTATTTTCATTCATATTAACATTTGAAGAAAGGAAATATATCAATTTAAAAGATGGGAATAAAGTTTAGAGGCAATTAAACACATTTTTCAGTAGAGAAATACATATATTTACATAGAAAGAGGGACAAAGTCCTGAAAGAGGGACAAATGAGGAGAAAAGAGGGACAGTTGGGAGCTATGAATATATACCCGTGCACTCCTAGCGGTGTGACCTGCATTTAATTTGTTTTTATGGACACTATCACTAAGATTGTTCAACCCAGCAGAAATAGGAAATTGGCCAATAGAAACTGGATAAAGCCATCCTTTTGCAGTAAGCGCTTACTAAGCATAAAAAGAACTCTAATAAAAACCCCTTAAAGGGACAGCGGACAATATATTTTCTGCCAGGAAGTGAGCATAAGTGTATACGGCTATACACAGAATTAATCCTAGAATATGCTGAAGGGTTGTATACATAGGTGGCGAGTGCAATAGATTGGGATGGTTCATGGGGGTTTCATATGTGTTTATATGCAAAGTTTGTAATACACGTTTTTAGAAACATAACAGAATTGTCCAGTGTTTGTTTAGTAAATGGAATTACTGTGCAATGCATAGACAGCTAGTTTGTTTAATAAGCTCTGCATGTCAGACGATAGATGGATGCAAGGTGTGATTGGAGATGGATGGGTGTGGCTTGGTATAACAGGAGATATTGGCAGCGCTTCCAAATACAGGCTGCACCCAAGTTAACCAGCTGCATAGATGTGCAGAGCCCACACAAGGGCAGATTGCACAACTTACATTCCAAACAGATGCAGCAAATGGAGTATGTTGGCTTCAAGAACAGCCTGTGCACAGATTGTTCAATACTAGACTCTTCCACGACGATGTGTCCTCTCGGAAGAGACCTAACCGCTAGCTAAACCTAACCACTAGCTGACAGTTATAACATAGTATGAACCTAAGACTGCTAGCCATAAATGGTCTACACATTTTCTAAAGAACAAGGAAAAGATTGCCAGTGCCCAATCAGGCTGCAACTGAAATGAGACCAACAGGGCACCACCCCCCATGGACTTAAATTACACACCGTGAATACAAATCAGATGCAAAACTATGCACTTAACTCTAATCTAAATAAACTGAATGCAAACTGACACACATGGATGCAGCTAGCCATAAGTTAGAGTGACCATATTTTTGTGGGTCCAACCTGGGACGGGGAGGGGGGCGTGGGGGGGCGGCGCGCTATGCGCCGCGGCGATAAGTGGGGAGAACTGAGGAGCGCGCAGCGACGAAGACTGGGGGGGGGCTGCGCGCCGCGGCGAAAAATGGGCGTGGCCATGACATTGTATGGGCGGAGCTAACGTAATGATGTAACAGCGAGGCATAAGAAAGCAGTGTTTACACCATGATGTGGACAAACGAGACTTTGCATCATGGGTGTGCAGAAACTGTGTGATGCTAATAGTATACCGTAACCACAAAGCAGCAAACATAGCCATCTATGACCATTAAATAATAAATGCAGTAACAGTTACCCCGGACACCAGAAAATAAACGCAATAGGCAACATGTCAGCACAAAATAACCGCAATGCGGGCAACATGTCAGTACAAAATAAACGCAATGCGGGCAAACATGTCAGTACAAAATAACCGCAATGCGGGCAACATGTCAGTACAAAATAAACGCAATGCGGGCAACATGTCAGTACAAAACAAACGCAATGCGGGCAAACATGTCAGTACAAAATAACCGCAATGCGGGCAACATGTCAGTACAAAATAAACGCAATGCGGGCAACATGTCAGTACCAAACAAACGCAATGCGGGCAACATGTCAGTACAAAACAAACGCAATGCGGGCAAACATTTCAGTACAAAATAAACGCGATGCGGGCAACATGTCAGTACAAAATAAACGCAATGCGGGCAACATGTTAGTACAAAATAAACGCAATGCGGGCAACATGTCAGTACAAAATAAACGCAATGCGGGCAAACATTTCACCAGAAAAGAAACTCAATGCGGGCAAACATTTCACCAGACAAGAAACGCACTGCGGGCAAACATTTCACCAGACAAGAAACGCACTGCGGGCAAACATTTCACCAGACAAGAAACGCACTGCGGGCAAACATTTCACCAGACAAGAAACGCACTGCGGGCAAACATTTCACCAGACAAGAAACGCACTGCGGGCAAACATTTCACCAGACAAGAAACGCACTGCGGGCAAACATTTCACCAGAAAAGAAACGCACTGCGGGCAAACATTTCACCAGACAAGAAACGCACTGCGGGCAAACATTTCACCAGACAAGAAACGCACTGCGGGCAAACATTTCACCAGACAAGAAACGCACTGCGGGCAAACATTTCACCAGACAAGAAACGCACTGCGGGCAAACATTTCACCAGACAAGAAACGCACTGCGGGCAAACATTTCACCAGAAATGAAACGCAATGCGGGCAAACGTTTCACCAGAAGATAAACGCAATACAGGCAAACATTTCACCAGAAATGAAACGCAATACAGACAAACATTTCACCAGAAATGAAACGCAATGCGGGCAAACTTTTCACCAGGAATGAAACATAATGTGGGCAAACATTTCACCACAAATGAAACGCAATGCGGGCAAAGTACACCTGGAAAAAAACCATTTACTCACCTGGCAGAAGTCTTCCTCTGGCGCGCTGCTCCGTCCCGGGACCGTCTTGTTTCTCCTGCTCTCTCTGGTCTCCCGCGCTGACAGGGCTACGGCAAGATGGTGCCCGAAGCCCAGTACTGGAGACACAAATAGGTATCCAGTACAGGGCTTCGACAGCCATCTTGCCGTAGCCCTGCTCGCCTGCTGGTGTCGGAACAGACACCGGAAGAGGAGGCTGGAGCGGGGCTGCGGGCAATGAACTGGCACGGCGTCTATAGACGCCGCTGCCAGTTCATGAAGAGAGAGTGGCCAGAGTCCCGAGGCCGGGACGTCCCGCTGCTGAAAGCGGGACGTTTCCCGGGACCTCATGCTGCCTGGGACAGCGGACCCCGAATCCGGGACGCGTCCCGGGCAATCCGGGACGTCTGGTCACTCTACATAAGTAGACTTACATCTTTTTAAAGTGCATCAATCATCTTCTCACTCATCCTCCCAGCTCGCCGGTTCTAGCCAATGTATCAACTGAATTTCCCAGCCAACCTAACTGAAACTGCGCATGCCGCTCTCCTCCTATCACAGAGAGGGCTGTGCAGCTAACTTGGCAGAGGGTAGTGTGCAAGCCAAGTCACCTGCTCGCATGTGTGGCTCCCTATATGTGAGTGTGGCGGCCATATGAACTACTGACTACCCACTCTTTGTTTCACAATATATCTCTCATGCCAGCAGCACCTGCTGACACAGCTGCTAGCCGAGAATTAAAAAAAAAACTCTCCCCTTCTTTGTAGCCTTGGTCAGGCTACAGCAGGTCAGCAAGACCCATAATGCATCACTCCCATTCCTGTACACCCCTGTTGGCCAGAAAACCAACCAACCATCAGAAGTTTACTTTAAGGCTGGTTTCACACCAGGACGTTGCGTTTTAGGGGACGTTAAGGTCGCATAACGTGCCCCTAACACAACGCCTGGTGCTCTCTGGTGTGGACGTCGGAGTGAGCCGCGTTGTGCAGCTCACTCTGGCGTCAGTGGTGCCGTGATGCGTACTCTTGGACGCATGCGGCATCACGTGGTCCCGCCCGGCCAATCGCCGCACAGAGCGGCCGCTCCAAGAAGTAAACACTGCACGTCACTGAGTGCAGTGAATATTAATTAGCCATGTGCCTGGCCGCTCTCCATTCCTCCCCAACATTACTGAGCATGTGCAAGCAGTCTAACGCGGCTCTGCCGCGTGTAAAGTACTGCATGCAGTACGTTGTGTTATGGCGCAGCGTTACACTGTAAGGCAACGTGGGCACTGTGAACAGCCCATTGATTTTTCATTGCTGTGCGGTGAGCTGCGTTACTGGCTGCTCTAACCTGCGCCTGTAACGTCCCACTGTGAAAGCAGCCTGAGGGCTGGAACCCACAGGAGCGCTTTTGGCAGCGTTTTGGCAGCGCTGCGATACGCTAGCGCTTTGCCAAAACGCTGGGCTAATGGTAATGGATGGGGCAACTTCCACAGGAGCGTTTGCGTTTCCCAGAAACGCAGGACCTGCAGCATTTTGGGAGCGTTAGCGCTTCAATGTAAAGTATTGAAACGCTAGCGGAAACGCTCAGCAAAACCTAAACTGAGCGGTTTTGCTAGCGTTTTGCGGTTCAGCACACTGTAACAAAATGAAAAATAATTCACAGGACCAATCAGGATAAAAACGCGAAACGCAAAACGCTACGCACCCGCTGAGGAAAAAAATACAATGTTGCAAAACGCGACCGAAAACGCGCATGAATGCGCTTGCAAACCGCTCAGACAAAACGCTAGCGGTTGCGTTTCGCGTTTGCTGATTTCAGTGGGTTCCAGGCCTAACAGAACTTTTCATACAATTGTATATTTATTAGCAGTGAGAGTCAGAGGACAACAGAATTCAGCAGAATGTGCTGCAAATTGAGGCGTTTATGCGCATGCAATGTCCAGCATGTCTGATCTGCTTCTGATGGAGAAAGTGGTGGATGTTGAGATTAGTACTGCACTAGATTGATCTCTGTCTGGATCAGAAACAGATCAGACCTGCAAGAAATTATACATTGATCAGTTGATCTAAGGTGAAAATTGCATGGTGTGTATACAGTCATGGCCGAAATTATTGGCACCCCAGAAAATACAAATTTCACTGGGAAAATGTAAACTGCAGCCATTCTTACGCTGTTAATGGTAGGGTTCTCAAACTTTGCACACGTGGTCACTGGGTGACTGGGATTAATAATCAGGAAAGTGGGTGGATCCTACAAAAGCCAATCAAAATTCACCTATTGATTTTCAAGGGGATTATTTAATTGCTGCCATTCTTGCAACGTTAATGGTACAAGCCTCAAACCTGATACAGTTGGTCATTAGGTGACTGAGGTTCAAATTCAGAAAAAGGGGTGGAGCCACAAACAGCCAATCAGATTTGTTTTATTTCAATGCAAATTATTGATGCAAAGCTCACAAACTATGTCAGTGAGTAACTGAGTAATTGTGTGTTAGGCCTCTTTTCCACAGACTGTTGATAGGCAGTGAAATGCCTCTCAAACTCTCACAACTGCTCTCTGCTGCCTGGTAACTGCTCACTGAGCACACAGCTCAACAGTCCGTGGGAAAGAGGCCTTGGGTTAGAAAAAATTGGTGGAGTCAACACCAGCCAAATACATACCTGGGCAACACCGGGCCATCAGCTAGTACAACATCAAGCCCAACATTGCAGATCAATCTTTCAATTAATCTTAGCACTTTAACCACTTTGCATCCAGACCTTGTTTCCCACTTATGGACCAGAGCAATTTTGACAGTTTAGCTATGTCCTTATTTAGGCCTCTTTTCCACTAACTGTTGAACTGTGTGCTCAGCAAGCAGTTGCCAGGCAGCAGTGAGCAGTTACCAGGCAGCAACAAGCAGTTACCAAGCAGCAGTCAGCAGTTGTGAGAGTTTGAGAGGCATTTCACTGCCTATCAACAGTTCATGGAAAAGAGGCCTTAATCAGAAACAACTTTAACCCTACCTATATGACACAGAAATTTAAAATAGAAAAAATTATTTTATATATATATATACACACATTTTGTTTTTTTCAAGACAAACTAGGCTTTCATTTTATGCCATTTTTTCCCATAAACAATTTTGTTTTCTATGAAGTTTAACGGGACAACAAGGAAAAAAATAGAAAAAAACACATTATTTCTCAGTTTTACCAATTCCAGTTTAAAAATTAAAAGTGCTACTGTAGATAAAAACCACAAATTTTGTTTGGCTGTTCTTACCGCTTATCACAAAACAGAGATTATGTTCCTGTCACAATTTATGGCGAAGATATTTGATTCTAAAATAATGCTACAAAGTGTATTTTTCACTATGAACTGAGAAAATAAAAATATTTTTAATGGTAAAAATCGATCTCATTAGCTCAGGAAACATATATTCCCATTCACCAATTAGTGCTGCACCTAATGCTAGGTACACATGATGTAATTTCCTGTAAGATCGACGGGTTGAAATGATAATTTCAGACATATACGATCTTCTCTCGATTGATAAGAGGATCAATTTTGAGCAGAAGTTATGGGTAAACCCAGGGCCGGCCCGCTCATGAGGCGGGGTGAAACTTTTGCCTCAGGCGGCAAATTTCCAGGGGCGGCATCCGCCCGTCCGTGTGGGGAGCCGGCCGCCGAGCTGGAGGGGTAGCTGGCAGGACGGGGTATTGGGCCTAGCGGCGGGGAGGGGGGTCGTACCCCCCCTTCCCTCCCTCGCCTGGGTCCCCCGTCCTCCGCTCCCCTCCAGCCTTACATAGAAGCAGCCGCTATTTGTAAGAGGCACGGGCGGGGAGGACTCACCTCTTCCTCGATCCAGCGTGCGCTCCACTGACGTCACTTCCTGCAACGCTGCAGGAAGTGATGTCAGTGGAGCGCACGCTGGGAAGAGGTGAGTCCTCCCCGCCCGTGCGTCTTACAAATAGCGGCTGCATCTATGTAAGGCTGGAGGGGAGCGCAGTTCGGGGGACCCAGGAGAGGGAGGGGGGGTACGACCCCCCTCCCCGCCGCTAGGCCCAATACCCCCGTCCTGCCAGCTACCCCTCCAGCTTGGTGGCCCCCCAAAACGCCCCCACCAGGGGGGGGGGGGGGGTCGGTGGCGGCTGCGGAAAATTTTTTTTTGCCTCAGGTGGCAAAAAGTCTAGGGCCGGCCCTGGGTAAACCAAATATGGTATCAATGAGAAGCTGATTGGACATGTCATGTCACAAATTATTGTTTCGACCCCTCAACCTGACAGGAAATGGCACTGTGTGTATAAGCCTTAATGTGTACCAGAGATGAAGCACCCTCATGTATGTTACCATATATATCTGTGGGAACATTAGAGAAAACACCTACCCTGCTCTCTGTTTCATCCTTTACTGCTCAGTCTGCTTGTTAGCAGCCCTGATAAAATCCCCGACTGAGCATTCAGTCTGGCTTTGCGCAGGAATCATTATAGCTGAGTCTGTCTTCTCTGATGTCTTTTCAAGCCCAAGCCTGCCCCCTTATGGCTTTGTGTTCCTGCTCTGTATACTTGCAGCATCACAGATAGCTGTTATGAGATGGGAGGAGCTGCTGCTGCCGCCGAGGAAGGAGCTATGCCTATGTCTGCTAATGTAAGGGCATATTGAAAAATGTGGTTTTTTATCAATATTTGTTAAGGTGGCCACACACCATACAATTTTTTAAATATCTGTTCAATTTAAGAATTGCAATCAATTTTTCTGACTTATTGTAACATTTCAAAAATATAACCAATGTACCACACACACACCTATGTTCAATTTTTTCCTCAATTATGATAAAAATGATTGGAAACGCAGAGAAAATTGCTAGGGTATGTATATTAATAAATTAACAATCCAACACACACCATACAATCTTTAGTAGAAATTGAAGAGAAATATCTGGCATTCCAGATCGATTTAAATTGAAAAAAACTGGAAATCTGATCGGATTTTTCAGTCGAATGTAAAAAAAGCTTCCGATTTTTTCGAGAGATACGATCGTTTTTATCGAATTACTGTAAAATCGGATCATTTTATTGTATCGTGTGTGGCCACCTTTAGTCACAAGAGTTTTTTTTTAGAAATGGTGATTTTATTTTGCACACAGCCCACTAAATAATATGCTTTTCTGATGAACTGTGTTTTGCATGGAGTTTTAGTAAAAAAACACAAACTACGGCACACCAGAGCAGCAAAAATACCAGGTATAGTATTTATTTTGTAAAATCTATTGGGGGAGATGTTTATTTTATGCCAACGCGTTCATCTCTGGTTTCCTTTAATTGTAGCCACCAATGAGCCAATCTTTTTCATCCAACCTTTCCATTTCTATATAATTTAAGGGAACTGCCTAAATTATCCATTCAATGCATTCACTCAATTTTATCCTTAAATTAAATAGATTTAGTAAAATTGAATGAAAAATATTGGCCACCATTAGTTAAGTTAGACACAACACAGTTAAAACAAAACCACTGAGGCTGAGCTGGGGGTTTAGATCACTCTTTCGATTGATCTTATCCTTTTAATACACATACACACCATGCAATTTTACTACCAGATTGACCATTTGATGGATAATTTCCATCTAGTCCTATCTGCTTGGAAGCACCACGACTGCACTGGGGGAAGCAGAAAAACCACAGACAGCCCTCTCCCGAGCGTGGCCAACGCCTGGTGGGGGAGGGGGGGGGTACTATCCACAACTGCTCCCCAAAGGAAGGATTCCTACCTGATAGCCTAATGCATAAATGTAAGAGTATGCAAATAGAGAGACCTGGGAGCGACATCACTGGGGGGAGCGCAGACGGCCTTCCTGGGCACTGCTACCACCCCGGGAGTCATCCATGCTCTCCACCCAAGAAGGAACAAGTCAGACTGGACTGCAGCGTAGAGACAAAGAGGGTGTGTGCTCATACCAGGCAGCACCTGGCTAAGGGCCCTTTTCCATGGACTGTTGATAGGCAGTGAAAAGCCTCTCAAACTCTCACAACTGCTTGCTGCTGCCTGAAACTGCTCACTGCTGCCTGCTTACTGCTGCCTGGCAACTGCTCGCTGCTGCCTGGCAACTGTTTGCTAAGCACACAGTTCAACTCACCATGAAAATGGGTCCATAGGCCTCTTTTCCATGGCCTGTTGAGCTGTGTGCTCAGCAATCAGTTACCAGGCAGCAGTGAGCAGTTACCAGGCAGCAGTGAGCTGTTACCAGGCAGCAGTGAGCTGTTACCAGGCAGCAGTGAGCCGTTGTGAGAGTTTGAGAGGCATTTCACTGCCTATCAACAGTCATGGAAAAGAGGCCTTATAATGGCTGCAGAAATGTATCTCAAACATTTAAAAGCACTACACATGCAAATTGCATGTGCATACCAGAATACGCAGGGTCTAAGCTGACTCTACTGCTTTTCCATGCAGAAGTCAGCCCACACAAAATCAATTGCATTTCAACAGGGTCGCCTCGTGTACACACAATGCAATTCCCTGGCAGATTGACGGGTAGAAGCAATAATTTCAGACATGTCTGATCCTCTTCAGATCGATAAGAGGATTAATTTTGTGTGGTAGTGATAGGAAAACTGATCCTATTCTCAACGAGAAGCAGATTTGGCATGTTGGAAATGATTGTTTTGACCCCTCAATTAGATGAGAAATTGCATTGTGTGTGTAAGCCGATCTGATGGGAAAATTGCATGGTGTGTATTTGCATTAAAGGGATAAGGCCAATTGAAATGGCTGCAATGGAAATACATATGATGTCATTTTCTGTCAGATTGACAGTCGAGTGATAATTTCCATGTTGTTCGATCTTCTGATCGAGAAAGAGATCAATTTGTGCAGCTCTGATCTCAAAACTGATCTTTCTCAATTGGAAGCTGTGACGCCTTCCCCAGGCGCAAATGCCTTTCGCACGCCTCGAGTGCAGATTTCACAGCGAATATATTTCAAATGCAGTGTCAAATCTTTCCCTGTTACTAGCGGAAGCTCTCAGAAGTTACATCAAAGGGGCAGAAGGAAGTAATGTAGGCCTGGAACCCACTACAAAGCGCAAATCGCTATCGCAATCACTAGCGTTTTAAGGAGCGTTTTGTAAGCGATTTCATGAGCGTTATCGGGCGATTTTGGTAGCAATTTTAAAAAGTGTAAGATTTTTGCCAGCGATTGTGTAGTGATTTGCGATTTTAATTCTGATTGGTCCTTTGAATTAATTTTATTTTTACAGTGTGCAATAATTTAAAAATGCTAGCAAGGATCTTGCGGGACCGACAAGTGAAATATCGATGGGGATTCCCGTTCTCGATGTCTTTCACTATGAACAACCGTACCTACACTGCAATCACCGTGCAAGAGCTGCAAGAGCATTTCCAAACCCTGGATCTCCCTCTTCCTCCACCACCACCCTCTCCGGCCAAAACACCCCCTTTGCCATCCTCACAAAGAAGCCTTTCTAGTTTGCCTCTCATATCCTCGGGAAACCCCGAAAGAGCAAAGGCAGAAGAAACGGAGATCTACTGCACTTAAAGAGCTATCTTCGCAAGTTTTCCAGGATGTCGCCTGATTGAGATAAGTGCCACCCGCAGTGCTATATCTGCTTTATCCTCACCCCTTGTCACCACTGTTTTGTGACATTCCCTACGGGTTCATTACCGCCCAGTAAAAGGGCTCTTGTTATGTTCCCCTATGTTTAAAATTTAATTTTTGGGGATATTTTGACACAGTTAGTTGTCAGTTAGACTTTGACAATGTTCGATTTGCAATGTAGCTCTGTATTACACTTTTCCCTGGAGCCATTTTGTCCCATGCGGCCAAGTCTAACGGCTGAGACTACCCCCCTCCCCCTTCTTCACCAGCAAGTACTTTGCTTCCCGCCACAAAAGAATTGTCCCCTCTACAGAAGACACTTGATCTTCAACTTCAGCTCCCGACCCAGTCTACAGCACCCTCATAGACTGACCTCCTTAATATGCCAGGCTGCAAATACCACGATTACCTTATTTTACTAAAGCTTTTGCCGCTGGACTCTTAAATTATATATCATTTATAGGGGGAACCTCTTTAAAATGCCAATTAGCTATACGCAAATAGGGCTTAAGCTAGCAAATAGCTAAAATGTTCTCTTCTAGGTTAAATATCTAAGTGACCCCTCTGGTAATCACCCTGCTAAAGTCTTTATATTATATAACCCTAATGTCTCCTGTCACGTACTCAATTTAGAATTTAGTAAATAATGGAAACGACCGCTGTGCCTCTGTATGTATAACCCTGAAAGTAATCTCTAGAATGTTAAACTGCGTGTCAGCATATTCAAGGACTAAATGCTTTGTTGAGATACCCCTACCTCTCCCCGGCTACCTCTCCCTCTTCCCTAACTACCTTTACCCCTCTCCCCTTCCCAATCCTATTAGGGTTAATTTCATTTTGCATCAAAATGTAAGTTCACATTGACACAGTGTGTTATTATCTATGTGGGACAATGCGCGGGCTGGACACAGGAGGGCACTGTAGCACCATCAAAACAAAAAAGGCTCCAGCTCCAGCATTATCCTCCGTGGGCAAGATTCCATTAGCTTAGTAACCATTAACCTCTTAAAAGCTAAGCATCCAAATAAACTCATGTATACTAACACGACTCCCACCTACCTATGCTACAGCTCTCTGGGGCTTGGCTCGCGCAGTGTACTTCTGTTATAAGTTGGCCCAATCTCACTATAACAGTAGCTCCTAGACTCTTACACGAGGCAGCTACTTGGGAGGTACTTACCCTAAACTATCGATTGAAATTACGCTGATATGGATTCAACTAATGAACAGCTAAATATGTATGTTTTCAGGTTACATACCTAAGCGACTCATATGGTCACTAATCTGCTAAGCTACTATATTGAACGACCCTAATACCTTCTCTCACGCATTCAAATTGTAAACGGTTGTTATTACTACTATGCTTCTATACATGTGATTTTGAAATTAACTTCTGTGATGTTAAACCGTATAATATCATAGTTAAAGGTCAACTGTATTGCAGAGATAACTCTACCTATCCCCTGCTACCTTTCCCTACTCCCCAACTATCTCCTCCCCTCTTCCCTTCCCAATCCTATCAGGGTAAATTTTATTTTGTATCAAAACGTATGCTTAGGACAACACTGTGTGTTAATTATGGGCTATGTAATGCAACGCGCAGGCTAGACACAGGAGGGCACCACAGCACTACTAAAACAAATAAGGCCTTTGCTTATACAATATCCTCTGCGGACAAAGTTTCTCCACCCCCGTAGATTATCCTTATTTATCACCTGAACTTGAAATTCATCATTAACCTCTTAAAAGGGCCATATCTAACTAAACTCAGGTACGTTACTATGACCCTCATTTATCTTCAGTTGTGCCCTTCTGGTGCTTGGCCTGTGCAATGTAACTTTGTTATATTCTAAAAATCATATGCTCCCCCCCCGCCCCCCACTCTGGGACAAACAGGGTCTCTTGGGAATGCATGCTTCTTTCAAGCTGCAGACATAACTCCCTCCATTAGGTGTTGAGGGACACACATATCAGTATGTACAGACCTCCCTCCTATCGCCCGAACGCGGGTTTTACCCCCGTGACGTTAATGCTTATCTGACGTATCAAAGCCACAGTCATTTACTAATCCCAAGGTCTATATATATATCTTACCCAGCTAACTTCATAGACTTTCATCCCTCAACCCGTTAACTCTATATAGGCTACTTTACCGAATAGATGCCTATCGTAACAGAGTTTATCCTCCTCTCCCCTGTTGTTACTTCTGTTAAGTTACCTGAACCCCCTTTCTACTAAACCACAGTTGCTAACTATTCTCTTCAAGTCACGTATGCTGGAATTCTTAGCACATAAAACTTCTCCAATAATGCCGGGATCTGCCCCGTGTGTGCTCCATGCTCCTCCACTTGTCCCTTGACGGAACATATCCATCAGGGACACACATACTCTGATACCCCTGGTACTTGTACCACCGGTCTCAATACCTCCTAGATAGGGTAGCTCTTGTTGAGTTTATACCCTATCACAATGTGTAAGTTTACTTACTCCAAATCTGCTCCTTCTTCTTCTATTTTCTTTTCAACCCCCTCTCCTTCTCCTTCCTATGACCACACGACGGGAGCGGGGTGCCCCCCCTCTCTTTTCTCAATTCATCCCCCATGAACTCTCCTCTAAAAATTGTCTCAATTAATGCCCAGGGACTTAACTCCCCTTTAAAAAGAACCAAGGCCTTCCAACACTTTAAACGGTCTCAAGCCGACATCATCTGTATCCAGGAAACACATTTTATACAGAATCATGAGCCCAAATTCCTCTACAAAGATTATAGACAGGTCTACTATGCTAGCGCTCAGGTCAAAAAACGTGGTGTATTGATTGCTATTAGAAATAACTTGAGCTTCTCTCTTAGTAAGTCGGTCTCGGACCCGGAAGGTAGGTACATTTTACTGGTTGGCACTTTACAAGATGACTCATTTACCATTATCTCTTACTATGCCCCTAACGATAAGCAGGCTCCCTTCATCTCACATCTTCTCAACGTAGTAAATAAACATAGCAAAGGATTTCTTCTTATTTGTGGAGACACTAACCACTGTCTACACCCGTTCTGGGATAAACAAACGCCGAAAGGGGCCCCAGACTCAGGGAATACGAAACAGACTGAAACAATTAGGTCAGCATTCAAGTCGCTTAAATTAATTGATATCTGGCGAGAGCTGAATCCTTGTAAGAAGGAATTCACATTTTATTCAAGTGCCCATTCCTCCTTTTCCAGAATTGATCACTGCTGGACGCTATCTTCCCTGCTACCCTCAATCAAATCAGCTAAAATTAACCCTACGCCCTGGTCTGACCATAACATGTATGTTATTGTGCTTTCCTCTCTGATCCAACGCCCAACTGAATTCCGCTGGACCTTGAATCAATATCTTCTCACAGATGAAAATATCACACAACAGATAAGTGAACAATTAACTGAATATTTTACTCTCAACGGTCTTGACCCGGACATCCCTGCCCTAACGGTATGGGAAGCCCACAAGGCAGTAATTAGAGGCACTTTCATTCAAATCGCTTCCAGAAGGAAAAAAGAAAAACAGCAGGTACTATCAAAACTAGAGGAAAAGTTTACAGACGCACACATGTTATTTAGGGAAGCCCCTTCTCCAGACAATAAAAAAGAACTTTTAAAAGCTTAAACAGCACTTAACCTCGCTCTGACGGAGTCGGCAGAGAAACAACTTACCTCTGCCAAACTAAAATTTTATCTTAAATGCAATAAGCCAGACACTTTGCTAGCTAATAGACTGAGACAATCGGACTTGTCCTTCAAGCCCATCTCCTTACAGACCGAGCATAACCAATTGTCCGCCAACCCTATTAAAATCGTCGAAACTTTCCGCTCCAATCTTGAAAAACTATACAACTCCCCTGACAAAGCCTCTCCCACGCAGATTAGAGATTTTTTATCCAAAGTACCTCTTCCAGCACTCCCCGAGGGACTGAGGGAATCCCTAGATAAGGAAATCTCTTTACTGGAGGTCCAACAAGTAATAAAACATCTCAAATTAAATAAACAACCAGGACCAGATGGTTTCAGGGCCGTGTATTACAAGAAGTTTAGCAAGATTTTGTCCCCACATTTAGTTAAAGCTTTCAACAACATTCTCAAGGGGGCGAAATTCCATCAAGAAACTATTTCAGCACTTATTAGTATGATCCCCAAACCAAATACTAACCAGCAAATCTGGTCTAACTACCGTCCCATCTCCTTACTAAACTTGGACATTAAAATTTTGGCTAAGATCCTGGCTAATCGCTTGAATACCGAAATCACCACCCTCATACATAATGACCAGGTAGGCTTTATGCCCCAAAGGCAAGCTAGTGATGGTGTCCGCAGACTAACGCATCTAATTCATCATGCTCATCTCACCTCTACCCCAGCAATGTTACTGGCGTTAGATATCACAAAGGCCTTCGATTCTGTAGCATGGCCATACCTGTTAGCTGTGTTGCAGCACTGGGGTTTCGGTGAGAACATGATCACTTGGATCAAGGCCTTGTATTCTACACCATCAGCAGCAATTTCATACCAAGGATTCAGATCATCCCCCTTCCACATTACACGTGGTACCCGCCAGGGGTGCCCCTTATCTCCACTACTTTTCGCCTTACTTATTGAGCCTTTAGCCATTTTTATCCGTAATTCTCCAGATATTCAGGGCATACAGGTAGGCAGTAACATGCATAAAATTGCTCTATTTGCAGACGACCTTACCATGTGTATTACTCGCCCTACCAAATCCTTACTCGCCTTAAATAAAATGTTAGCACAATTCGGGAACATTTCGGGACTACATATCAACCCCACAAAATCAAAAGCACTAAACATTTCCATACCCCCGTTATTAATGCAAGCTCTTCAAGACACTTTTGAATTCCAATTTGAGGACTGCAAACTCCCATACTTAGGCATATACCTCACTAGCTCCTACGACACATTATTCCGCTATAACTACCCCTCATTGTCCAGGGAGCTCTGTGAGATGCTGGAGTGCTGGAAGAGGTACTCAATCTCATGGATGGGCAGAATTGCAGCTGTCAAAATGACTTTCCTCCCCAAGCTCCTTTATGTGTTTCGGTTACTCCCGCTACCCGTCCCTTCTACATTTATCGAAACCCTGCAAAAAAAAGTTAACAACTTTATCTGGGGTCCCAAGAAGCCCCGCTTCAAAAGAAAATACCTACTTCTGCAACGCTCTAATGGAGGCTTAGGCGTTCCCGACTTAAAACTATATTATAAGGCTGCCCAGCTGGCCCCACTGACCAGCTGGCATGCCAATGCAGGGATACCCTGAGTATAGAGGAGCATATCATTCACCCTATCAAAATACAAAATCTCCTCTGCATCTCTCCCTCCGAACGCAATAAAATCTCTAACCCCATACTCCAAAACTCACTTGCAATATGGGACAGTTGCAAATATTCAGGGAAGCTAATATCCCCGCACAGACCTCTGGTTTCCTTCCTAGGCAACCCATCCTTTCCAGCTGGGTTATCATCTCCTGCTAGCTATCACTGGTGGTCTAGAGCTAAACTTACGAGAGTTTGGGACCTTACCACGGATCAAGGAATAAAATCACTAGATTATTTAAAAGAGAAACATAACTTACCCCAAGGGGAAATTTTCAGATACCGACAGATAGCTCACTTCATGAAATCTAATTTGCCCGACAACTCCTCTCCTTCATGTAGAACAGCATACGAAGCAATATGTGCAACAAACCCCTTTTCCCCTGGAGTAATCTCCATGATATACAAAGACTTGACACGAACACTAGCAGAACGGAAACCAGAATATATAATAAAATGGGAAAAAGAATTGGGAGTGAGTATAGCAAACGAAGATCTACAGGATATTTGGAATAATATCCCCCGGGTATCTGTGAATGCTGACCTAATTGAAGTTAATTATAAGCTGCTATTCAGGTGGTACCTAGTCCCACAAAGGTTGGCAAACATCAAACCAAATTCAACGCCAAACTGCTTCAGGGGTTGTGCAACGGTGGGTACCCATACCCACACGTGGTGGAAATGTAAAAAAGTAAACAGACTGTGGATAAGGGTTTGTACGTGGGCCTCATCACTGCTTAACACTCCCATCCCTAAAAATCCTATCCATACACTTTTGGGCCTTCCGTATCCGAGCCTGACCTCTACTCAGAATGCTCTAGTTAACTTTATCTTCACAGCCACAAAATTAGTAATAGCAGCCTCTTGGAACACCACAACTCTATCCTTTAATCAAGTTAAACAGAGACTTTGTCGCATTCTATTTTTCGAGAAGCTTAAAGCTAAAATAATGGATACGATGATAAAAATTTAATAAGATATGGGCTCCCCTTACCAATTATATTCTTGGGCCTGAACTAACTGTATAATCAGGACGTTACTGATTATACCCATCTGGGCTAACAAGTTTAATCAGAAATTTTTTACTTTAATTGTGAGGATAATTGGTGGGCCCCCGCTCTCGTGGTCTCGATCTCCTACTCTACCTCTTTCTAACCCTTTCTATTTCCTTCTCTCTCTCTTCTCCCCTTCCCAATTACCTAAATATAGGAACTGGAAATCTGACTCGATATAACGCTAACCCCAGCTAACCCTTTATCTCAGGAATCCGCTAAGATGCTAGAGCAATCCTTTTAAGGTCGGTAATGCCGATCCTGTCTCACTGGAGATAGGACATCAAAAGCCTATAGTCGTAAATAGGGGAGGGTAGCCCCGCCCAGCCGTTTCGGGTTGAGTGAATGGGTGGATGCTGCCACCCCCAATTGGGTTATCAAACCTCTTAGTACCCAGCTCTTGAGCATCTAACTAGCTCGCTAGAGGCCATTTCTTCTACACGCTAAACTCCGGGTCAGGGTTTCATGTCTCCCACAAGCTCATGTAGTACTGTGACCCATGTTGTTATGCCATGTTTATCCAGAGTTGTATTTCACTTGCATTACTGTTATGTTTGTATAAAGTTATGCATTTCAAAGTTACTACTGTACCTGTAAACTTGTTCTGATTCTATTTTAAAAATCAATAAAAATTATTGAAAGTAAAAAAATGCTAGCAAATCACTCTGTATAGAGATTCATGAGCGATTACGCCAGCATTTATATACTTTACATTGCAGAAACGCAAAACGCTAATGCTCAAAAATGCTGCATGTCCTGCGTTTGCGATTTATTTTGGTAATCGCAATCGCTCCAGTGGAATTTGGCCCATCCATTAACATTAGCTGAAATCGCTAGTGTTTTGAATCGCTCCCTAAACGCTCAAAAAATCGCTCTAGTGGGTTCCAGCCCTTAGCCCTGGTCCCTTATCAGGCTCTTCCTGGAAAGCACAGCCCCCTGCTGACAAACTTGTAAACCTCCTTTCAGCAGAGGTCGTAAAACCAGGTCTGGCTGGGCAAGGCCGTCTCCAGCACCGTCACCTCCACAGAAGAAGCTGGAAGATGCTACTCACACAGTTGGCCTTTTGCCTGAGTTAGCTCAAGACTTGATGCCACAAATATGAAATCAATTGTTGCATGCTTATTAGCTGTGGGAGTGTGTGGCGGCACAAGTGCTTGTCTCCCTGTGACACTGTGTGACCCTGAAAAAAAAAGATCCAGATGGGGGGCTCCAGGGGGGTATGTGAATACCACTGTGCGCTGTCCAGGGCACTACTACATAAGTCATGTGTGTCTCCCCCTTGGAACCCCCTCCTTCCTTTCCTTTCAGGGAGGTCCTGCAGAGAGGGAGAGGGAGTGAGAGGCTTACCAGCTTCCAGCATGACTAGCACTGCACTTGGTACTTTGCCTTGGCAGCATGTCACAGGGGGAGTGGCTAAATACAAAGTAAAAGATGCCTCATTGTTACTGTATTTTTTTTTAAATAACTTAAATACACCCCCACTTATAGATAACATTAGGGTAACAGTGGGAGTAAATGTTAAAAATCCTTCCACTTTAAGATGGTAATATGGAGGTCAACATGGATGTACGAGTCTGTGATGGTGTATAAAGAGTGTACCCCTGCGATTGTGTACACATTTTTTTTTTCCTAAATCAATGCTTTCAGGTCTTCTGCCTCCCTCCCGGTGTCCCTCAGAGGTTTAGGCTAGGTCCACACTTGTCCGTTGCAGATCCGTTTTTGTAAACAATTTTTTTTCTCCCCGTTTTTCTTCAAAGGTCCTTATTAGCAGCCTACATTTCCAGTCCGTGGAAACGTATGCCCACAGCCCTGGCCGTGAGTGGGGGGGCTGCCATGCTGGAGGGGGTAGCAGGCAGGAAGGGGGGCAGCAGTGATCCGGGACAAAAACCGGAATCACGGATACGTTTTTAGAACAAGTGTGAACCTACTCTTAGAGTGCCATTGTGGAGTCCACTGTGAACTTGGAATAATCTACTTTAGAAGCTCCTTCTGACCCAACAGTTTGCAGTGTCCCTCTGAACCTGGACTTGTGCTGTGAGGGACGTAAACTGTGCCTCTTATTATTCACGGTGAACACCAAGATGATACAAATCAAAACAGACATTAAACTCTTTGTATTTATTAACAAATGATAATTAAAACGAAATACCTTCTAAATTCTGGATTGTCATCTACTCTACCTGTTAAATACAAACTGTATCTTAGTATAAGATGTTACATGGCCATCAATCTTCCTTCAGAGTAGCCAAGAGGAGATCTTAAGGCCACCTGTCACCACTGTAACTGAAGATCCAGAGAAGTTCCAAAAACAAGCTCTTCACTTTGCTAGAGATCACACGGAAGCACCTGGGGTTAGATGGCGAGTTGGTGGTGTCCAGTAATGAGGTATCACACAGAAGTCCTCAAGTATGTGATGACAACTGGTGGAGGATCCAGTGATGGGCAAGAAACTCCGAAAAGTTTTATAAAAGTTTGAGGAATGATCTGGTAATGGATATCTTTTTAAAGGTTGTGTGAGTGTTGGAAACAATTACAATTATGTAGTAAATAAGATATTCCATCTCACTTGACAGCTCTAAGCGAGATAAACAATAATTCAGCAATGCTGAAGGCAGTTATCAATCAGAAGATGACCGACTGATGGATTTCATACACCATAAAATTCAAACATCATCATAAAAAATGCCTCCAGATGAATTTGGAGAAAATTGGTGAGAAAACAAATGCAACCACACTTTGGCCTCTATATATTATTGACCTTTTTCTCCAGAGTTTTACCTAGGAGATAATTTTTAATTTTCTCTTTAAAATAACTTTTCCTTTTTTAAAATAACTTTTTTTCTTCTCTTATTTTTTTCTTCTCTTTAAAACAACTTTTAAATTAAATAAAGTACCAAAACCTTGGTGAAAAAGTAGTAACAACATTATTTTAAGTATATTCTTGTTTTCTGGTGGTTTAAAAGTTTTACAAATATCACCTAAGAGAAAATTCAGGAGAAAACAGTAATTGGATATGGGCCAAGGTGTCTTATGGAGCCAACATTTTCAGATTAATATCCCGGTAATTACCACAATGACAGGCTTTGGGCTCTTCTGTGGTTCTGAGTACAACAGGCAGAAATGTTGCAGTTTCTGTTGGGTGAATACAAAGACAGACTTGTAGCACCTAATCCTCCTTTCCCATGAAGAAAATTCAGATATGCCAATTAACCTACCAGATTCCTAGAATGAACCCACATTAACTGTAAGAGTGTTCCAACTAAAACGCATCCCAGAAGCCACCACACCGTCCACCACTGAATAAAGAAACTACTAAAAATTTGAAAGCTAATAAGGATGATGATGATCCTTAATCTTCCAAAAAGAAAGATGACAAATGATAAATGATGATAAAATAGTCAGAGGTGGCAATCATGGGGTTCCATTCGTCGCGTGAGAATTAGCCATAGTTCATCCAGTTTGTAAGCCCTCAGTTGATCTGTTGAGGTTGTTGGAGTGGAAGATAGTGGTGTGAAAAGTTTAGTATCCAAAGACTCTTATCAAAGCGCCACGATTACGATTATGTTCATGAAAATTCAAGGAAGCCCAGCAAGTAGATGATTTATCAGCTGTAATCAGTAAACCAGTTCTATCTTTTTAGTGCCTTAAAAACGTAGGTCTAATGAAGATGAGGAAGTTAAGCCAAGTTCTGATATTGGCCCATAGCGTCTGATAGAGTCTTGGGTTTTTTGCTTGAAAGACATGGTCTACAAAAGAGGAGCTGAGATGATCTTCTGCTGGCCAGTGTCCCTCGAGGGATAGTGATCACAGAAAGTGTGCTTCGTATTTACATAGTCTCCCAACTTATTTACACATCACGGCCTTGTGTTTTGTCCTTAATGCAAATTCATTCACAGTCTTTCAATGCGTTCTTGTGCACACAAACTTGCTGTCCTGAAGTCCAGAATGGTGAGGTCATCCTGCAGTCCACACGGCCTTCATACATGGTCCAAGCCTTTCTCCCTATGGAAAGTAAGCCAGGAATTTCTCCAGCATGGTCACACCTGAAAAAAGTACAAACTATTTCAAAAATATTTCAATTTCAAATTTAACATCAGCAATGCACACAGGTGCATGGGGTGTGAACACAATTATAAAAAAGGTATGAAATAAGATAATTTTGCCGTGGTTCTAAGACTGCTCCTGGTTTAGCAATTTGCAAAGGTGACGTGATAAAAAATTTAGCTTCCAGAGCTTACTTTTTGGTCCTCAAGTAACTTGCATTATAGGATTCCCCTCTCTTACCCTGCTGCAATAGTGAAGTCTTAAGGCACCCACTAATGATACAATATCGACGGTACAATCCTGCCACTTCTATGTAATATGGGGGACAAGGTCACTTTCTCTGTTGAAGCATGCTCACTGGATCTATAAGTGGATGGGTGGGAAGCAGGAAGTAGGGTGGCTATGTCACTTCCTGTGTTGAAGCATGCTCACTGGATCTATAAGTGGATGGGTGGGAAGCAGGAAGTAGGGAGGCTATGCTCACTGTATCTATCTTCCTGTGTTGAGGCAGCTCACAGGATCTATAAGTGGATGGGCAGGAAGCTGGAAGTAGGGTGGCGATGTCACTTCCTGTGTTGAAGCATGCTCACTGGATCAATAAGTGGATGGGCTGGAAGTAGAGAGGCTATGTCACTTACTGTCTTCAAACATGCTCACTGGATCTATAAGTGCATAGGCAGGAAGCTGGAAGTAAGGTGGCTATTTCACTTCCTGTCTTGAATCATGCTCATTGGATATATAAGTGGGTGGACAGAAAGCAGGACGGCTATGTCACTTCCTTTGTCGAAGCAGCATGCTCACTGGATGTATAAGTGGATGGGTGGGAAGATAGAAGTAGGGAGGCTATATCACTTCCTGTGTTGAAGCATGCTCACTGGATGTACAAGTGGATGGACAGAAAGCAGGAAGTAGGGTGACTATGTCACTTCCTGTGTTGAGGCATGCTCACTGGATGTATAAGTGGATGGGTGGGAAGATGGAAGTAGGGTGGCTATGTCACTTCCTTTGTCGAAGCATGCTCACTGGATGTACAAGTGGATGGACAGAAAGCAGGAAGTAGGGTGACTATGTCACTTCCTGTGTTGAGGCATGCTCACTGGATGTATAAGTGGATGGGTGGGAAGATGGAAGTAGGGTGGCTATGTCACTTCCTGTGTTGAAGCATGCTCACTGGATCTATAAGTGGATGGGCAGGAAGCTGGAAGTAGGGAGGCTATATCACTTCCTGTGTTGAAGCATGCTCACTGGATGTACAAGTGGATGGACAGAAAGCAGGAAGTAGGGTGGCTATGTCACTTCCTGTGTTGAGGCATGCTCACCGGGTCTGATGAGAACTAAAGGGTATTTTGCCAATACTTTTGAAGTCTACCTATTAACAATAATAATAACAATAATAAGAAGAAGTTGATGTTGAAGAGCTTGGCTTGTCAGTCACAAGGTCGGGAGGTAGGACTTCTGTATAGTCAGAAACTTTTTACTACAGAAGTACATCTAAACAATTTTCTGTTCAAAAACAAATTTGTGCTATTTTATGTGATTTTTTTTTTAAAATGTGTTTTAAGAATATTGTACATTTCCCTTCTACTAATATCAGCCAGCCTTCAGGAGAAGCTGTAAGATAATGGACAGCCCATCACAGCACACTGACCATGCGGATTAGGATAGACCCAGGTGGGAGTTACCTGGAGAAGGGGAGCCGCTCTCATACGTTTCCTAGAAGCTGGAAAGAAAAAACAAACAAACAGTAAGAAAAATCAATACTCATAATAACTGGAGACTTGTGATGCGTTATGAGCTATGAGCACATCAGAGGCATGATTCACTAAAGGGTGCTAACACAGTTAGCACACCAAAAAGCTTTGCACGTGCAAATTAGGGTGCCAAGTAGTTTGCATGGCAAAGCTGTTACTGTTCGCATGCAAAAAACACCTGCTTCACGTGCAAAGAATGCTTATCACGCTACTTAACACGCGATTTTGCATGCGAAGTAGTGCGTGTAAAACTTTACCGCGCAAAAACTTTACGCATGCTAAAGTTTACACACGCAAACTCACGCACGCAATTTCGTGTGTAGAGGCAATTTTGCACGTGATAAGCGGCTTTTCACTGGCATCCTAACAGTTCGCACGCTTTTGTGAATCAAGCCCCAGGTGCTTATGTATGGAGAACCAATGCAGGCAACTAGAGATGGGCCGAACGGTTCGCCGGCGAACGGTTCCCGGCGAACCTTGGTGGTTCGCGTTCGCCTCCCGCAGGCGAACGTTGCCGGAAGTTCGGTTCGCCCCACAATGCACTATGAGGGTGAACTTTGACCCTCTACATCACAGTCAGCAGGCCCAGTGTAGCCAATTAGGCTACAATAGCCCCTGGAGCCCCACCCCCCCCTTATATAAAGCAGGCAGCGGCGGCCATTACGGTCACTCGTGTGCCTGCATTAGTGAGAGTAGGGCGAGCTGCTGCAGACTGTCTCTCAGGGAAAGATTAGTTAGGCTTAACTTGTTCCTCCTGGGCTGGCTGCATACCTGTTCTGTGAACCCACCACTGCATACCTGTGCTATGAACCCACCACTGCATACCTGTGCTGTGAACCCACCACTGCATACTTGTTCTGTGAACCCACCACTGCATACCTGTGCTGTGAACCCACCACTGCATACCTGTGCTGTGAACCCACCACTGCATACCTGTGCTGTGAACCCACCACTGCATACCTGTGCTGTGAACCCACCACTGCATACCTGTGCTGTGAACCCACCACTGCATACCTGTTCAGTGAACCCACCACTGCATACCTGTGCTGTGAACCCACCACTGCATACCTGTTCAGTGAACCCACCACTGCATACCTGTGCTGTGAACCCACCACTGCATACCTGTGCTGTGAACCCACCACTGCATACCTGTTCTGTTCAGTGGACCCGCCACTGTATACCTGTTTAGTGAACCCGCCACTGCATACCTGTTCAGTGAACCCGCCACTGCATACCTGTTGTGTTCAGTGAACCCGCCACTGTATACCTGTACTGTTCAGTGAACCCGCCACTGCATACCTGTACTGTTCAGTGAACCCGCCACTGCATACCTGTTCTGTGAACCCACCACTGCATACCTGTTCAGTGAACCCACCACTGCATACCTGTTGTGTTCAGTGAACCCGCCACTGCATACCTGTTCTGTTCAGTGGACCCGCCACTGTATACCTGTTTAGTGAACCCGCTACTGCATACCTGTTGTGTTCAGTGAACCTGCCACTGCATACCTGTTCTGTGAACCCGCCACTGTATACCTGTTCTGTTCAGTGAACCCGCCACTGCATACCTGTTCTGTTCAGTGGACCCGCCACTGCATACCTGTTTAGTGAACCCGCCACTGCATACCTGTTCTGTTCAGTGGACCCGCCACTGTATACCTGTTTAGTGAACCCGCTACTGCATACCTGTTGTGTTCAGTGAACCTGCCACTGCATACCTGTTCTGTGAACCCGCCACTGTATACCTGTTCTGTTCAGTGGACCCACCACTGTATACCTGTTTAGTGAACCCGCCACTGCATACCTGTTGTGTTCAGTGAACCTGCCACTGTATACCTGTACTGTTCAGTGAACCCGCCACTGCATACCTGTTCTGTGAACCCACCACTGCATACCTGTTGTGTTCAGTGAACCCGCCACTGCATACCTGTTCTGTTCAGTGGACCCGCCACTGTATACCTGTTTAGTGAACCCGCCACTGCATACCTGTTCAGTGAACCCGCCACTGCATACCTGTTGTGTTCAGTGAACCCGCCACTGTATACCTGTACTGTTCAGTGAACCCGCCACTGCATACCTGTTCTGTTCAGTGAACCCGCCACTGCATACCTGTTCTGTGAACCCACCACTGCATACCTGTTCAGTGAACCCACCACTGCATACCTGTTGTGTTCAGTGAATCCGCCACTGCATACCTGTTCTGTTCAGTGGACCCGCCACTGTATACCTGTTTAGTGAACCCGCCACTGCATACCTGTACTGTTCAGTGAACCCGCCACTGCATACCTGTTCTGTGAACCCACCACTGCATACCTGTTCAGTGAACCCACCACTGCATACCTGTTGTGTTCAGTGAACCCTCCACTGCATACCTGTTCTGTTCAGTGGACCCGCCACTGCATACCTGTTCTGTTCAGTGGACCCGCCACTGCATACCTGTTCTGTTCAGTGAACCCGCCACTGCATACCTGTTCTGTTCAGTGGACCCGCCACTGTATACCTGTACTGTTCAGTGAACCCGCCACTGCATACCTGTACTGTTCAGTGAACCTGCCACTGCATACCTGTTCTGTGAACCCACCACTGCATACCTGTTCAGTGAACCCACCACTGCATACCTGTTGTGTTCAGTGAACCCGCCACTGCATACCTGTTCTGTTCAGTGGACCCGCCACTGTATACCTGTTTAGTGAACCCGCTACTGCATACCTGTTGTGTTCAGTGAACCTGCCACTGCATACCTGTTCTGTGAACCCGCCACTGTATACCTGTTCTGTTCAGTGAACCCGCCACTGCATACCTGTTCTGTTCAGTGAACCCGCCACTGTATACCTGTTCTGTTCAGTGAACCCACCGCATCAGTGCGCATACCTGTGCAGTTAAGTGAACCCACCTACCTACGTGAGTGCACGCAGTGTGATATATCACTCCGTGCATACCCGATATGGAAAAAACAGGTAGAGGAAGAGGTAGTGCCAGAGCCAGAGGAAGGCCACCCGGCAGGTCTGCGCGAGGTCGTGTAAATGTAATTTCGTGTGGACCTGGCCCACAGTATAGTGCTCGGAAGAAGGCACGTCCCATCACGTCCCAAGATTGTCAGGACGTGGTTGAGTATTTAGCGACACAGAACACCTCATCTTGCTCAGCCACCAGCGCTACTACCAGCACCACTTCCGCTGCATTTGACACTTCGCAAGAATTATTTAGTGGTGAAATCACTGATGCACAGCCATTGTTGTTACAGCCAGATGAATTTTCACCAGCTCATATGTCTGCGTTACGCGGCAACACTGTGGATGTAATGTGTAAGGAGGATGAAGGTATTCATTGTGAACAAGAAGCAGATCTGGGCACCATCCGTCATTCAGCTTATTTATTGTAAAAACGCTTGTGCAGTGTACAGTGTACAAAGTCAAATAGTTGTCACCTGGTATTCCATGGCGTATGTGGAGTGGGTTGGAGGTGGGTGCTCAGGGCTGTAGACGGGTCGGCCAAATGACGGATGGTGCCCAGATCTGCTTCTTGTTCACAATGGATACATGATTGCTTTCTTCTTGCCATATATGTGAGGCACACGTCAGTGGCTGAGTATCAAATAGTGCAAGATACCGTTACAAGCAGGAGTTTTTGGGATATTATTTTTCTCAACCCACAGATCCTTCCTGATCACAGCAGGAGTGCCACACTCACTTTCTCTTTTGACAACTAAGGAGGATGAAGGACCTACTGATGGTGCATGTTTGGATTTTTCTGAGTCAAGCGAAGCTGGGCAGGATGATTACGATGATGACGATGATAGGGATCCTCTGTATGTTCCCAATAGAGGAGATGAAGAGGGGGACAGTTCAGAGGGGGAATCAGAGAGTAGTAGGAGGATAGAAGTTGCTGAAAGAAGCTGGGGCAGCTCTTCGTCAGAAACAGCTGGTGGCAGAGTCCGGCACCATGTATCGCCACCTATGTACAGCCAGCCAACTTGCCCTTCAGCATCAGCTGCTGAGGTCCCCATAGTGCCCACATCCCAGGGTGGCTCAGCGGTGTGGAAATTTTTTAATGTGTGTGCCTCAGATCGGACCAAAGCCATCTGTTCGCTCTGCCAACAAAAATTGAGCCGTGGAAAGGCCAACACTCACGTAGGGACAAGTGCCTTACGAAGGCACCTGGAGAAAAGGCACAAACAGCAATGGGATGGCCACCTGAGCAAAAGCAGCAGCAGCACACAAAAGAAAAGTCACCCTCCTTCTCCTCTTCCTCCTTCAGGTGCATCATCTGCTTCTGCCGCTTTCTCCCTTCCACCTTCACAGGCACCCTCCTCCACTCCGCCTCTGCCCTTGAGCGGTTCCTGCTCCTCTGCCCACAGCAGCAGTCAGGTGTCCGTGAAGGAAATGTTTGAGCGGAAGAAGCCAATTTCGGCCAGTCACCCCCTTGCCCGGCGTCTGACAGCTGGCGTGGCGGAACTGTTAGCTCGCCAGCTGTTACCATACCGACTGGTGGACTCTGAGGCCTTCCGTAAATTTGTGGCCATCGGAACACCGCAGTGGAAGATGCCAGGCCGCACTTATTTTTCGAGAAAGGCCATACCCCAACTGCACCGTGAAGTTGAGAGGCAAGTGGTGTCATCTCTTGCGAAGAGCGTTGGGTCAAGGGTACACCTGACCACGGATGCCTGGTCTGCCAAGCACGGGCAGGGCCGCTACATTACGTACACAGCCCATTGGGTGAACCTGGTGGTGAACGATGGAAAGCAGGGCGCAGCGGACCAAATTGTGACACCTCCACGGCTTGCAGGCAGGCCTCCTGCCACCTCCTCTCCTCCTGCTACATGCTCTTCGCTGTCCTCCTCCTCCTTGGCTGAGTGGCAGTTCTCCTCTCCAGCTACACAGCCCCAGCTCCGCAGGGCCTATGCTGCATGTCAGGTACGACGGTGTCACGCAGTGTTAGACATGTCTTGTCTCAAAGCGGAGAGTCACACTGGAGCAGCTCTCCTGGCTGCTCTTAAGAAACAGGTTGATGAGTGGCTGACCCCGCACCACCTGGAGATAGGCAACGTGGTGTGCGACAACGGCAGCAATCTGCTTGCCGCTTTGCATATGGGGAAGCAGACACACATACCCTGCATGGCACATGTCATGAATCTAGTGGTTCAAAGATTTGTGGCAAAGTACCCTGGCTTAGCAGATGTCCTGAAGCAGGCCAGGAAGTTCTGTGGGCATTTGAGGCGGTCTTACACAGCCATGGCACGCTTTGCGGAAATTCAGCGGAAAAACAACATGCCGGTGAGACGCCTCATTTGCGATAGCCCGACTCGATGGAACTCGACCCTGCTCATGTTCTCCCGCCTGCTAGAACAGAAGAAAGCCGTCACCCAGTACCTCTACAACTACAGTAGAACGAAACAGTCTGGGAAGATGGGGATGTTCTGGCCCGACAACTGGACACTGATGAAAAATGCATGCAGGCTCATGCGGCCGTTTGAGGAGGTGACCAACCTGGTGAGCCGCAGTGAGGGCACCATCAGCGACTTAATTCCCTACGCTTACTTCTTGGAGCGTGCTGTGCGTAGAGTGGCGGATGAAGCTGCGAATGAGCGTGACGAGGAACCGTTACGGCAGGAACAGGCATGGGACCAATTTTCATCAGACCCAGCTGTTTCCTCAACACCTGCGGCAGCACAGAGGGGGGAGGAGGAGGAAGAAGAGAAGTCGTGTGCAGAAGACGAGTCAGACTCAGAGGATGATGAGCAAGGTGTTTCTTTGGGGGAGGAGGAGGAGGAGGAGGAGGAGGAGGGGACAGCGGCAGGAGAACAACCGCAGCAGGCGTCGCAGGGGGCTTGTGCTGCTCAACCTTCCCGTGGTATTGTTCGCGGCTGGGGGGAGGAGGTTGACTTACGTGACGTCACTGAGGAAGAGCAAGAGGAGATGGAGGGTACTGGATCCGACTTTGTGCAGATGTCGTCTTTTATGCTGTCCTGCCTGTTGAGGGACCCCCGTATAAAAAACCTCAAGGGGAATGAGCTGTACTGGGTGGCCACACTACTAGACCCTCGGTACAGGCACAAAGTGGCGGACCTGTTACCAACTCACCGGAAGGTGGAAAGGATGCAGCACATGCAGAACCAGCTGTCAACTATGCTTTACAATGCCTTTAAGGGTGATGTGACAGCACAACGCCAGCAAGGTACCACTGCCACTAATCCTCCTCCCGTGTCCACGCAGTCAAAGACAGGACACTCCAGCGATCTCATGGTGATGTCGGACATGCGGACATTCTTTAGTCCAACGCCTCGCCGTAGCCCTTCCGGATCCACCCTCCACCAACGCCTGGAACGGCAGGTAGCCGACTACCTGGCCTTAAGTGTGGATGTAGACACTGCTGTGAACAGCGATGAGGAACCCTTGAACTACTGGGTGCGCAGGCTTGACCTGTGGCCAGAGCTGTCCCAATTTGCCATCCAACTTCTCTCCTGCCCTGCCGCAAGCGTCCTGTCAGAGAGGACCTTCAGCGCAGCTGGAGGCATTGTCACAGAGAAGAGAAGTCGCCTCAGTCACAAAAGTGTTAAGTACCTCACCTTTATCAAAATGAATGAGGCATGGATCCCGGAGGGCTGCTGCCCGCCCCAAGACTAAGTCAGTCCCCGCACACACAGCATCTCTGCCTGCATGCCGTGTGACTGGCTGCCTGGGCTGCCCCAAGAAGACTAAGTCGCTCCCAGTCCCTCCACACAGCATGTCTGCCTGCAGGCTGCTTGACTACCTTCTCCGCCACCACCAACAGGGTCTGGGACTCCAGGCAGATTGCTGAATTTTTTAGGCCGCTGCTAGCAGCGGCCGCTGTAATAATTTTTATGGTGCGTGTACATGACTGCCTAATTTTTCTGGCTGCACTGCGGGCAGCTGCAACAACAAAAGAAAAGGCATGTACATGCGCCCATTCCCCTTCGTTATCATTACCTTGCCGTGGTGAAGGGGCTTGCGTATCACAATGAAGCAATGACCGGCGCATAGATGAGTGTCTCGGGGGGCACACAAAAGATAACAAGGTCATTGCTTCATTGTGGTCAGACCAAATTTGATCAGCTGGACAGTCACTGTTCTGTCATTCAGCTACATCAGCCAGGCGACCATATGGGCTGTAAAGCCACCAAAACCTGCACTCTCGCCATGGTGCGCACCAGTCCAGCACTGCCGTCACTACACAAACAGCTGTTTGCGGTGCGTTACACGGTGAGTTTGGTGTGTCAGTGTGAAGCAGTACCTTAATTACACTACCTGATTGATGTATACACATGCAAGATGTTTTAAAGCACTTTAGGACTGTCATTTAGCATTCAATGTGATTTCTGCCCTTAAAACGCTGCTTTGCGTCAAATCCAGATTTTTCCCTGGGACTTTTGGCGTGTATCCCACTCTGCCATGCCCCCCTCCAGGTGTTAGACCCCTTGAAACATCTTTTCCATCACTTTTGTGGCCAGCATAATTATTTTTTTTTTTCAAAGTTCGCATCCCCATTGAAGTCTATTGCGGTTCGCGAACTTTAACGCGAACCGAACCTTCCGCGGAAGTTCGCGAACCCGGTTCGCGAATCTAAAATCGGAGGTTCGGCCCAACTCCTGAGGCAACAACACACAGCAGGGGGTACATGTCCCGTATACAAGCCAAGTGGTATTCTACTCCCAAAACAAAAAATTCAGTATCTACTCTATTTCATAAAAGAACATTTGTGTGTAAAAACATTTACTTTCATTGCAGAGAGCAGTACAGCATAGCTTATCTCTGTCTAATATCATTGCCGGAAATAATCTCTCTGCCTGTGTCTTCACTCTGCTCCCCTGCTTTTTGACGAAGTGACTCTGCTGTTGCCAGGGTGATATGCCTGTTCAGCAGGGGGGGGGGGGGCAGCCTGAAGGCACAGGCAGAGAGCTTCAGCCAGGAATGATTATATTTGCCAAATATTACCAGAGATATGCATGCTTCTTGTACTCACATTTTTACACACGGGGAATGCTTTCAATGATCTTTTATGTAACTAAAGGTGGCCATACATGTCGATTTTTTGCATCAATAAAGAGAAGAACAACAGCAGAGAAGTGGTTTTGTGTCATATCGCACGGCTGTTAGAGATGGTTTATGAGATGCTAATATTTTTAGCTTGCATGCAAATGAAATGCAACCTGCATACAATATCCATGACATTTGCATGTAAACTAGAATTAGTCATCTCTCAATGACCATCTCTCCTGGCTGAAAACCAACGGGGGCACCCAAACGTCTGCTTAAAGGGAACCTAATGGAGAAGGATATTAATTTTTCCTTTTAAAATAATACCAGTTGCCCGACTCTCCTGCTGATCCCGTGTCTCTAATACTTTTAGCCACAGCCCCTCAACAAGCATGCAGATCAGGTGCTCTGACTGAAGTCAGACTGGATTAGCTGCATGCTTGTTTCAGGTGTGTGATTTAGCTACTACTGCAGCCGAAGAGATCAGCAGGGCTGCCAGGCAACCGGTATTGTTTCAAAGGAAACATCCATATCCCTCTCAGTTAAGGTTCCCTTTAAGACATTGAAAGTTGACAAGTTGGCAATTTTGGTAGCATTAGGTCCTTTTCATAAAACAGTGCTCTGTGTCGCTGATGTTTGACTCCTATGTAGTGCAGACACCCGGCATTCAATGACGCAATTTGCATATCGGCATGCCTCGCTGCCCCAATTTACCTTCTTTGCTGCAAATCGCAGCCTCGGATCCAGTGCATCCAGGTGTGAAAATGTACACTCTTTCCTGCATATCATGGCTTTGGAAGGGGGAGTAGGTTTAGGGTAGGAGGGGGGTTAAGTGTTGAGCACCATCTGGGGGGGGTCAAGGTTTAGGTATCGGCAGAGAGAAGTCTTAGAGATAGGAATCAGTAGAGGGAGGTCTAAGGGTTAGGCATGTATAGGGGAAGATCTTTAAGGGTGACTCCAGTGAAAATAATGTAATGAAAAAAGTGCTTAATTTTTATAATAATTATGTATAAATGATTTAGTCAGATGTAAAATCTTTCCTCTCCCTGATTTACATTCTGACATTTATCACATGGCGACATCTTTACTGCTGGCAGGTTATGTCAGTGGAAGGAGATGCTGCTTGCTTTTTTGGCAGTTGGAAACAGCTGTTATTTCCCACAATGCAACAAGGCTTCCACCGTGTGATGTCAGCACCCTGGTCCTGACAGCACACAGTGGGAGGGGTTTCACAATATCAGCCATACAGCGCCCCCTGATAATCTGCTTGTGAAAAGCAATAGATTTCTCATGGGAAAGGGGGTATCAGCTACTGATTGGGATAAAGTTCACTCCTGGGTTACGGTTTCTCTTTAAAGGGAATGTTCAAGCAAAATAAAAAAATGAGTTTCACTTACCTGGGGCTTCTACCAGCCCCATGCAGCCATCCTGCGCCCTCGTAGTCACTCATTGCTGCTCCAGTCCCCCGCCACCAGCTAGTTCTGCTTCTACCAGCCCCATGCAGCCATCCTGTGCACCCGTAGTCACTCATTGCTGCTCCAGTCCCCCGCCGCCAGCTAGTTCTGCTTCTACCAGCCCCATGCAGCCATCCTGTGCCCTCGTAGTCACTCACTGCTGCTCCAGTCCCTCGCCGCCAGCTAGTTCTGCTTCTGCCAGCCCCCTGCAGCCATCCTGAGCCCTCGTAGTCACTCACTGCTGCTCCAGTCCCCCGCCGCCAGCTAGTTCTGCTTCTCCCAGCCCCATGCAGCCATCCTGTGCCCCCGTAGTCACTCATTTTCATTACTGCTCCATTCCCCCGTCGCCAGCTAGTTCTGCTTCTACCAGCCCCATGCAGCCATCCTGTGCCCTCGTAGTCACTCACTGCTGCTCCAGTCCCTCGCCACCAGCTAGTTCTGCTTCTACCAGCCCCATGCAGCCATCCTGTGCCCTCGTAGTCACTCACTGCTGCTCCAGTCCCCCGCTGGCAGCTCGCCGACCTCGGAGGTCGGCGGGACGCATTGCGTACATTTTTACGCATTACTGCTAGTGCAGGAACATTAACACATAAATTTTTACGCATTAAACCAGCAATGCGTATAAATGTATGTGTTAATGTTCCTGCACTAGCAGTAATGCGTAAAAATGTACGCAATGCGCCCCGCCGACCTCCGAGGTCAGCGAGCTGCCAGCGGGGGACTGGAGCAGCAGTGAGTGACTACGAGGGCACAGGATGGCTGCATGGGGCTGGTAGAAGCAGAACTAGCTGGCGGCGGGGGACTGGAGCAGCAGTGAGTGACTACGAGGGCACAGGATGGCTGCATGGGGCTGGTAGAAGCAGAACTAGCTGGTGGCGGGGGACTGGAGCAGCAGTGAGTGACTACGAGGGCATAGGATGGCTGCATGGGGCTGGTAGAAGCAGAACTAGCTGGCGGCGGGGGACTGGAGCAGCAGTGAGTGACTACGAGGGCACAGGACGGCTGCATGGGGCTGGTAGAAGCAGAACTAGCTGGTGGCGAGGGACTGGAGCAGCAGTGAGTGACTACGAGGGTACAGGATGGCTGCATTGGGCTGGTAGAAGCAGAACTAGGTGGTGGCGAGGGACTGGAGCAGCAGTGAGTGACTACGAGGGCACAGGATGGCTGTATGGGGCTGGTAGAAGCAGAACTAGCTGGCGGCGGGGGACTGGAGCAGCAGTGAGTGACTACGAGGGCACAGGATGGCTGCATGGGGCTGGTAGAAGCAGAACTAGCTGGTGGCGGGGGACTGGAGCAGCAGTGAGTGACTACGAGGGCACAGGACGGCTGCATGGGGCTGGTAGAAGCAGAACAAGCTGGTGGCGAGGGACTGGAGCAGCAGTGAGTGATTACGAGGGCAAAGGATGGCTGTATGGGGCTGGTAGAAGCAGAACTAGCTGGCGGCAGGGGACTGGAGCAGCAGTGAGTGATTACGAGGGCAAAGGATGGCTGTATGGGGCTGGTAGAAGCAGAACTAGCTGGCGGCGGGGGACTGGAGCAGCAGTGAGTGACTACGAGGGCACAGGATGGCTGCATGGGGCTGGTAGAAGCAGAACTAGCTGGTGGCGGGGGACTGGAGCAGCAGTGAGTGACTACGAGGGCACAGGATGGCTGCATGGGGCTGGTAGAAGCAGAACTAGCTGCCGGCGGGGGACTGGAGCAGCAGTGAGTGACTACGAGGGCACAGGATGGCTGCATGGGGCTGGTAGAAGCAGAACTAGCTGGCGGCGGAGGACTGGAGCAGCAGTGAGTGACTACGAGGGCACAGGACGGCTGCATGGGGCTGGCAGAAGCAGAACTAGCTGGCGGCAGGGGACTGAAACAGCAGTGAGTGACTACGAGGGCACAGGATGGCTGCATGGGGCTGGGAGAAGCAGAACTAGCTGGTGGCGGGGGACTGGAGCAGCAGTGAGTGACTACGAGGGCACAGGATGGCTGCATGGGGCTGGTAGAAGCAGAACTAGCTGGCGGCAGGGGACTGGAGCAGCAGTGATTGACTACGAGGGCACAGGACGGCTGCAGGGGGCTGGTAGAAGCAGAACTAGCTGGTGGCGGGGGACTGGAGCAGCAGTGAGTGGCTACGAGGGCACAGGATGGCTGCATGGGGCTGGTAGAAGCAGAACTTGCTGGTGGCGGGGGACTGGAGCAGCAATGAGTGACTACGAGGGCACAGGATGGCTGCATGGGGCTGGCAGAAGCAGAACTAGCTGGCGGCGGGGGACTGGAGCAGCAATGAGTGACTACGAGGGAACAGGATGGCTGCATGGGGCTGGTAGAAGCAGAACCAGCTGGCGGTGGGGGACTGGAGCAGCAGTGACTACGAGGGCACAGGATGGCTGCATGGGGCTGGTAGAAGCAGAACTAGCTGGTGGCGGGGGACTCGAGCAGCAGTGAGTGACTACGAGAGCACAGGATGGCTGCATGGGGCTGGCAGAAGCAGAACTAGCTGGTGGCGGGGGACTGGAGCAGCAGTGAGTGACTACGAGGGCACAGGATGGCAGCATGGGGCTGGTAGAAGCAGAACTAGCTGGCAGCGGGGGACTGGAGCAGCAGTGAGTGGCTACGAGGGCACAGGATGGCTGCATAGGGTTGGTAAAAGCAGAACTAGCTGGTGGCGGGGGACCGGAGCAGCAGTGAGTGACTACGAGGGCACAGGGTGGCTGCATGGGGCTGGCAGAAGCAGAACTAGCTGGCGGCGAGGGACTGGAGCAGCAGTGAGTGACTACGAGGGCACAGGATGGCTGCATGGGGCTGGTAGAAGCAGAACTAGCTGGCGGCGGGGGACCTGAGCAGCAGTGAGTGACTACGGGGGCACAGGATGGCTGCATGGGGCTGGTAGAAGCAGAACTAGCTGGAAGTGGGGGACTGGAGCAGCAATGAGTGACTACGAGGGCACAGGATGGCTGCATGGGGCTGGTAGAAGCAGAACTAGCTGGTGGCGGGGGACTGGAGCAGCAGTGAGTGACTACAAGGGCACAGGATGGCTACATGGGGCTGGTAGAAGCAGAACTAGCTGGCAGCGGGGAACTGGAGCAGCAGTGAGTGACTACGAGGGCACAGGATGGCTGCATGGGGCTGGTAGAAGCAGAACTAGCTGGTGGCGGGGGACTGGAGCAGCAGTGAGTGACTACGAGGGCATAGGACGGCTGCATGGGGCTGGTAGAAGCAGAACTAGCTGGTGGCGGGGGACTGGAGCAGCAGTGAGTGACTACCTGGGCACAGGATGGCTGCATGGGGCTGGTAGAAGCAGAACTAGCTGGCAGCAGGGGACTGGAGCAGCAGTGAGTGACTACGAGGGCACAGGATGGCTGCATGGGGCTGATAGAAGCAGAACTAGCTGGAAGCGGGGGACTGGAGCAGCAATGAGTGACTACGAGGGCACAGGATGGCTGCATGGGGCTGGTAGAAGCAGAACTAGCTGGTGGCGGGGGACTGGAGCAGCAGTGAGTGACTACGAGGGCACAGGATGGCTGCATGGGGCTGGTAGAAGCAGAACTAGCTGGTGGCAGGGGACTGGAGCAGCAGTGAGTGACTACGAGGGCACAGGAAGGCTGCATGGGGCTGGTAGAAGCAGAACTAGCTGGTGGCGGGGGACTGGAGCAGCAGTGAGTGACTACGAGGGCACAGGATGGCTGCATGGGGCTGGCAGAAGCAGAACTAGCTGGTGGCGGGGGACTGGAGCAGCAGTGAGTGACTGCGAGGGCGCAGGATGGCTGCATGGGGCTGGTAGAAGCAGAACTAGCTGGCGGCGGGGGACTGGAGCAGCAGTGAGTGACTACGTGGGCGCAGGATGGCTGCATGGGGCTGGGAGAAGCAGAACTAGCTGGTGGCGGGGGACTGGAGCAGCAATGAGTGACTATGTGGGCACAGGACAGCTGCATGGGGCTGGTAGAAGCAGAACTAGCTGGCAGCGAGGGACTGGAGCAGCAATGAGTGACTACGAGGGCGCAGGATGGCTGCATGGGGCTGGGAGAAGCAGAACTAGCTGGTGGCGGGGGACTGGAGCAGCAGTGAGTGACTACGAGGGCACAGGATGGCTGCATGGGGCTGGGAGAAGCAGAACTAGCTGGTGGCGGGGACTGGAGCAGCAGTGAGTGACTGCGAGGGCGCAGGATGGCTGCATGGGGCTGGGAGAAGCAGAACTAGCTGGCGGCGGGGGACTCGAGCAGCAGTGAGTGACTACGAGGGCGCAGGATGGCTGCATGGGGCTGGGAGAAGCAGAACTAGCTGGTGGCGGGGGACTGGAGCAGCAGTGAGTGACTACGAGGGCACAGGATGGCTGCATGGGGCTGGGAGAAGCAGAACTAGCTGGCGGCGGGGGACTGGAGCAGCAGTGAGTGACTACGGGGGCACAGGATGGATGCATGGGGCTGGTAGAAGCAGAACTAGCTGGCAGCGGGGGACTGGAGCAGCAGTGAGTGGCTACGAGGGCACAGGACGGCTGCATGGGGCTGGTAGAAGCAGAACTAGCTGGCAGCGAGGGACTGGAGCAGCAATGAGTGACTACGAGGGCGCAGGATGGCTGCATGGGGCTGGGAGAAGCAGAACTAGCTGGTGGCGGGGGACTGGAGCAGCAGTGAGTGACTACGAGGGCACAGGATGGCTGCATGGGGCTGGGAGAAGCAGAACTAGCTGGTGGCGGGGGACTAGAGCAGCAGTGAGTGACTGCGAGGGCGTAAGATGGCTGCATGGGGCTGGGAGAAGCAGAACTAGCTGGCGGCGGGGGACTGGAGCAGCGAGTGACTACGAGGGCGCAGGATGGCTGCATGGGGCTGGGAGAAGCAGAACTAGCTGGTGGCGGGGGACTGGAGCAGCAGTGAGTGACTGCGAGGGCGCAGGATGGCTGCATGGGGCTGGGAGAAGCAGAACTAGCTGGTGGCGGGGGACTGGAGCAGCAGTGAGTGACTGCGAGGGCGTAAGATGGCTGCATGGGGCTGGGAGAAGCAGAACTAGCTGGCGGCGGGGGACTGGAGCAGCAGTGAGTGACTACGAGGGCACAGGATGGCTGCATGGGGCTGGGAGAAGCAGAACTAGCTGGTGGCGGGGGACTGGAGCAGCAGTGAGTGACTGCGAGGGCGCAGGATGGCTGCATGGGGCTGGTAGAAGCAGAACTAGCTGGCGGCGGGGGACTGGAGCAGCAGTGAGTGACTACGAGGGCGCAGAATGGCTGCATGGGGCTGGGAGAAGCAGAACTAGCTGGTGGCGGGGGACTGGAGCAGCAGTGAGTGACTGCGAGGGCGCAGGATGGCTGCATGGGGCTGGGAGAAGCAGAACTAGCTGGTGGCGGGGGACTGGAGCAGCAGTGAGTGACTACGAGGGCACAGGATGGCTGCATGGGGCTGGGAGTAGCAGAACTAGCTGGTGGCGGGGGACTGGAGCAGCAGTGAGTGACTACGAGGGCACAGGATGGCTGCATGGGGCTGGGAGAAGCAGAACTAGCTGGTGGCGGGGGACTGGAGCAGCAGAGAGTGACTGCGAGGGCGCAGGATGGCTGCATGGGGCTGGTAGAAGCAGAACTAGCTGGCGGCGGGGGACTGGAGCAGCAATGAGTGACTATGTGGGCACAGGACGGCTGCATGGGGCTGGTAGAAGCAGAACTAGCTGGCAGCGAGGGACTGGAGCAGCAGTGAGTGACTACGAGGGCACAAGATGGCTGCATGGGGCTGGTAGAAGCAGAACTAGCTGGTGGCGGGGGACTGGAGCAGCAGTGAGTGACTACGAGGGCACAGGATGGCTGCATGGGGCTGGGAGAAGCAGAACTAGCTGGCAGCGGGGGACTGGAGCAGCACTGAGTGACTACGAGGGCACAGGGCGGCTGCATGGGGCTGGTAGAAGCAGAACAAGCTGGTGTCGAGGGACTGGAGCAGCAGTGAGTGATTACGAGGGCAAAGGATGGATGTATGGGGCTGGTAGAAGCAGAACTAGCTGGCGGCGGGGGACTGGAGCAGCAGTGAGTGACTACGAGGGCACAGGATGGCTGCATGGGGCTGGTAGAAGCAGAACTAGCTGGTGGCGGGGGACTGGAGCAGCAGTGAGTGACTACGAGGGCACAGGATGGCTGCATGGGGCTGGTAGAAGCAGAACTAGCTGCCGGCGGGGGACTGGAGCAGCAGTGAGTGACTACGAGGGCACAGGATGGCTGCATGGGGCTGGTAGAAGCAGAACTAGCTGGCGGCGGGGGACTGGAGCAGCAGTGAGTGACTACGAGGGCACAGGATGGCTGCATGGGGCTGGTAGAAGCAGAACTAGCTGGCAGCGGGGGACTGGAGCAGCAGTAAGTGACTACGAGGGCACAGGATGGCTGCATGGGGCTGGTAGAAGCAGAACTAGCTGGCGGTGGGGGACTGGAGCAGCAGTGAGTGACTACGAGGGCACAGGACGGCTGCATGGGGCTGGTAGAAGCAGAACTAGCTGGTGGCGAGGGACTGGAGCAGCAGTGAGCGACTACGAGGGCACAGGATGGCTGCATGGGGCTGGTAGAAGCAGAACTAGCTGGTGGTGGGGGACTGGAGCAGCAGTGAGTGACTACGAGGGCACAGGATGGCTGCATGGGGCTGGTAGAAGCAGAACTAGCTGGTGGCGAGGGACTGGAGCAGCAGTGAGTGGCTACGAGGGCACAGGATGGCTGCATGGGGCTGGTAGAAGCAGAACTAGCTGGTGGCGGGGGACTGGAGCAGCAATGAGTGACTACGAGGGCACAGGATGGCTGCATGGGGCTGGCAGAAGCAGAACTAGCCGGCGGCGGGGGACTGGAGCAGCAGTGAGTGACTACGAGGGCACAGGATGGCTGCATGGGGCTGGTAGAAGCAGAACTAGCTGGTGGCGGGGGACTCGAGCAGCAGTGAGTGACTACGAGAGCACAGGATGGCTGCATGGGGCTGGCAGAAGCAGAACTAGCTGGTGGCGGGGGACTGGAGCAGCAGTGAGTGACTACGAGGGCACAGGATGGCAGCATGGGGCTGGTAGAAGCAGAACTAGCTGGCGGCGGGGGACTGGAGCAGCAGTGAGTGACTACGGGGGCACAGGATGGATGCATGGGGCTGGTAGAAGCAGAACTAGCTGGTGGCGGGGGACTGGAGCAGCAGTGAGTGACTACGAGGGCACAGGATGGCAGCATGGGGCTGGTAGAAGCAGAACTAGCTGGCGGCGGGGGACTGGAGCAGCAGTGAGTGACTACGAGGGCACAGGATGGCTGCATGGGGCTGGTAGAAGCAGAACTAGCTGGTGGCGGGGGACTGGAGCAGCAGTGAGTGACTACGAGGGCACAGGATGGCTGCATGGGGCTGGTAGAAGCAGAACTAGCTGCCGGCGGGGGACTGGAGCAGCAGTGAGTGACTACGAGGGCACAGGATGGCTGCATGGGGCTGGGAGAAGCAGAACTAGCTGGAAGCGGGGGACTGGAGCAGCAATGAGTGACTACAAGGGCACAGGATGGCTGCATGGGGCTGGCAGAAGCAGAACTAGCTGGTGGCGGGGGACTGGAGCAGCAGTAAGTGACTACGAGGGCACAGGATGGCTGCATGGGGCTGGTAGAAGCAGAACTAGCTGGCGGTGGGGGACTGGAGCAGCAGTGAGTGACTACGAGGGCACAGGATGGCTGCATGGGGCTGGTAGAAGCAGAACTAGCTGGTGGCGGGGGACTGGAGCAGCAGTGAGTGACTACGAGGGCACAGGACGGCTGCATGGGGCTGGTAGAAGCAGAACTAGCTGGTGGCGAGGGACTGGAGCAGCAGTGAGTGGCTACGAGGGCACAGGATGGCTGCATGGGGCTGGTAGAAGCAGAACTAGCTGGTGGCGGGGGACTGGAGCAGCAATGAGTGACTACGAGGGCACAGGATGGCTGCATGGGGCTGGCAGAAGCAGAACTAGCCGGCGGCGGGGGACTGGAGCAGCAGTGAGTGACTACGAGGGCACAGGATGGCTGCATGGGGCTGGGAGAAGCAGAACTAGCTGGAAGCGGGGGACTGGAGCAGCAATGAGTGACTACAAGGGCACAGGATGGCTGCATGGGGCTGGCAGAAGCAGAACTAGCTGGTGGCGGGGGACTGGAGCAGCAGTAAGTGACTACGAGGGCACAGGATGGCTGCATGGGGCTGGTAGAAGCAGAACTAGCTGGCGGTGGGGGACTGGAGCAGCAGTGAGTGACTACGAGGGCACAGGATGGCTGCATGGGGCTGGTAGAAGCAGAACTAGCTGGTGGCGGGGGACTGGAGCAGCAGTGAGTGACTACGAGGGCACAGGACGGCTGCATGGGGCTGGTAGAAGCAGAACTAGCTGGTGGCGAGGGACTGGAGCAGCAGTGAGTGGCTACGAGGGCACAGGATGGCTGCATGGGGCTGGTAGAAGCAGAACTAGCTGGTGGCGGGGGACTGGAGCAGCAATGAGTGACTACGAGGGCACAGGATGGCTGCATGGGGCTGGCAGAAGCAGAACTAGCCGGCGGCGGGGGACTGGAGCAGCAGTGAGTGACTACGAGGGCACAGGATGGCTGCATGGGGCTGGTAGAAGCAGAACTAGCTGCCGGCGGGGGACTGGAGCAGCAGTGAGTGACTACGAGGGCACAGGATGGCTGCATGGGGCTGGTAGAAGCAGAACTAGCTGGCGGCGGGGGACTGGAGCAGCAGTGAGTGACTACGAGGGCACAGGATGGCTGCATGGGGCTGGTAGAAGCAGAACTAGCTGGCAGCGGGGGACTGGAGCAGCAGTAAGTGACTACGAGGGCACAGGATGGCTGCATGGGGCTGGTAGAAGCAGAACTAGCTGGCGGTGGGGGACTGGAGCAGCAGTGAGTGACTACGAGGGCACAGGACGGCTGCATGGGGCTGGTAGAAGCAGAACTAGCTGGTGGCGAGGGACTGGAGCAGCAGTGAGCGACTACGAGGGCACAGGATGGCTGCATGGGGCTGGTAGAAGCAGAACTAGCTGGTGGCGGGGGACTGGAGCAGCAGTGAGTGACTACGAGGGCACAGGATGGCTGCATGGGGCTGGTAGAAGCAGAACTAGCTGGTGGCGAGGGACTGGAGCAGCAGTGAGTGGCTACGAGGGCACAGGATGGCTGCATGGGGCTGGTAGAAGCAGAACTAGCTGGTGGCGGGGGACTGGAGCAGCAATGAGTGACTACGAGGGCACAGGATGGCTGCATGGGGCTGGCAGAAGCAGAACTAGCCGGCGGCGGGGGACTGGAGCAGCAGTGAGTGACTACGAGGGCACAGGATGGCTGCATGGGGCTGGTAGAAGCAGAACTAGCTGGTGGCGGGGGACTCGAGCAGCAGTGAGTGACTACGAGAGCACAGGATGGCTGCATGGGGCTGGCAGAAGCAGAACTAGCTGGTGGCGGGGGACTGGAGCAGCAGTGAGTGACTACGAGGGCACAGGATGGCAGCATGGGGCTGGTAGAAGCAGAACTAGCTGGCGGCGGGGGACTGGAGCAGCAGTGAGTGACTACGGGGGCACAGGATGGATGCATGGGGCTGGTAGAAGCAGAACTAGCTGGTGGCGGGGGACTGGAGCAGCAGTGAGTGACTACGAGGGCACAGGATGGCAGCATGGGGCTGGTAGAAGCAGAACTAGCTGGCGGCGGGGGACTGGAGCAGCAGTGAGTGACTACGAGGGCACAGGATGGCTGCATGGGGCTGGTAGAAGCAGAACTAGCTGGTGGCGGGGGACTGGAGCAGCAGTGAGTGACTACGAGGGCACAGGATGGCTGCATGGGGCTGGTAGAAGCAGAACTAGCTGCCGGCGGGGGACTGGAGCAGCAGTGAGTGACTACGAGGGCACAGGATGGCTGCATGGGGCTGGTAGAAGCAGAACTAGCTGGCGGCGGGGGACTGGAGCAGCAGTGAGTGACTACGAGGGCACAGGATGGCTGCATGGGGCTGGTAGAAGCAGAACTAGCTGGCAGCGGGGGACTGGAGCAGCAGTAAGTGACTACGAGGGCACAGGATGGCTGCATGGGGCTGGTAGAAGCAGAACTAGCTGGCGGTGGGGGACTGGAGCAGCAGTGAGTGACTACGAGGGCACAGGACGGCTGCATGGGGCTGGTAGAAGCAGAACTAGCTGGTGGCGAGGGACTGGAGCAGCAGTGAGCGACTACGAGGGCACAGGATGGCTGCATGGGGCTGGTAGAAGCAGAACTAGCTGGTGGCGGGGGACTGGAGCAGCAGTGAGTGACTACGAGGGCACAGGATGGCTGCATGGGGCTGGTAGAAGCAGAACTAGCTGGTGGCGAGGGACTGGAGCAGCAGTGAGTGGCTACGAGGGCACAGGATGGCTGCATGGGGCTGGTAGAAGCAGAACTAGCTGGTGGCGGGGGACTGGAGCAGCAATGAGTGACTACGAGGGCACAGGATGGCTGCATGGGGCTGGCAGAAGCAGAACTAGCCGGCGGCGGGGGACTGGAGCAGCAGTGAGTGACTACGAGGGCACAGGATGGCTGCATGGGGCTGGTAGAAGCAGAACTAGCTGGTGGCGGGGGACTCGAGCAGCAGTGAGTGACTACGAGAGCACAGGATGGCTGCATGGGGCTGGCAGAAGCAGAACTAGCTGGTGGCGGGGGACTGGAGCAGCAGTGAGTGACTACGAGGGCACAGGATGGCAGCATGGGGCTGGTAGAAGCAGAACTAGCTGGCGGCGGGGGACTGGAGCAGCAGTGAGTGACTACGGGGGCACAGGATGGATGCATGGGGCTGGTAGAAGCAGAACTAGCTGGCAGCTGGGGACTGGAGCAGCAGTGAGTGGCTACGAGGGCACAGGATGGCTGCATAGGGTTGGTAAAAGCAGAACTAGCTGGTGGCGGGGGACTGGAGCAGCAATGAGTGACTACGAGGGCACAGGATGGCTGCATGGGGCTGGCAGAAGCAAAACTAGCTGGCGGCGAGGGACTGGAGCAGCAGTGAGTGATTACGAGGGCAAAGGATGGCTGTATGGGGCTGGTAGAAGCAGAACTAGCTGGTGGCGGGGGACTGGAGCAGCAGTGAGTGACTGCGAGGGCGCAGGATGGCTGCATGGGGCTGGCAGAAGCAGAACTAGCTGGTGGCGGGGGACTGGAGCAGCAGTGAGTGACTACGAGGGCACAGGATGGCTGCATGGGGCTGGTAGAAGCAGAACTAGCTGGCGGCGGGGGACCTGAGCAGCAGTGAGTGACTACGGGGGCACAGGATGGCTGCATGGGGCTGGTAGAAGCAGAACTAGCTGGAAGCGGGGGACTGGAGCAGCAATGAGTGAGTACGAGGGCACAGGATGGCTGCATGGGGCTGGTAGAAGCAGAACTAGCTGGTGGCGGGGGACTGGAGCAGCAGTGAGTGACTACGAGGGCACAGGATGGCTACATGGGGCTGGTAGAAGCAGAACTAGCTGGCAGCGGGGAACTGGAGCAGCAGTGAGTGACTACGAGGGCACAGGATGGCTGCATGGGGCTGGTAGAAGCAGAACTAGCTGGTGGCGGGGGACTGGAGCAGCAGTGAGTGACTACGAGGGCATAGGACGGCTGCATGGGGCTGGTAGAAGCAGAACTAGCTGGTGGCGGGGGACTGGAGCAGCAGTGAGTGACTACGAGGGCACAGGATGGCTGCATGGGGCTGGTAGAAGCAGAACTAGCTGGCAGCGGGGGACTGGAGCAGCAATGAGTGACTACGAGGGCACAGGATGGCTGCAGGGGGCTGGTAGAAGCAGAACTAGCTGGCGGCGGGGGGACTGGAGCTGCAGTGAGTGACTACGAGGGCACAGGATGGCTGCATGGGGCTGGCAGAAGCAGAACTAGCTGGAAGCGGGGGACTGGAGCAGCAATGAGTGACTACGAGGGCACAGGATGGCTGCATGGGGCTGGTAGAAGCAGAACTAGCTGGTGGCGGGGGACTGGAGCAGCAGTGAGTGACTACGAGGGCACAGGATGGCTGCATGGGGCTGGTATAAGCAGAACTAGCTGGTGGCAGGGGACTGGAGCAGCAGTGAGTGACTACGAGGGCACAGGAAGGCTGCATGGGGCTGGTAGAAGCAGAACTAGCTGGTGGCGGGGGACTGGAGCAGCAGTGAGTGACTACGAGGGCACAGGATGGCTGCATGGGGCTGGTAGAAGCAGAACTAGCTGGTGGCGGGGGACTGGAGCAGCAGTGAGTGACTGCGAGGGCGCAGGATGGCTGCATGGGGCTGGTAGAAGCAGAACTAGCTGGCGGCGGGGGACTGGAGCAGCAGTGAGTGACTACGTGGGCGCAGGATGGCTGCATGGGGCTGGGAGAAGCAGAACTAGCTGGTGGCGGGGGACTGGAGCAGCAATGAGTGACTATGTGGGCACATGACAGCTGCATGGGGCTGGTAGAAGCAGAACTAGCTGGCAGCGAGGGACTGGAGCAGCAATGAGTGACTACGAGGGCGCAGGATGGCTGCATGGGGCTGGGAGAAGCAGAACTAGCTGGTGGCGGGAGACTGTAGCAGCAATGAGTGACTACGAGGGCACAGGATGGCTGCATGGGGCTGGCAGAAGCAGAATTAGCTGGCGGCGAGGGACTGGAGCAGCAGTGAGTAACTACGAGGGCACAGGATGTCTGCATGGGGCTGGTAGAAGCAGAACTAGCTGGCGGCGGGGGACCTGAGCAGCAGTGAGTGACTACGGGGGCACAGGATGGCTGCATGGGGCTGGTAGAAGCAGAACTAGCTGGAAGCGGGGGACTGGAGCAGCAATGAGTGACTACGAGGGCACAGGAAGGCTGCATGGGGCTGGTAGAAGCAGAACTAGCTGGTGGCGGGGGACTGGAGCAGCAGTGAGTGACTACGGAGGCACAGGATGGCTGCATGGGGCTGGTAGAAGCAGAACTAGCTGGCAGCGGGGGACTGGAGCAGCAGTGAGTGACTACGAGGGCACAGGATGGCTGCATGGGGCTGATAGAAGCAGAACTAGCTGGAAGCGGGGGACTGGAGCAGCAATGAGTGACTACGAGGGCACAGGATGGCTGCATGGGGCTGGTAGAAGCAGAACTAGCTGGTGGCGGGGGACTGGAGCAGCAGTGAGTGACTACGAGGGCATAGGACGGCTGCATGGGGCTGGTAGAAGCAGAACTAGCTGGTGGCGGGGGACTGGAGCAGCAGTGAGTGACTACGAGGGCACAGGAAGGCTGCATGGGGCTGGTAGAAGCAGAACTAGCCGGTGGCGGGGGACTGGAGCAGCAGTGAGTGACTACGAGGGCACAGGATGGGTGCATGGGGCTGGTAGAAGCAGAACTAGCTGCCAAGGGGGGACTGGAGCAGCAGTGAGTGACTACGAGGGCACAGGATGGCTGCATGGGGCTGGTAGAAGCAGAACTAGCTGGCAGCGGGGGACTGGAGCAGCAGTGAGTGACTACGGGGGCACAGGATGGCTGCATGGGGCTGGTAGAAGCAGAACTAGCTGGCAGCGGGGGACTGGAGCAGCAGTGAGTGACTACGAGGGCACAGGATGGCTGCATGGGGCTGGGAGAAGCAGAACTAGCTGGAAGCGGGGGACTGGAGCAGCAATGAGTGACTACAAGGGCACAGGATGGCTGCATGGGGCTGGCAGAAGCAGAACTAGCTGGTGGCGGGGGACTGGAGCAGCAGTGAGTGACTACGAGGGCACAGGATGGCTGCATGGGGCTGGTAGAAGCAGAACTAGCTGGCAGCGGGGGACTGGAGCAGCAGTGAGTGACTACGAGGGCACAGGATGGCAGCATGGGGCTGATAGAAGCAGAACTAGCTGGAAGCGGGGGACTGGAGCAGCAATGAGTGACTACGAGGGCACAGGATGGCTGCATGGGGCTGGTAGAAGCAGAACTAGCTGGTGGCGGGGGACTGGAGCAGCAGTGAGTGACTGCGAGGGCGCAGGATGGCTGCATGGGGCTGGTAGAAGCAGAACTAGCTGGCGGCGGGGGACTGGAGCAGCAGTGAGTGACTACGTGGGCGCAGGATGGCTGCATGGGGCTGGGAGAAGCAGAACTAGCTGGTGGCGGGGGACTGGAGCAGCAATGAGTGACTATGTGGGCACAGGACGGCTGCATGGGGCTGGTAGAAGCAGAACTAGCTGGCAGCGAGGGACTGGAGCAGCAATGAGTGACTACGAGGGCGCAGGATGGCTGCATGGGGCTGGGAGAAGCAGAACTAGCTGGTGGCGGGGGACTGGAGCAGCAGTGAGTGACTACGAGGGCACAGGATGGCTGCATGGGGCTGGGAGAAGCAGAACTAGCTGGTGGCGGGGGACTGGAGCAGCAGTGAGTGACTGCGAGGGCGTAAGATGGCTGCATGGGGCTGGGAGAAGCAGAACTAGCTGGCGGCGGGGGACTGGAGCAGCAGTGAGTGACTACGAGGGCGCAGGATGGCTGCATGGGGCTGGGAGAAGCTGAACTAGCTGGTGGCGGGGGACTGGAGCAGCAGTGAGTGACTACGAGGGCACAGGATGGCTGCATGGGGCTGGCAGAAGCAGAACTAGCCGGCGGCGGGGGACTGGAGCAGCAGTGAGTGACTACGAGGGCACAGGATGGCTGCATGGGGCTGGTAGAAGCAGAACTAGCTGCCGGCGGGGGACTGGAGCAGCAGTGAGTGACTACGAGGGCACAGGATGGCTGCATGGGGCTGGTAGAAGCAGAACTAGCTGGCGGCGGGGGACTGGAGCAGCAGTGAGTGACTACGAGGGCACAGGATGGCTGCATGGGGCTGGTAGAAGCAGAACTAGCTGGCAGCGGGGGACTGGAGCAGCAGTAAGTGACTACGAGGGCACAGGATGGCTGCATGGGGCTGGTAGAAGCAGAACTAGCTGGCGGTGGGGGACTGGAGCAGCAGTGAGTGACTACGAGGGCACAGGACGGCTGCATGGGGCTGGTAGAAGCAGAACTAGCTGGTGGCGAGGGACTGGAGCAGCAGTGAGCGACTACGAGGGCACAGGATGGCTGCATGGGGCTGGTAGAAGCAGAACTAGCTGGTGGCGGGGGACTGGAGCAGCAGTGAGTGACTACGAGGGCACAGGATGGCTGCATGGGGCTGGTAGAAGCAGAACTAGCTGGTGGCGAGGGACTGGAGCAGCAGTGAGTGGCTACGAGGGCACAGGATGGCTGCATGGGGCTGGTAGAAGCAGAACTAGCTGGTGGCGGGGGACTGGAGCAGCAATGAGTGACTACGAGGGCACAGGATGGCTGCATGGGGCTGGCAGAAGCAGAACTAGCCGGCGGCGGGGGACTGGAGCAGCAGTGAGTGACTACGAGGGCACAGGATGGCTGCATGGGGCTGGTAGAAGCAGAACTAGCTGGTGGCGGGGGACTCGAGCAGCAGTGAGTGACTACGAGAGCACAGGATGGCTGCATGGGGCTGGCAGAAGCAGAACTAGCTGGTGGCGGGGGACTGGAGCAGCAGTGAGTGACTACGAGGGCACAGGATGGCAGCATGGGGCTGGTAGAAGCAGAACTAGCTGGCGGCGGGGGACTGGAGCAGCAGTGAGTGACTACGGGGGCACAGGATGGATGCATGGGGCTGGTAGAAGCAGAACTAGCTGGTGGCGGGGGACTGGAGCAGCAGTGAGTGACTACGAGGGCACAGGATGGCAGCATGGGGCTGGTAGAAGCAGAACTAGCTGGCGGCGGGGGACTGGAGCAGCAGTGAGTGACTACGAGGGCACAGGATGGCTGCATGGGGCTGGTAGAAGCAGAACTAGCTGGTGGCGGGGGACTGGAGCAGCAGTGAGTGACTACGAGGGCACAGGATGGCTGCATGGGGCTGGTAGAAGCAGAACTAGCTGCCGGCGGGGGACTGGAGCAGCAGTGAGTGACTACGAGGGCACAGGATGGCTGCATGGGGCTGGTAGAAGCAGAACTAGCTGGCGGCGGGGGACTGGAGCAGCAGTGAGTGACTACGAGGGCACAGGATGGCTGCATGGGGCTGGTAGAAGCAGAACTAGCTGGCAGCGGGGGACTGGAGCAGCAGTAAGTGACTACGAGGGCACAGGATGGCTGCATGGGGCTGGTAGAAGCAGAACTAGCTGGCGGTGGGGGACTGGAGCAGCAGTGAGTGACTACGAGGGCACAGGACGGCTGCATGGGGCTGGTAGAAGCAGAACTAGCTGGTGGCGAGGGACTGGAGCAGCAGTGAGCGACTACGAGGGCACAGGATGGCTGCATGGGGCTGGTAGAAGCAGAACTAGCTGGTGGCGGGGGACTGGAGCAGCAGTGAGTGACTACGAGGGCACAGGATGGCTGCATGGGGCTGGTAGAAGCAGAACTAGCTGGTGGCGAGGGACTGGAGCAGCAGTGAGTGGCTACGAGGGCACAGGATGGCTGCATGGGGCTGGTAGAAGCAGAACTAGCTGGTGGCGGGGGACTGGAGCAGCAATGAGTGACTACGAGGGCACAGGATGGCTGCATGGGGCTGGCAGAAGCAGAACTAGCCGGCGGCGGGGGACTGGAGCAGCAGTGAGTGACTACGAGGGCACAGGATGGCTGCATGGGGCTGGTAGAAGCAGAACTAGCTGGTGGCGGGGGACTCGAGCAGCAGTGAGTGACTACGAGAGCACAGGATGGCTGCATGGGGCTGGCAGAAGCAGAACTAGCTGGTGGCGGGGGACTGGAGCAGCAGTGAGTGACTACGAGGGCACAGGATGGCAGCATGGGGCTGGTAGAAGCAGAACTAGCTGGCGGCGGGGGACTGGAGCAGCAGTGAGTGACTACGGGGGCACAGGATGGATGCATGGGGCTGGTAGAAGCAGAACTAGCTGGCAGCTGGGGACTGGAGCAGCAGTGAGTGGCTACGAGGGCACAGGATGGCTGCATAGGGTTGGTAAAAGCAGAACTAGCTGGTGGCGGGGGACAGGAGCAGCAATGAGTGACTACGAGGGCACAGGATGGCTGCATGGGGCTGGCAGAAGCAGAACTAGCTGGCGGCGAGGGACTGGAGCAGCAGTGAGTGATTACGAGGGCAAAGGATGGCTGTATGGGGCTGGTAGAAGCAGAACTAGCTGGTGGCGGGGGACTGGAGCAGCAGTGAGTGACTGCGAGGGCGCAGGATGGCTGCATGGGGCTGGCAGAAGCAGAACTAGCTGGTGGCGGGGGACTGGAGCAGCAGTGAGTGACTACGAGGGCACAGGATGGCTGCATGGGGCTGGTAGAAGCAGAACTAGCTGGCGGCGGGGGACCTGAGCAGCAGTGAGTGACTACGGGGGCACAGGATGGCTGCATGGGGCTGGTAGAAGCAGAACTAGCTGGAAGCGGGGGACTGGAGCAGCAATGAGTGAGTACGAGGGCACAGGATGGCTGCATGGGGCTGGTAGAAGCAGAACTAGCTGGTGGCGGGGGACTGGAGCAGCAGTGAGTGACTACGAGGGCACAGGATGGCTACATGGGGCTGGTAGAAGCAGAACTAGCTGGCAGCGGGGAACTGGAGCAGCAGTGAGTGACTACGAGGGCACAGGATGGCTGCATGGGGCTGGTAGAAGCAGAACTAGCTGGTGGCGGGGGACTGGAGCAGCAGTGAGTGACTACGAGGGCATAGGACGGCTGCATGGGGCTGGTAGAAGCAGAACTAGCTGGTGGCGGGGGACTGGAGCAGCAGTGAGTGACTACGAGGGCACAGGATGGCTGCATGGGGCTGGTAGAAGCAGAACTAGCTGGCAGCGGGGGACTGGAGCAGCAATGAGTGACTACGAGGGCACAGGATGGCTGCAGGGGGCTGGTAGAAGCAGAACTAGCTGGCGGCGGGGGGACTGGAGCTGCAGTGAGTGACTACGAGGGCACAGGATGGCTGCATGGGGCTGGCAGAAGCAGAACTAGCTGGAAGCGGGGGACTGGAGCAGCAATGAGTGACTACGAGGGCACAGGATGGCTGCATGGGGCTGGTAGAAGCAGAACTAGCTGGTGGCGGGGGACTGGAGCAGCAGTGAGTGACTACGAGGGCACAGGATGGCTGCATGGGGCTGGTATAAGCAGAACTAGCTGGTGGCAGGGGACTGGAGCAGCAGTGAGTGACTACGAGGGCACAGGAAGGCTGCATGGGGCTGGTAGAAGCAGAACTAGCTGGTGGCGGGGGACTGGAGCAGCAGTGAGTGACTACGAGGGCACAGGATGGCTGCATGGGGCTGGTAGAAGCAGAACTAGCTGGTGGCGGGGGACTGGAGCAGCAGTGAGTGACTGCGAGGGCGCAGGATGGCTGCATGGGGCTGGTAGAAGCAGAACTAGCTGGCGGCGGGGGACTGGAGCAGCAGTGAGTGACTACGTGGGCGCAGGATGGCTGCATGGGGCTGGGAGAAGCAGAACTAGCTGGTGGCGGGGGACTGGAGCAGCAATGAGTGACTATGTGGGCACATGACAGCTGCATGGGGCTGGTAGAAGCAGAACTAGCTGGCAGCGAGGGACTGGAGCAGCAATGAGTGACTACGAGGGCGCAGGATGGCTGCATGGGGCTGGGAGAAGCAGAACTAGCTGGTGGCGGGAGACTGTAGCAGCAATGAGTGACTACGAGGGCACAGGATGGCTGCATGGGGCTGGCAGAAGCAGAATTAGCTGGCGGCGAGGGACTGGAGCAGCAGTGAGTAACTACGAGGGCACAGGATGTCTGCATGGGGCTGGTAGAAGCAGAACTAGCTGGCGGCGGGGGACCTGAGCAGCAGTGAGTGACTACGGGGGCACAGGATGGCTGCATGGGGCTGGTAGAAGCAGAACTAGCTGGAAGCGGGGGACTGGAGCAGCAATGAGTGACTACGAGGGCACAGGAAGGCTGCATGGGGCTGGTAGAAGCAGAACTAGCTGGTGGCGGGGGACTGGAGCAGCAGTGAGTGACTACGGAGGCACAGGATGGCTGCATGGGGCTGGTAGAAGCAGAACTAGCTGGCAGCGGGGGACTGGAGCAGCAGTGAGTGACTACGAGGGCACAGGATGGCTGCATGGGGCTGATAGAAGCAGAACTAGCTGGAAGCGGGGGACTGGAGCAGCAATGAGTGACTACGAGGGCACAGGATGGCTGCATGGGGCTGGTAGAAGCAGAACTAGCTGGTGGCGGGGGACTGGAGCAGCAGTGAGTGACTACGAGGGCATAGGACGGCTGCATGGGGCTGGTAGAAGCAGAACTAGCTGGTGGCGGGGGACTGGAGCAGCAGTGAGTGACTACGAGGGCACAGGAAGGCTGCATGGGGCTGGTAGAAGCAGAACTAGCCGGTGGCGGGGGACTGGAGCAGCAGTGAGTGACTACGAGGGCACAGGATGGGTGCATGGGGCTGGTAGAAGCAGAACTAGCTGCCAAGGGGGGACTGGAGCAGCAGTGAGTGACTACGAGGGCACAGGATGGCTGCATGGGGCTGGTAGAAGCAGAACTAGCTGGCAGCGGGGGACTGGAGCAGCAGTGAGTGACTACGGGGGCACAGGATGGCTGCATGGGGCTGGTAGAAGCAGAACTAGCTGGCAGCGGGGGACTGGAGCAGCAGTGAGTGACTACGAGGGCACAGGATGGCTGCATGGGGCTGGGAGAAGCAGAACTAGCTGGAAGCGGGGGACTGGAGCAGCAATGAGTGACTACAAGGGCACAGGATGGCTGCATGGGGCTGGCAGAAGCAGAACTAGCTGGTGGCGGGGGACTGGAGCAGCAGTGAGTGACTACGAGGGCACAGGATGGCTGCATGGGGCTGGTAGAAGCAGAACTAGCTGGCAGCGGGGGACTGGAGCAGCAGTGAGTGACTACGAGGGCACAGGATGGCAGCATGGGGCTGATAGAAGCAGAACTAGCTGGAAGCGGGGGACTGGAGCAGCAATGAGTGACTACGAGGGCACAGGATGGCTGCATGGGGCTGGTAGAAGCAGAACTAGCTGGTGGCGGGGGACTGGAGCAGCAGTGAGTGACTGCGAGGGCGCAGGATGGCTGCATGGGGCTGGTAGAAGCAGAACTAGCTGGCGGCGGGGGACTGGAGCAGCAGTGAGTGACTACGTGGGCGCAGGATGGCTGCATGGGGCTGGGAGAAGCAGAACTAGCTGGTGGCGGGGGACTGGAGCAGCAATGAGTGACTATGTGGGCACAGGACGGCTGCATGGGGCTGGTAGAAGCAGAACTAGCTGGCAGCGAGGGACTGGAGCAGCAATGAGTGACTACGAGGGCGCAGGATGGCTGCATGGGGCTGGGAGAAGCAGAACTAGCTGGTGGCGGGGGACTGGAGCAGCAGTGAGTGACTACGAGGGCACAGGATGGCTGCATGGGGCTGGGAGAAGCAGAACTAGCTGGTGGCGGGGGACTGGAGCAGCAGTGAGTGACTGCGAGGGCGTAAGATGGCTGCATGGGGCTGGGAGAAGCAGAACTAGCTGGCGGCGGGGGACTGGAGCAGCAGTGAGTGACTACGAGGGCGCAGGATGGCTGCATGGGGCTGGGAGAAGCTGAACTAGCTGGTGGCGGGGGACTGGAGCAGCAGTGAGTGACTACGAGGGCACAGGATGGCTGCATGGGGCTGGCAGAAGCAGAACTAGCCGGCGGCGGGGGACTGGAGCAGCAGTGAGTGACTACGAGGGCACAGGATGGCTGCATGGGGCTGGTAGAAGCAGAACTAGCTGCCGGCGGGGGACTGGAGCAGCAGTGAGTGACTACGAGGGCACAGGATGGCTGCATGGGGCTGGTAGAAGCAGAACTAGCTGGCGGCGGGGGACTGGAGCAGCAGTGAGTGACTACGAGGGCACAGGATGGCTGCATGGGGCTGGTAGAAGCAGAACTAGCTGGCAGCGGGGGACTGGAGCAGCAGTAAGTGACTACGAGGGCACAGGATGGCTGCATGGGGCTGGTAGAAGCAGAACTAGCTGGCGGTGGGGGACTGGAGCAGCAGTGAGTGACTACGAGGGCACAGGACGGCTGCATGGGGCTGGTAGAAGCAGAACTAGCTGGTGGCGAGGGACTGGAGCAGCAGTGAGCGACTACGAGGGCACAGGATGGCTGCATGGGGCTGGTAGAAGCAGAACTAGCTGGTGGCGGGGGACTGGAGCAGCAGTGAGTGACTACGAGGGCACAGGATGGCTGCATGGGGCTGGTAGAAGCAGAACTAGCTGGTGGCGAGGGACTGGAGCAGCAGTGAGTGGCTACGAGGGCACAGGATGGCTGCATGGGGCTGGTAGAAGCAGAACTAGCTGGTGGCGGGGGACTGGAGCAGCAATGAGTGACTACGAGGGCACAGGATGGCTGCATGGGGCTGGCAGAAGCAGAACTAGCCGGCGGCGGGGGACTGGAGCAGCAGTGAGTGACTACGAGGGCACAGGATGGCTGCATGGGGCTGGTAGAAGCAGAACTAGCTGGTGGCGGGGGACTCGAGCAGCAGTGAGTGACTACGAGAGCACAGGATGGCTGCATGGGGCTGGCAGAAGCAGAACTAGCTGGTGGCGGGGGACTGGAGCAGCAGTGAGTGACTACGAGGGCACAGGATGGCAGCATGGGGCTGGTAGAAGCAGAACTAGCTGGCGGCGGGGGACTGGAGCAGCAGTGAGTGACTACAGGGGCACAGGATGGATGCATGGGGCTGGTAGAAGCAGAACTAGCTGGTGGCGGGGGACTGGAGCAGCAGTGAGTGACTACGAGGGCACAGGATGGCAGCATGGGGCTGGTAGAAGCAGAACTAGCTGGCGGCGGGGGACTGGAGCAGCAGTGAGTGACTACGAGGGCACAGGATGGCTGCATGGGGCTGGTAGAAGCAGAACTAGCTGGTGGCGGGGGACTGGAGCAGCAGTGAGTGACTACGAGGGCACAGGATGGCTGCATGGGGCTGGTAGAAGCAGAACTAGCTGCCGGCGGGGGACTGGAGCAGCAGTGAGTGACTACGAGGGCACAGGATGGCTGCATGGGGCTGGTAGAAGCAGAACTAGCTGGCGGCGGGGGACTGGAGCAGCAGTGAGTGACTACGAGGGCACAGGATGGCTGCATGGGGCTGGTAGAAGCAGAACTAGCTGGCAGCGGGGGACTGGAGCAGCAGTAAGTGACTACGAGGGCACAGGATGGCTGCATGGGGCTGGTAGAAGCAGAACTAGCTGGCGGTGGGGGACTGGAGCAGCAGTGAGTGACTACGAGGGCACAGGACGGCTGCATGGGGCTGGTAGAAGCAGAACTAGCTGGTGGCGAGGGACTGGAGCAGCAGTGAGCGACTACGAGGGCACAGGATGGCTGCATGGGGCTGGTAGAAGCAGAACTAGCTGGTGGCGGGGGACTGGAGCAGCAGTGAGTGACTACGAGGGCACAGGATGGCTGCATGGGGCTGGTAGAAGCAGAACTAGCTGGTGGCGAGGGACTGGAGCAGCAGTGAGTGGCTACGAGGGCACAGGATGGCTGCATGGGGCTGGTAGAAGCAGAACTAGCTGGTGGCGGGGGACTGGAGCAGCAATGAGTGACTACGAGGGCACAGGATGGCTGCATGGGGCTGGCAGAAGCAGAACTAGCCGGCGGCGGGGGACTGGAGCAGCAGTGAGTGACTACGAGGGCACAGGATGGCTGCATGGGGCTGGTAGAAGCAGAACTAGCTGGTGGCGGGGGACTCGAGCAGCAGTGAGTGACTACGAGAGCACAGGATGGCTGCATGGGGCTGGCAGAAGCAGAACTAGCTGGTGGCGGGGGACTGGAGCAGCAGTGAGTGACTACGAGGGCACAGGATGGCAGCATGGGGCTGGTAGAAGCAGAACTAGCTGGCGGCGGGGGACTGGAGCAGCAGTGAGTGACTACGGGGGCACAGGATGGATGCATGGGGCTGGTAGAAGCAGAACTAGCTGGCAGCTGGGGACTGGAGCAGCAGTGAGTGGCTACGAGGGCACAGGATGGCTGCATAGGGTTGGTAAAAGCAGAACTAGCTGGTGGCGGGGGACTGGAGCAGCAATGAGTGACTACGAGGGCACAGGATGGCTGCATGGGGCTGGCAGAAGCAGAACTAGCTGGCGGCGAGGGACTGGAGCAGCAGTGAGTGATTACGAGGGCAAAGGATGGCTGTATGGGGCTGGTAGAAGCAGAACTAGCTGGTGGCGGGGGACTGGAGCAGCAGTGAGTGACTGCGAGGGCGCAGGATGGCTGCATGGGGCTGGCAGAAGCAGAACTAGCTGGTGGCGGGGGACTGGAGCAGCAGTGAGTGACTACGAGGGCACAGGATGGCTGCATGGGGCTGGTAGAAGCAGAACTAGCTGGCGGCGGGGGACCTGAGCAGCAGTGAGTGACTACGGGGGCACAGGATGGCTGCATGGGGCTGGTAGAAGCAGAACTAGCTGGAAGCGGGGGACTGGAGCAGCAATGAGTGAGTACGAGGGCACAGGATGGCTGCATGGGGCTGGTAGAAGCAGAACTAGCTGGTGGCGGGGGACTGGAGCAGCAGTGAGTGACTACGAGGGCACAGGATGGCTACATGGGGCTGGTAGAAGCAGAACTAGCTGGCAGCGGGGAACTGGAGCAGCAGTGAGTGACTACGAGGGCACAGGATGGCTGCATGGGGCTGGTAGAAGCAGAACTAGCTGGTGGCGGGGGACTGGAGCAGCAGTGAGTGACTACGAGGGCATAGGACGGCTGCATGGGGCTGGTAGAAGCAGAACTAGCTGGTGGCGGGGGACTGGAGCAGCAGTGAGTGACTATGAGGGCACAGGATGGCTGCATGGGGCTGGTAGAAGCAGAACTAGCTGGCAGCGGGGGACTGGAGCAGCAATGAGTGACTACGAGGGCACAGGATGGCTGCAGGGGGCTGGTAGAAGCAGAACTAGCTGGCGGCGGGGGGACTGGAGCTGCAGTGAGTGACTACGAGGGCACAGGATGGCTGCATGGGGCTGGCAGAAGCAGAACTAGCTGGAAGCGGGGGACTGGAGCAGCAATGAGTGACGAGGGCACAGGATGGCTGCATGGGGCTGGTAGAAGCAGAACTAGCTGGTGGCGGGGGACTGGAGCAGCAGTGAGTGACTACGAGGGCACAGGATGGCTGCATGGGGCTGGTATAAGCAGAACTAGCTGGTGGCAGGGGACTGGAGCAGCAGTGAGTGACTACGAGGGCACAGGAAGGCTGCATGGGGCTGGTAGAAGCAGAACTAGCTGGTGGCGGGGGACTGGAGCAGCAGTGAGTGACTACGAGGGCACAGGATGGCTGCATGGGGCTGGTAGAAGCAGAACTAGCTGGTGGCGGGGGACTGGAGCAGCAGTGAGTGACTGCGAGGGCGCAGGATGGCTGCATGGGGCTGGTAGAAGCAGAACTAGCTGGCGGCGGGGGACTGGAGCAGCAGTGAGTGACTACGTGGGCGCAGGATGGCTGCATGGGGCTGGGAGAAGCAGAACTAGCTGGTGGCGGGGGACTGGAGCAGCAATGAGTGACTATGTGGGCACATGACAGCTGCATGGGGCTGGTAGAAGCAGAACTAGCTGGCAGCGAGGGACTGGAGCAGCAATGAGTGACTACGAGGGCGCAGGATGGCTGCATGGGGCTGGGAGAAGCAGAACTAGCTGGTGGCGGGAGACTGTAGCAGCAATGAGTGACTACGAGGGCACAGGATGGCTGCATGGGGCTGGCAGAAGCAGAATTAGCTGGCGGCGAGGGACTGGAGCAGCAGTGAGTAACTACGAGGGCACAGGATGTCTGCATGGGGCTGGTAGAAGCAGAACTAGCTGGCGGCGGGGGACCTGAGCAGCAGTGAGTGACTACGGGGGCACAGGATGGCTGCATGGGGCTGGTAGAAGCAGAACTAGCTGGAAGCGGGGGACTGGAGCAGCAATGAGTGACTACGAGGGCACAGGAAGGCTGCATGGGGCTGGTAGAAGCAGAACTAGCTGGTGGCGGGGGACTGGAGCAGCAGTGAGTGACTACGGAGGCACAGGATGGCTGCATGGGGCTGGTAGAAGCAGAACTAGCTGGCAGCGGGGGACTGGAGCAGCAGTGAGTGACTACGAGGGCACAGGATGGCTGCATGGGGCTGATAGAAGCAGAACTAGCTGGAAGCGGGGGACTGGAGCAGCAATGAGTGACTACGAGGGCACAGGATGGCTGCATGGGGCTGGTAGAAGCAGAACTAGCTGGTGGCGGGGGACTGGAGCAGCAGTGAGTGACTACGAGGGCATAGGACGGCTGCATGGGGCTGGTAGAAGCAGAACTAGCTGGTGGCGGGGGACTGGAGCAGCAGTGAGTGACTACGAGGGCACAGGAAGGCTGCATGGGGCTGGTAGAAGCAGAACTAGCCGGTGGCGGGGGACTGGAGCAGCAGTGAGTGACTACGAGGGCACAGGATGGGTGCATGGGGCTGGTAGAAGCAGAACTAGCTGCCAAGGGGGGACTGGAGCAGCAGTGAGTGACTACGAGGGCACAGGATGGCTGCATGGGGCTGGTAGAAGCAGAACTAGCTGGCAGCGGGGGACTGGAGCAGCAGTGAGTGACTACGGGGGCACAGGATGGCTGCATGGGGCTGGTAGAAGCAGAACTAGCTGGCAGCGGGGGACTGGAGCAGCAGTGAGTGACTACGAGGGCACAGGATGGCTGCATGGGGCTGGGAGAAGCAGAACTAGCTGGAAGCGGGGGACTGGAGCAGCAATGAGTGACTACAAGGGCACAGGATGGCTGCATGGGGCTGGCAGAAGCAGAACTAGCTGGTGGCGGGGGACTGGAGCAGCAGTGAGTGACTACGAGGGCACAGGATGGCTGCATGGGGCTGGTAGAAGCAGAACTAGCTGGCAGCGGGGGACTGGAGCAGCAGTGAGTGACTACGAGGGCACAGGATGGCAGCATGGGGCTGATAGAAGCAGAACTAGCTGGAAGCGGGGGACTGGAGCAGCAATGAGTGACTACGAGGGCACAGGATGGCTGCATGGGGCTGGTAGAAGCAGAACTAGCTGGTGGCGGGGGACTGGAGCAGCAGTGAGTGACTGCGAGGGCGCAGGATGGCTGCATGGGGCTGGTAAAAGCAGAACTAGCTGGCGGCGGGGGACTGGAGCAGCAGTGAGTGACTACGTGGGCGCAGGATGGCTGCATGGGGCTGGGAGAAGCAGAACTAGCTGGTGGCGGGGGACTGGAGCAGCAATGAGTGACTATGTGGGCACAGGACGGCTGCATGGGGCTGGTAGAAGCAGAACTAGCTGGCAGCGAGGGACTGGAGCAGCAATGAGTGACTACGAGGGCGCAGGATGGCTGCATGGGGCTGGGAGAAGCAGAACTAGCTGGTGGCGGGGGACTGGAGCAGCAGTGAGTGACTACGAGGGCACAGGATGGCTGCATGGGGCTGGGAGAAGCAGAACTAGCTGGTGGCGGGGGACTGGAGCAGCAGTGAGTGACTGCGAGGGCGTAAGATGGCTGCATGGGGCTGGGAGAAGCAGAACTAGCTGGCGGCGGGGGACTGGAGCAGCAGTGAGTGACTACGAGGGCGCAGGATGGCTGCATGGGGCTGGGAGAAGCTGAACTAGCTGGTGGCGGGGGACTGGAGCAGCAGTGAGTGACTACGAGGGCACAGGATGGCTGCATGGGGCTGGGAGAAGCAGAACTAGCTGGTGGCGGGGGACTGGAGCAGCAGTGAGTGACTGCGAGGGCGCAGGATGGCTGCATGGGGCTGGGAGAAGCAGAACTAGCTGGTGGCGGGGGACTGGAGCAGCAGTGAGTGACTGCGAGGGCGCAGGATGGCTGCATGGGGCTGGGAGAAGCAGAACTAGCTGGCGGCGGGGGACTGGAGCAGCAGTGAGTGACTACGAGGGCGCAGGATGGCTGCATGGGGCTGGGAGAAGCAGAACTAGGTGGTGGCGGGGGACTGGAGCAGCAGTGAGTGACTGCGAGGGCGCAGGATGGCTGCATGGGGCTGGGAGAAGCAGAACTAGCTGGTGGCGGGGGACTGGAGCAGCAGTGAGTGACTACGAGGGCACAGGATGGCTGCATGGGGCTGGGAGTAGCAGAACTAGCTGGTGGCGGGGGACTGGAGCAGCAGTGAGTGACTACGAGGGCACAGGATGGCTGCATGGGGCTGGGAGAAGCAGAACTAACACTTCTCCATATGTGGGATCTTGTTGCAACACCGGCCAGTATTTCTTTACAATTTGCCTGACAGCCCCTGATTGGTTACAGTAGGTTTGAACAAACGGAATCTGTTTAGAGGTTTTATCAATTTTGGGTTTCCCCTTCAACACTGACTCTCTATTGATCCCGCCCACCTCTGTTCTCACTTTCTCCAATGTTTTAGGGTCATACCCTTTAGAAACAAATTTGGTCATCAATTTCTCAGCGGCCGCCTGATAACCCTCATCTGTGGATGCTATCCTTCTAGCTCTTAAAAACTGTCCCTTTGGGATGGCCTTGATGACATTACGATTGTGAAAGCTATCAACTCGGAGCAGGTTGTTACGATCCGTTGGCTTTGTATACAGATCTGTACGCAACCCCCCCTGTGATACAGAGATGGAGACATCCAAATACTGTATTACTCTATCCGAGTACTCCATGGGGGTACCTCATGTGACACACTGAGGAAAAAGAGCAAGTGGATGCCTGATTTAATGACACCATCTTTGCAGCTGTTTAAGAATCTTGTGTACACTGAGGTGCAGAGTGTTTGGGACAACAAGGGTTCTAGGTGCAAAGATAATTTAACCATTAGTGAGAAACAGGCGCTTAAATCCCTGAAGAGCAATGAGTGTATAATTGTCATTAAAGCGGATAAAGGGGGTGCCACTGTTGTCCTTGACAAAGAACAATATATACAAGAGGCTCTCAGACAGTTACAAGTACCTGGCCATTATGAAAAATGTAGAAATGATCCTACATGGGTCATCAAGACCAAAGTTGATCATATGGCAAATGAAGCCTTGTTACTTGGCCTGATCACAAAAGGGACGGCGGAGTTCTTAGAGGTAGAACACCCGCAGGTACCATTATTGTATCTATTACCAAAGATACATAAAAATTTGACTCAGCCCCCCGGACGTCCTATTGTTTCAGCTGTGGGGTCAGTGTTGTATCCCTTATCAAAGTTTGTGGATCATTATCTGCAGGATCTGGTGAAGGGGATACCTTGGTGCCTAAAAGATACGACTGACCTGTTGCAAAGGTTGAAAATATTGAATATTGATTATGAGGGGGTGATACTGGCAACTCTCGATGTGCAAAGTTTATTTACCTCAATTCCACATGAAGAGGGAATGAGGTACATTGAGGAGTTGCTATTGGAAACCTCCATGGATAACCGATTAATCTTTTTCCTGCTTGATTGTTTGGAAATGGTGTTGGTGAACAATTATTTCAAGTTTGGCAATGAGTACTATTTGCAGAAACAGGGCACGAGTATGGGGTCGCCGGTGGCTCCATCATTCGCCAACCTGTTTATGTATAAGCTTGAACAGCAAATGTTTGTCAAAAATGCCAAATACTGTAACGAAATTATTGGTTACTACAGATTTGTGGACGACATCCTGATTGTGTGGCAGGGAGAGGTTGAGAAACTGCAACAGATGGTGAGTGAAGCTAATGTTGCTCATTCAACCATTAAGTTTACCATGGAGTACTCGGATAGAGTAATACAGTATTTGGATGTCTCCATCTCTGTATCACAGGGGGGGTTGCGTACAGATCTGTATACAAAGCCAACGGATCGTAACAACCTGCTCCGAGTTGATAGCTTCCACAATCGTAATGTCATCAAGGCCATCCCAAAGGGACAGTTTTTAAGAGCTAGAAGGATAGCATCCACAGATGAGGGTTATCAGGCGGCCGCTGAGAAATTGATGACCAAATTTGTTTCTAAAGGGTATGACCCTAAAACATTGGAGAAAGTGAGAACAGAGGTGGGCGGGATCAATAGAGAGTCAGTGTTGAAGGGGAAACCCAAAATTGATAAAACCTCTAAACAGATTCCGTTTGTTCAAACCTACTGTAACCAATCAGGGGCTGTCAGGCAAATTGTAAAGAAATACTGGCCGGTGTTGCAACAAGATCCCACATATGGAGAAGTGTTTAAAGAACTCCCACTGTTTTCATTCAAAAGAGGGAAGACAATAAAAAACATGGTCAGCAAGGTTGATCTATCTGAAAGATGTGTGGAGATGAGCAAACTTACAAAGAAAAGGGGTACGTTTCCATGCCTGAACTGCAACTGCTGCAGCGCAATTATCAAAGGTGAGCATGTTACGCACCCATATTCTGGGAAACAAATTAAAATTCAATCCATGTATACTTGCTGCAGTGAGTTTGTCGTTTATGCATTGAAGTGCCCCTGTGGGTTGCTGTATGTGGGTAAGACCACAAGAGACGTGAAGACCAGAATACAGGAACACAGGGGCTCTATCCGAGGGTTTGACCCATCCAAACCGAGCAGTCATACACCGGTGGGAAGGCATTTCCATACCCGTGGTCACGGTGTGTCGCAGCTCAAATGGATGGTGCTAGACCATGTACCCCCAATCACTAGAGGAGGAGATAGGGATAGATTGTTGCTGCAGAAGGAGGCAAGATGGATGAGGAGGCTTGATTCAGTGAGCCCAAAGGGTTTAAATGATATGTTCAGCCTAAAATGCTTCCTGTAATGTGTCACATAATAATATGTAAGCATGTAAAAATTGCATCATTCACTGCTGATGATTGTTTTCCAATGTGTTTCTCCCCTAGGTCATGATGATTGTCATCGTGTGGTGGGCGGAGGAGAAAGGGAACATGTCGTATCCCTGGGCCTGTGGGTCTGTGAGTCGTTGCATAAATGACATTAATTGACTAATATGGCCCGCATGTTTGTACTACTGCTTAGGCTTATGTATGCTATACTCATGTTTACCTCAGTGTTTAGCTGGGTAGACATTATATATGTAGTGCCCAGTAAGTAATTTCTGGGATTGATCCTGCAGGGTTAATCCGTATGACATCACTTTGGTCTGCTGACCGGAGGGGTGTGTCCTGTATTGTAGGGTGTGGTGCACTTTAGTGGTTGTGGTATATTAGAAGACTGAGTGTCAAGGTTGTATGTACACTTGAGGAAGGGGGTGACCCCGAAACATGTCGTGTTTGCAGCTTTTTCAATAAACGCAAGTTTATTATCGCCAGTGGAGTGCCGACCTCGTATCTTTGTTATTGTAACACATTGGTGGAGTGGTGAGCCACGGAGTGTTTGAGCACCGGCGGACCAGGTGTGTGAAGCCTGGGTGGGTGAGGACCCCGGCATCCTGACTGTTTGCATTGCCTTTTCACCAGCCGGGAGTACTCCCCTGTCCCCAATGGACGACGACACTAGTCTGGAAGCCGAGACAGCAGAAGTACAGTTGTCGGAACCTGTCAGCTTTGCAGTGACTTTTGCATATAATGATGATGACATCACAAGGATATTAAGCCAGGTGGAATGTGAATCATTCGCCACTGTCCCAGGATCAGCAGATGTTGGGATACAAAAGGAAGTGTTTGAACTAAAGAAGCAAGTCTTGAGCCTCACATTGCACCAATCGTTTCTTGCTGACTACATTAGAAGTAAACGCATCCCGAGGGGATATCGCATCGGTCTAAGATCTACTTTGCTGAATGATGATCCCTTATTTGTGACCAGGTTCTTCGAGATCCTTAATAAGGGGAGCCTGGATGTAATGTTACTAACTGTGGAGAGGCTACAAGTGAAAGTGACGGGCCTTAAAAAACAGATTGTGGAAAAAGAGGAGAAAATCAAGGCTGCATTACCTGAGGAGCAGTTCGCCAGCTTGTGCCAGGAGCAGCAGGAGAAATTGGAGGAGGCCCGCCAGGTGATTCTGCAAAGGAAGCAAGGAAAGATCGCCAGGGACGCCGAGGATTACAGGCTGGGCAGAGTTTACACTTGGAAGGCGGAACGCCGCACTCAGCGCCGTCCCCAGCCGGCACCAGGAGGAGGTGACACACCCGGAAGTGGTGCAGCAGGAAGTGGAGGCGGAGAGAATCCCAGGCCGCATCGGCAGCCAAGGCACCGGCAGAGAAAGCAGAGGAAACCTCGGGGACAACGTCCACAGGGCCCTGCACAACCGGACGGCAGTGGGGGAAGCACAGGCGGTGAATACAGCTCGGCTTCCGAATCGGCTGATTACCAGCAGGATTTTCAGGAAGGCCGGGATCCTGCAGACACAGGAGGGGAAAGCGGCAGAGGAGGAGCAGGCAGAGAAGCAGATCCAGTAAAGCCTCGCCGCAACCCCAGGGCACCCCTTCCGCGCGACCACTACCCACAGAGGAACAGGGGGAAACAGGGGAAGAGGTAAGAACCCTAGTGGTGAATATTTCTTCTTACCAGTTAACGGAAGCAGAACAATCCGTGCTTGACAAAGGGTTAGGCTTCATACCTGTGTTCTCACGTGATTTCTTTGATTGGGAAATAGAGTTTCATAGGTTTATTAGAAGCCTACAACTGAAAATGTGTTTCAAAGATTCCACAGGGGGTACCTCATGAGACACACTGAGGAAAAAGAGCAAGTGGATGCCTGATTTAATGACACCATCTTTGCAGCTGTTTAAGAATCTTGTGTACACTGAGGTGCAGAGTGTTTGGGACAACAAGGGTTCTAGGTGCAAAGATAATTTAACCATTAGTGAGAAACAGGCGCTTAAATCCCTGAAGAGCAATGAGTGTATAATTGTCATTAAAGCGGATAAAGGGGGTGCCACTGTTGTCCTTGACAAAGAACAATATATACAAGAGGCTCTCAGACAGTTACAAGTACCTGGCCATTATGAAAAATGTAGAAATGATCCTACATGGGTCATCAAGACCAAAGTTGATCATATGGCAAATGAAGCCTTGTTACTTGGCCTGATCCCAAAAGGGACGGCGGAGTTCTTAGAGGTAGAACACCCGCAGGTACCATTATTGTATCTATTACCAAAGATACATAAAAATTTGACTCAGCCCCCCGGACGTCCTATTGTTTCAGCTGTGGGGTCAGTGTTGTATCCCTTATCAAAGTTTGTGGATCATTATCTGCAGGATCTGGTGAAGGGGATACCTTGGTGCCTAAAAGATACGACTGACCTGTTGCAAAGGTTGAAAATATTGAATATTGATTATGAGGGGGTGATACTGGCAACTCTCGATGTGCAAAGTTTATTTACCTCAATTCCACATGAAGAGGGAATGAGGTACATTGAGGAGTTGCTATTGGAAACCTCCATGGATAACCGATTAATCTTTTTCCTGCTTGATTGTTTGGAAATGGTGTTGGTGAACAATTATTTCAAGTTTGGCAATGAGTACTATTTGCAGAAACAGGGCACGAGTATGGGGTCGCCGGTGGCTCCATCATTCGCCAACCTGTTTATGTATAAGCTTGAACAGCAAATGTTTGTCAAAAATGCCAAATACTGTAACGAAATTATTGGTTACTACAGATTTGTGGACGACATCCTGATTGTGTGGCAGGGAGAGGTTGAGAAACTGCAACAGATGGTGAGTGAAGCTAATGTTGCTCATTCAACCATTAAGTTTACCATGGAGTACTCGGATAGAGTAATACAGTATTTGGATGTCTCCATCTCTGTATCACAGGGGGGGTTGCGTACAGATCTGTATACAAAGCCAACGGATCGTAACAACCTGCTCCGAGTTGATAGCTTCCACAATCGTAATGTCATCAAGGCCATCCCAAAGGGACAGTTTTTAAGAGCTAGAAGGATAGCATCCACAGATGAGGGTTATCAGGCGGCCGCTGAGAAATTGATGACCAAATTTGTTTCTAAAGGGTATGACCCTAAAACATTGGAGAAAGTGAGAACAGAGGTGGGCGGGATCAATAGAGAGTCAGTGTTGAAGGGGAAACCCAAAATTGATAAAACCTCTAAACAGATTCCGTTTGTTCAAACCTACTGTAACCAATCAGGGGCTGTCAGGCAAATTGTAAAGAAATACTGGCCGGTGTTGCAACAAGATCCCACATATGGAGAAGTGTTTAAAGAACTCCCACTGTTTTCATTCAAAAGAGGGAAGACAATAAAAAACATGGTCAGCAAGGTTGATCTATCTGAAAGATGTGTGGAGATGAGCAAACTTACAAAGAAAAGGGGTACGTTTCCATGCCTGAACTGCAACTGCTGCAGCGCAATTATCAAAGGTGAGCATGTTACGCACCCATATTCTGGGAAACAAATTAAAATTCAATCCATGTATACTTGCTGCAGTGAGTTTGTCGTTTATGCATTGAAGTGCCCCTGTGGGTTGCTGTATGTGGGTAAGACCACAAGAGACGTGAAGACCAGAATACAGGAACACAGGGGCTCTATCCGAGGGTTTGACCCATCCAAACCGAGCAGTCATACACCGGTGGGAAGGCATTTCCATACCCGTGGTCACGGTGTGTCGCAGCTCAAATGGATGGTGCTAGACCATGTACCCCCACTCACTAGAGGAGGAGATAGGGATAGATTGTTGCTGCAGAAGGAGGCAAGATGGATGAGGAGGCTTGATTCAGTGAGCCCAAAGGGTTTAAATGATATGTTCAGCCTAAAATGCTTCCTGTAATGTGTCACATAATAATATGTAAGCATGTAAAAATTGCATCATTCACTGCTGATGATTGTTTTCCAATGTGTTTCTCCCCTAGGTCATGATGATTGTCATCGTGTGGTGGGCGGAGGAGAAAGGGAACATGTCGTATCCCTGGGCCTGTGGGTCTGTGAGTCGTTGCATAAATGACATTAATTGACTAATATGGCCCGCATGTTTGTACTACTGCTTAGGCTTATGTATGCTATACTCATGTTTACCTCAGTGTTTAGCTGGGTAGACATTATATATGTAGTGCCCAGTAAGTAATTTCTGGGATTGATCCTGCAGGGTTAATCCGTATGACATCACTTTGGTCTGCTGACCGGAGGGGTGTGTCCTGTATTGTAGGGTGTGGTGCACTTTAGTGGTTGTGGTATATTAGAAGACTGAGTGTCAAGGTTGTATGTACACTTGAGGAAGGGGGTGACCCCGAAACATGTCGTGTTTGCAGCTTTTTCAATAAACGCAAGTTTATTATCGCCAGTGGAGTGCCGACCTCGTATCTTTGTTATTGTAACACATTGGTGGAGTGGTGAGCCACGGAGTGTTTGAGCACCGGCGGACCAGGTGTGTGAAGCCTGGGTGGGTGAGGACCCCGGCATCCTGACTGTTTGCATTGCCTTTTCACCAGCCGGGAGTACTCCCCTGTCCCCAATGGACGACGACACTAGTCTGGAAGCCGAGACAGCAGAAGTACAGTTGTCGGAACCTGTCAGCTTTGCAGTGACTTTTGCATATAATGATGATGACATCACAAGGATATTAAGCCAGGTGGAATGTGAATCATTCGCCACTGTCCCAGGATCAGCAGATGTTGGGATACAAAAGGAAGTGTTTGAACTAAAGAAGCAAGTCTTGAGCCTCACATTGCACCAATCGTTTCTTGCTGACTACATTAGAAGTAAACGCATCCCGAGGGGATATCGCATCGGTCTAAGATCTACTTTGCTGAATGATGATCCCTTATTTGTGACCAGGTTCTTCGAGATCCTTAATAAGGGGAGCCTGGATGTAATGTTACTAACTGTGGAGAGGCTACAAGTGAAAGTGACGGGCCTTAAAAAACAGATTGTGGAAAAAGAGGAGAAAATCAAGGCTGCATTACCTGAGGAGCAGTTCGCCAGCTTGTGCCAGGAGCAGCAGGAGAAATTGGAGGAGGCCCGCCAGGTGATTCTGCAAAGGAAGCAAGGAAAGATCGCCAGGGACGCCGAGGATTACAGGCTGGGCAGAGTTTACACTTGGAAGGCGGAACGCCGCACTCAGCGCCGTCCCCAGCCGGCACCAGGAGGAGGTGACACACCCGGAAGTGGTGCAGCAGGAAGTGGAGGCGGAGAGAATCCCAGGCCGCATCGGCAGCCAAGGCACCGGCAGAGAAAGCAGAGGAAACCTCGGGGACAACGTCCACAGGGCCCTGCACAACCGGACGGCAGTGGGGGAAGCACAGGCGGTGAATACAGCTCGGCTTCCGAATCGGCTGATTACCAGCAGGATTTTCAGGAAGGCCGGGATCCTGCAGACACAGGAGGGGAAAGCGGCAGAGGAGGAGCAGGCAGAGAAGCAGATCCAGTAAAGCCTCGCCGCAACCCCAGGGCACCCCTTCCGCGCGACCACTACCCACAGAGGAACAGGGGGAAACAGGGGAAGAGGTAAGAACCCTAGTGGTGAATATTTCTTCTTACCAGTTAACGGAAGCAGAACAATCCGTGCTTGACAAAGGGTTAGGCTTCATACCTGTGTTCTCACGTGATTTCTTTGATTGGGAAATAGAGTTTCATAGGTTTATTAGAAGCCTACAACTGAAAATGTGTTTCAAAGATTCCACAGGGGGTACCTCATGAGACACACTGAGGAAAAAGAGCAAGTGGATGCCTGATTTAATGACACCATCTTTGCAGCTGTTTAAGAATCTTGTGTACACTGAGGTGCAGAGTGTTTGGGACAACAAGGGTTCTAGGTGCAAAGATAATTTAACCATTAGTGAGAAACAGGCGCTTAAATCCCTGAAGAGCAATGAGTGTATAATTGTCATTAAAGCGGATAAAGGGGGTGCCACTGTTGTCCTTGACAAAGAACAATATATACAAGAGGCTCTCAGACAGTTACAAGTACCTGGCCATTATGAAAAATGTAGAAATGATCCTACATGGGTCATCAAGACCAAAGTTGATCATATGGCAAATGAAGCCTTGTTACTTGGCCTGATCACAAAAGGGACGGCGGAGTTCTTAGAGGTAGAACACCCGCAGGTACCATTATTGTATCTATTACCAAAGATACATAAAAATTTGACTCAGCCCCCCGGACGTCCTATTGTTTCAGCTGTGGGGTCAGTGTTGTATCCCTTATCAAAGTTTGTGGATCATTATCTGCAGGATCTGGTGAAGGGGATACCTTGGTGCCTAAAAGATACGACTGACCTGTTGCAAAGGTTGAAAATATTGAATATTGATTATGAGGGGGTGATACTGGCAACTCTCGATGTGCAAAGTTTATTTACCTCAATTCCACATGAAGAGGGAATGAGGTACATTGAGGAGTTGCTATTGGAAACCTCCATGGATAACCGATTAATCTTTTTCCTGCTTGATTGTTTGGAAATGGTGTTGGTGAACAATTATTTCAAGTTTGGCAATGAGTACTATTTGCAGAAACAGGGCACGAGTATGGGGTCGCCGGTGGCTCCATCATTCGCCAACCTGTTTATGTATAAGCTTGAACAGCAAATGTTTGTCAAAAATGCCAAATACTGTAACGAAATTATTGGTTACTACAGATTTGTGGACGACATCCTGATTGTGTGGCAGGGAGAGGTTGAGAAACTGCAACAGATGGTGAGTGAAGCTAATGTTGCTCATTCAACCATTAAGTTTACCATGGAGTACTCGGATAGAGTAATACAGTATTTGGATGTCTCCATCTCTGTATCACAGGGGGGGTTGCGTACAGATCTGTATACAAAGCCAACGGATCGTAACAACCTGCTCCGAGTTGATAGCTTCCACAATCGTAATGTCATCAAGGCCATCCCAAAGGGACAGTTTTTAAGAGCTAGAAGGATAGCATCCACAGATGAGGGTTATCAGGCGGCCGCTGAGAAATTGATGACCAAATTTGTTTCTAAAGGGTATGACCCTAAAACATTGGAGAAAGTGAGAACAGAGGTGGGCGGGATCAATAGAGAGTCAGTGTTGAAGGGGAAACCCAAAATTGATAAAACCTCTAAACAGATTCCGTTTGTTCAAACCTACTGTAACCAATCAGGGGCTGTCAGGCAAATTGTAAAGAAATACTGGCCGGTGTTGCAACAAGATCCCACATATGGAGAAGTGTTTAAAGAACTCCCACTGTTTTCATTCAAAAGAGGGAAGACAATAAAAAACATGGTCAGCAAGGTTGATCTATCTGAAAGATGTGTGGAGATGAGCAAACTTACAAAGAAAAGGGGTACGTTTCCATGCCTGAACTGCAACTGCTGCAGCGCAATTATCAAAGGTGAGCATGTTACGCACCCATATTCTGGGAAACAAATTAAAATTCAATCCATGTATACTTGCTGCAGTGAGTTTGTCGTTTATGCATTGAAGTGCCCCTGTGGGTTGCTGTATGTGGGTAAGACCACAAGAGACGTGAAGACCAGAATACAGGAACACAGGGGCTCTATCCGAGGGTTTGACCCATCCAAACCGAGCAGTCATACACCGGTGGGAAGGCATTTCCATACCCGTGGTCACGGTGTGTCGCAGCTCAAATGGATGGTGCTAGACCATGTACCCCCAATCACTAGAGGAGGAGATAGGGATAGATTGTTGCTGCAGAAGGAGGCAAGATGGATGAGGAGGCTTGATTCAGTGAGCCCAAAGGGTTTAAATGATATGTTCAGCCTAAAATGCTTCCTGTAATGTGTCACATAATAATATGTAAGCATGTAAAAATTGCATCATTCACTGCTGATGATTGTTTTCCAATGTGTTTCTCCCCTAGGTCATGATGATTGTCATCGTGTGGTGGGCGGAGGAGAAAGGGAACATGTCGTATCCCTGGGCCTGTGGGTCTGTGAGTCGTTGCATAAATGACATTAATTGACTAATATGGCCCGCATGTTTGTACTACTGCTTAGGCTTATGTATGCTATACTCATGTTTACCTCAGTGTTTAGCTGGGTAGACATTATATATGTAGTGCCCAGTAAGTAATTTCTGGGATTGATCCTGCAGGGTTAATCCGTATGACATCACTTTGGTCTGCTGACCGGAGGGGTGTGTCCTGTATTGTAGGGTGTGGTGCACTTTAGTGGTTGTGGTATATTAGAAGACTGAGTGTCAAGGTTGTATGTACACTTGAGGAAGGGGGTGACCCCGAAACATGTCGTGTTTGCAGCTTTTTCAATAAACGCAAGTTTATTATCGCCAGTGGAGTGCCGACCTCGTATCTTTGTTATTGTAACACATTGGTGGAGTGGTGAGCCACGGAGTGTTTGAGCACCGGCGGACCAGGTGTGTGAAGCCTGTGTGGGTGAGGACCCCGGCATCCTGACTGTTTGTAGAAGCAGAACTAGCTGGCAGCGGGGGACTGGAGCAGCAGTGAGCGACTACGAGGGCACAGGATGGCTGCATGGGGCTGATAGAAGCAGAACTAGCTGGAAGCGGGGGACTGGAGCAGCAATGAGTGACTACGAGGGCACAGGATGGCTGCATGGGGCTGGTAGAAGCAGAACTAGCTGGTGGCGGGGGACTGGAGCAGCAGTGAGTGACTACGAGGGCACAGGATGGCTGCATGGGGCTGGTAGAAGCAGAACTAGCTGGTGGCGGGGGACTGGAGCAGCAGTGAGTGACTACGAGGGCACAGGAAGGCTGCATGGGGCTGGTAGAAGCAGAACTAGCTGGTGGCGGGGGACTGGAGCAGCAGTGAGTGACTACGAGGGCACAGGATGGCTGCATGGGGCTGGTAGAAGCAGAACTAGCTGCCAGCGGGGGACTGGAGCAGCAGTGAGTGACTACGAGGGCACAGGATGGCTGCATGGGGTTGGTAGAAGCAGAACTAGCTGGCAGCGGGGGACTGGAGCAGCAGTGAGTGACTACGGGGGCACAGGATGACTGCATGGGGCTGGTAGAAGCAGAACTAGCTGGCAGCGGGGGACTGGAGCAGCAGTGAGTGACTACGGGGGCACAGGATGGCTGCATGGGGCTGGGAGAAGCAGAACTAGCTGGACGGGGGACTGGAGCAGCAATGAGTGACTACGAGGGCACAGGACGGCTGCATGAGGCTGGTAGAAGCAGAACTAGCTGGTGGCGGGGGACTGGAGCAGCAATGAGTGACTACGAGGGCACAGGATGGCTGCATGGGGCTGGTAGAAGCAGAACTAGCTGGTGGCGGGGGACTGGAGCAGCAGTGAGTGACTACGAGGGCACAGGATGGCTGCATGGGGCTGGTAGAAGCAGAACTAGCTGGTGGCGGGGGACTGGAGCAGCAGTGAGTGACTACGAGGGCACAGGAAGGCTGCATGGGGCTGGTAGAAGCAGAACTAGCTGGTGGCGGGGGACTGGAGCAGCAGTGAGTGACTACGGGGGCACAGGATGGCTGCATGGGGCTGGCAGAAGCAGAACTAGCTGGTGGCGGGGGACTGGAGCAGCAGTGAGTGACTGCGAGGGCGCAGGATGGCTACATGGGGCTGGTAGAAGCAGAACTAGCTGGCGGCGGGGGACTGGAGCAGCAGTGAGTGACTACGTGGGCGCAGGATGGCTGCATGGGGCTGGGAGAAGAAGAACTAGCTGGTGGCGGGGGACTGGAGCAGCAATGAGTGACTATGTGGGCACAGGACGGCTGCATGGGGCTGATAGAAGCAGAACTAGCTGGCGGCGGGGGACTGGAGCAGCAGTGTCTACGAGGGCACAGGATGGCTGCATGGGGCTGGGAGAAGCAGAACTAGCTGGTGGCGGGGGACTGGAGCAGCAGTGAGTGACTACGTGGGCGCAGGATGGCAGCATGGGGCTGATAGAAGCAGAACTAGCTGGTGGCGGGGGACTGGAGCTGCAATGAGTGACTACGAGGGCACAGGATGGCTGCATGGGGCTGGTAGAAGCAGAACTAGCTGGTGGCGGGGGCCTGGAGCAGCAATGAGTGACTATGTGGGCACAGGATGGCTGCATGGGGCTGGTAGAAGCAGAACTAGCTGGCAGCGAGCGACTGGAGCAGCAATGAGTGACTACGAGGGCACAGGATGGCTGCATGGGGCTGGCAGAAGCAGAACTAGCTGGTGGCGGGGGACTGGAGCAGCAGTGAGTGACTGCGAGGGCGCAGGATGGCTACATGGGGCTGGTAGAAGCAGAACTAGCTGGCGGCGGGGGACTGGAGCAGCAGTGAGTGACTACGTGGGCGCAGGATGGCTGCATGGGGCTGGGAGAAGCAGAACTAGCTGGTGGCGGGGGACTGGAGCAGCAATGAGTGACTATGTGGGCATAGGACGGCTGCATGGGGCTGATAGAAGCAGAACTAGCTGGCGGCGGGGGACTGGAGCAGCAGTGAGTGACTACGTGGGCGCAGGATGGCAGCATGGGGCTGATAGAAGCAGAACTAGCTGGTGGCGGGGGACTGGAGCTGCAATGAGTGACTACGAGGGCACAGGATGGCTGCATGGGGCTGGTAGAAGCAGAACTAGCTGGTGGCGGGGGACTGGAGCAGCAATGAGTGACTATGTGGGCACAGGATGGCTGCATGGGGCTGGTAGAAGCAGAACTAGCTGGCAGCGAGCGACTGGAGCAGCAATGAGTGACTACGAGGGCGCAGGATGGCTGCATGGGGCTGGGAGAAGCAGAACTAGCTGGTGGCGGGGGACTGGAGCAGCAGTGAGTGACTGCGAGGGCGCAGGATGGCTGCATGGGGCTGGGAGAAGCAGAACTAGCTGGCGGCGGGGGACTGGAGCAGCAGTGAGTAACTACGAGGGCGCAGGATGGCTGCATGGGGCTGGGAGAAGCAGAACTAGCTGGTGGCGGGGGACTGGAGCAGCAGTGAGTGACTACGAGGGCACAGGATGGCTGCATGGGCTGGGAGAAGCAGAACTAGCTGGTGGCGGGGGACTGGAGCAGCAGTGAGTGACTGCGAGGGCGCAGGATGGCTGCATGGGGCTGGGAGAAGCAGAACTAGCTGGCGGCGGGGGACTGGAGCAGCAGTGAGTGACTACGTGGGCGCAGGATGGCAGCATGGGGCTGATAGAAGCAGAACTAGCTGGTGGCGGGGGACTGGAGCAGCAATGAGTGACTACGAGGGCACAGGATGGCTGCATGGGGCTGGTATAAGCAGAACTAGCTGGTGGCGGGGGACTGGAGCAGCAATGAGTGACTATGTGGGCACAGGACGGCTGCATGGGGCTGGGAGAAGCAGAACTAGCTGGTGGCGGGGGACTGGAGCAGCAGTGAGTGACTACGAGGGCACAGGATGGCTGCATGGGGCTGATAGAAGCAGAACTAGCTGGCGGCGGGGGACTGGAGCAGCAGTGTCTACGAGGGCACAGGATGGCTGCATGGGGCTGGGAGAAGCAGAACTAGCTGGTGGCGGGGGACTGGAGCAGCAGTGAGTGACTACGTGGGCGCAGGATGGCAGCATGGGGCTGATAGAAGCAGAACTAGCTGGTGGCGGGGGACTGGAGCTGCAATGAGTGACTACGAGGGCACAGGATGGCTGCATGGGGCTGGTAGAAGCAGAACTAGCTGGTGGCGGGGGACTGGAGCAGCAATGAGTGACTATGTGGGCACAGGATGGCTGCATGGGGCTGGTAGAAGCAGAACTAGCTGGCAGCGAGCGACTGGAGCAGCAATGAGTGACTACGAGGGCGCAGGATGGCTGCATGGGGCTGGGAGAAGCAGAACTAGCTGGTGGCGGGGGACTGGAGCAGCAGTGAGTGACTGCGAGGGCGCAGGATGGCTGCATGGGGCTGGGAGAAGCAGAACTAGCTGGCGGCGGGGGACTGGAGCAGCAGTGAGTAACTACGAGGGCGCAGGATGGCTGCATGGGGCTGGGAGAAGCAGAACTAGCTGGTGGCGGGGGACTGGAGCAGCAGTGAGTGACTACGAGGGCACAGGATGGCTGCATGGGCTGGGAGAAGCAGAACTAGCTGGTGGCGGGGGACTGGAGCAGCAGTGAGTGACTGCGAGGGCGCAGGATGGCTGCATGGGGCTGGGAGAAGCAGAACTAGCTGGCGGCGGGGGACTGGAGCAGCAGTGAGTGACTACGTGGGCGCAGGATGGCAGCATGGGGCTGATAGAAGCAGAACTAGCTGGTGGCGGGGGACTGGAGCAGCAATGAGTGACTACGAGGGCACAGGATGGCTGCATGGGGCTGGTAGAAGCAGAACTAGCTGGTGGCGGGGGACTGGAGCAGCAATGAGTGACTATGTGGGCACAGGACGGCTGCATGGGGCTGGGAGAAGCAGAACTAGCTGGTGGCGGGGGACTGGAGCAGCAGTGAGTGACTACGAGGGCACAGGATGGCTGCATGGGGCTGGGAGAAGCAGAACTAGCTGGTGGCGGGGGACTGGAGCAGCAGTGAGTGACTGCGAGGGCGCAGGATGGCTGCATGGGGCTGGGAGAAGCAGAACTAGCTGGCGGCGGGGGACTGGAGCAGCAGTGAGTAACTACAAGGGCGCAGGATGGCTGCATGGGGCTGGGAGAAGCAGAACTAGCTGGTGGCGGGGGACTGGAGCAGCAGCGAGTGACTACGAGGGCACAGGATGGCTGCATGGGGCTGGGAGAAGCAGAACTAGCTGGTGGCGGGGGAGTGGAGCAGCAGTGAGTGACTGCGAGGGCGCAGGATGGCTGCATGGGGCTGGGAGAAGCAGAACTAGCTGGCGGCGGGGGACTGGAGCAGCAGTGAGTGACTGCGAGGGCGCAGCATGGCTGCATGGGGCTGGGAGAAGCAGAACTAGCTGGTGGCGGGGGACTGGAGCAGCAGTGAGTGACTACGAGGGCACAGGATGGCTGCATGGGGCTCGGAGAAGCAGAACTAGCTGGTGGCGGGGGACTGGAGCAGCAGTGAGTGACTACGAGGGCACAGGATGGCTGCATGGGGCTGGGAGAAGCAGAACTAGCTGGTGGCGGGGGAGTGGAGCAGCAGTGAGTGACTACGAGGGCGCAGGATGGCTGCATGGGGCTGGGAGAAGCAGAACTAGCTGGTGGCGGGGGACTGGAGCAGCAGTGAGTGACTACGAGGGCACAGGATGGCTGCATGGGGCTGGGAGAAGCAGAACTAGCTGGTGGCGGGGGACTGGAGCAGCAGTGAGTGACTGCGAGGGCGCAGGATGGCTGCATGGGGCTGGTAGAAGCAGAACTAGCTGGTGGTGGGGGACTGGAGCAGCAATGAGTGACTATGTGGGCACTGGACGGCTGCATGGGGCTGGTAGAAGCAGAACTAGCTGGTGGCGGGGGACTGGAGCAGCAATGAGTGACTATGTGGGCACAGGACGGCTGCATGGGGCTGGTAGAAGCAGAACTAGCTGGCAGCGAGGGACTGGAGCAGCAGTGAGTGACTGCAAGGGCGCAGGATGGCTGCATGGGGCTGGTAGAAGCAGAACTAGCTGGTGGTGGGGGACTGGAGCAGCAGTGAGTGACTACGAGGGCACAGGATGGCTGCATGGGGCTGGTAGAAGCAGAACTAGCTGGCGGCGGGGGACTGGAGCAGCAGTGAGTGACTGCGAGGGCGCAGGATGGCTGCATGGGGCTGGTAGAAGCAGAACTAGCTGGTGGTGGGGGACTGGAGCAGCAATGAGTGACTATGTGGGCACTGGACGGCTGCATGGGGCTGGTAGAAGCAGAACTAGCTGGTGGCGGGGGACTGGAGCAGCAATGAGTGACTATGTGGGCACAGGACGGCTGCATGGGGCTGGTAGAAGCAGAACTAGCTGGTGGCGGGGGACTGGAGCAGCAGTGAGTGACTATGAGGGCACAGGATGGCTGCATGGGGCTGGTAGAAGCAGAACTAGCTGGTGGCGGGGGACTGGAGCAGAGGTGAGTGACTGCGAGGGCGCAGGATGGCTGCATGGGGCTGGTAGAAGCCCCAGGTAAGTGAAACTCATTTTTTTATTTTGCTTGGACATTCCCTTTAAGTTGGTTAGTTCAGCTGTATCCGGGTTGAGCTTTATCTACTTGTCAGTAGTGAGGTGACCAACTGTTTGTAGGTAAACAGTTTGCAGAAAACAACTGTGAACGTTCGCCAAGTATGGAGTGAATGTATGTAATGTTCGCCATTGTTCAACGCAAACTGTTTGCCTATAAACAGAACAGTTCGTCACATCAGTACTTGTCAGATGACAGGAAGTGCATAACATTTTCCAGCATAGAGGGAGGTAAGTTAGGCGTAGGTGGGTATATCTGGGTGTTTTCTGCACACAATTATAAGGCCATCCATGACGTCACTCACTGTGAGCGGGTCTGCGGTGAAAGCGGCGATACTCCTTCGTATATCGGTCTCCGTCCCTCTGATCGGGATGAGCGATCGGTTCCCGAAGGAGGAGTCTATTCGGGAATCTCGCGTCCTCACTGGAGTGGACTGTTCCGGCCACAGGCTGCCGTACTGCAGAAAGATGGCGAAAGGTGAACGGTGAGAAGGTGTAAAAACGTGAGGTCGGGGCGATCCACCGCTAATCCGGCAGATCTTCTACTGATCACAGCGCAAGGCAGGAGACCGTTACCACAACAGAAGAGCAATTTAAAGGGAACTTGAAGTGAGAGGGATATGGAGGCTGCCATATATATTTACTTTTAAACCATACATATTGCCTGGCAGTCTTGTTGATGCTCTGCATCTAATACTTTTAGCCATAGACCCTGAACAAGCATGCAGCAGATCAGATGTGTGATTCAGACACTGGGCTGCCAGGCAACTGGTACTATTTAAAAGCAAATGAATATGGCAGTCTCCATGTACCACTCACTTCAGGTTCCCTTTAAGTACAATGCAAAAGAAAAGTTAAAGTGGACCTGAACTCTTGCACAGGACACAAGAAAATATAACAGAAATGCACCCTGTATGTATTGAAAGAGTTTAGCCTGTATAATTCCCCCTCATCTGTGTCTAATAACTAGTTGTAATTTGATCTCCCTCCCGGGTCACATGACTGCCTATGGCAGATAAGCAGATAAGCCCATTTGAAAGTACAGGATGTAAACAATATGTCGGCTCCCATGAATCAGGAAGTAGAAACTGTGCAGATTTATTTTAGGATCTGTATCAGCTGTAACAAAGAAATGTTTTTTGTTTAAAGGTTATTATGCTGTGGAGTATCTTTTAGAGGCGAGGGGAGTTTTGAGTTTAGGTCCGCTTTAAGTTATGGAAGTCAGAGTGCTTTCTTTACTCCTGTGTTGTCAGGAGAAAATCATTAGGCATTCTACAATAGAACCTGCTACTTTACCTGCACAAACATGAATGCAGCCAGCCATTCCCTCATCTCCCCGACTGTGTCGCAGCAAAGATACCTGGGGGGAAAAATAGAGAGACAAATATAGAGGATGGTGGGCAGGGGGGGGGGGGGGGGGGGTGACTGACTGACAAGGCGCAATATGACAGCTAACAGCCTAGAGGGGAAGATACAGTTTGTACAGGGGCGTAGCAATAGGGGTTGCAGAGGTTGCGACCGAATTGGGGGGGGGGGGGGGGGGCAATGGGCCCTCCTTCTAGCACAGTATTACCTCTCTATTGGTCCTGTGCTCATAATAATCACTTCTATAGATATTTTGAATAGTAGTAATCATTAACAAGCTGTTCCCCATCCCCTTCTTGCCCCTCTGACACTGTAGTTCCATTGGCAGGTTTTGGTGCGCCGTATCAATTGCTATGTGCAGTGTGTTTAGGGCATCGTAAAACTTACATCGAGGCCCACAGCTCCTTAGCTACACCACTGTGTGAAGGTGTACTACCTGGGATATGTTCTGGGGGTCTCACGCCCCCTCCCCCCTCCCACCCGGAGTTACAAACAGCCAATCAGATTTCACCTACTAAGGTCAATGGGGAAATGTATAAGGCTTGCCATTCTTGCTGAAATCAAGCCAACCAATCTTGGCACACTTGGTGGCTGAGGCTAAAAATTCAGGGAAAGGGGGCGGAGCATACCAAATTTCCATTCATTTTAAATGGGAAAATGTAAACTGATAATGGCAGGGTTCTTAAACTTGACACAGTTGGTCATTGGGAGACTGGGATTAATATTCATGAAAGTAGGTGGGGCCTACAACAGCCAATCAAAATTCACCTATTTATTTTCAAGGGGAGTACGTACATTGCTGTCATTCTAAAACAACAACCAAGTACATACCCCGAGCAATGTTAGGTCATCAGCCAGTAGCATATACATTTTACAGAGCCACATCAACCCAACATGCAGACAGCCGGTTTCAGACTGTTGGTCCTCATCAGTGCATGACAGAGATTAATAAGGCTCTGGGATAGGGGCTTGGACCAGTACATCAGAATACCCAAGCAGTTCAGGATGACCCAGAACCACTAGGAAAGTATAGGCGGCAAAAAGAGACCAAAAAGCCCTCCTACCAGCTCACAGTACTAACTTAAACCTGAATTTTTGCAAATACCTTATTTTTTAAGGGAACCTTAACCCTGGCAGCAAAATAAGTTTCACTGAGCAGCAGCATGGCAGAGAAGAATATACGTGGCCAGGAGCCGACTTCCAGTTGGTCAAAAACTAAACTAATGTGCAGCGGGGACCAAAGGACACTCGAGGACCGGCGAGGGCACAGGACAGCTGCGGGGGGCTTGGGGAAGCCTCAGTTAAATGAAACGTATTTTTTTTTTTTGCCAGGGTGAAGGCTTCCCTTAAGAAAGCATATTATACTGAGTGTTGCTTTTTAATAGGAGGTCTATTGGTCTCTAATAGTCCCCTATACTTTCCTAGTGGTTCTGGGTCACCCTGAGCTGCTTTTGTATTCTGTTGTACTGGTCCAAGCCCTTTTGGTGTGGTCCTGAGGGCACAGAAGCCCCCAGACAACAAGAAAATGGTACAGGAGCCCCCAGACAACAAGGAAATGGCACAGAAGCTCCCAGCCCACAACAAAATGGCACAGGAGCCTGGGGGGACCACAACAAAATGGCACAGAGGCCCCCAGACAACAAGAAAATGGCGGTGGAGCCCCAGAAAACACAAGAAAATGGCACAGGAGCCCCCAGTCCACAAGAAAATTATACAGATGCCCCAAACCCCAAGAAAATGGCACAGGAGCACCAGAATCACAAGAAAATGGCAGAGGAGCCCCCAGACCACAAGGAAATGGAAGAGAAGCCCCCTGGAAAAAAAAATGGTGGCTCCAGCCAACCTGATCCTGTAGAAAAGGCAAAACTCACCACTGGCTCTTCTCATTCTTCTCGTTCTTCTCATTCTTGGACATTATGGTAAATCCCCAACTACAACACAAACACAGGAGAAGAGAAGATCATCAGTCACAACAGCCGAGAGTCCCGGCGACCAATCAGAATCAGAGCTACTCCGTCATATGCAAGTAAATCCATTTACACAGAAATGTCATGCAAATTATATGCAGCCTGGAATTACGACAATCAAAATAAGCAACAAGTACATTTATTTGCCCCAGATCCAAGATGCATAGAATTTGCATTCAAAACACATGCATGCTGTACACTGAACATTTGGGGGGACAGAGTTGTGGTTTTCGTTGCACGTCCCGATAATGCTCGCCGTTACTGCCACGCACTCAACTGACCACAACGGCCCGACACCTTGGAGCATGTCTGATCGACATACCCAGCGCGAAATTGGTTACATTGACCGATTTTCATCCAATTCAATAATAATTATTGAATCAGACAGTTGATCAGTGGCCAAGTCGCTAGATGTATGAGTACCTTAAAGAAAATCTATAATGAAAAAACCTCCCCTATGGGGGTACTCACTTCGGGTGGGGGAAGCCTCCGGATCCTATTGAGGCTTCCCCCGTCCTCCTCGGTCCCACGCCGGCGGCAAAAATCCTCCCGGAGCGGGGGCGATGTAAATATGTACCTCCTTGGCTCCAGTGCAGGCGCAGTATTCGCTCTCTGCACGGCCATAGGCGAAAATAGCCAATCTCCGTCCGGCCGCTCTACTGCGCAGGCGCAAGTCTCCTGCACCTGCGCAGTAGAGCGGACCCGACAGAGATCTGCTATTTTTGCCTATCTCCGTGCGGAGAGCCGCATCAGCGCCCCCGCTGGAGCCAGAAAAGGTAAATATTGCTTAGCCCTGCAAATTGTCACCTGTGCGTTCCGTGGGCTTCAGCGAGACTGCCGGGGGACACAGGAGGCTGGGGGAAGCCTCGATAGGGTCCAAAAGGTTCCCCCACCCTAGGTGAGTACCCCCCAGGGGAACTTTTTTTCAGTACAGGTTTTCTTTAAAGTGGTCTGAAAGTCAGCATTTCTACTTTGCTCTAAAAGATTCCTTACAGCTTTAAAGCTACTATCCGGTCATGGTAAGGCTATTCAGCTTGAGATCCGCATCCAGCCTGGAGATAACAGTATCTTTGTTTACATTCCAGTGTTGTTACATTTGTGTGTAAACAACAGAAAACACTCTCTGAGAATCTCTCTGTCCTTCAAGCATACACACAGTTCAGAACAGCTCACTAGAAGATATTATATATAATAAAAAGCAGCTGGAATAAAATGCAATGGCAGCTTTCAGGGCAAGATAAACTACACTTTGGAAACTTGTAATTTGTAAACAGACAATATTACTTGTGCACAAAAGTAAATATAACTGTACGAGTAATAAAAAGTAGGAAAACACATTTTTATTGAATGTCAGAGTTTCAGACCACTTTAAGTGGGTAGAAGGGACATCAGACATAATAAACAATAATTAGCAGTGATTACTGCTTCCTCATGCTGCCAGCTTACCCGGTGGGCGGCCGAACCTTCTTCTTGATGCCCAGATAAAGCGTGAGATTCCTCATTGGCCACTCCTTCTCCGGCCGGTGACTCTGATGAGCAGGAGGAGAGATATACAGGCATGAGTATCCCGGTGTCAGTATAGTGAAAGTATGATAGGATGTACAGCGCAGGCGTCACACACGGGTTCCCGGGATTTATATCAATGTAACTAGGAAACCAGCGAGGAGGAGATTCTGCTACAGAAATGAGTTTCTGGGGAGTTACTGCAGTCTTATAGTGAGCTGTGGGCGGAGCCTGGGGTCACTGACATTACACATTGCATTATTGCCTATAGAGCGTAATTGCATGCAGCTCAGATAAGTGTTCTTATCAGCAGGAGGCGCTTGTAGGAAAAAGTTAATTGCAACTGTAGTGGAGGGACGAGCTCCTGTGTGTGTGTGTGTGCGTGTGTGTGTGTGTGTGTGTGTAGGGGGGGGGACTTACCCAGCAGCCTTCCTCTTTAACCCGTCCCACGCTGGTTCCAACCCACGTCATGTGACTACTACGCTTCCTCCTTCAACACGGAAGGAGGAAGTGTTTATAGTCAGGTGACCGCAGCTTGGAACGCAGCATGGGACGGGTTAAAGTAGAAGGCTGCTGGGTAAGTTTAATCCCAAATTTGATCCGGAGCTCGTCCCTGTTGTAATACTGGGAATGCACCATGTAATTTCTCGTCAGATAGATGGGTCGATAGATCATTTACGACAGGTCCAATCTAATTTCGATCATTTTTCTGATCACTTCTGTGCAAATCGAAAATCAGATCGGAGCTGTCGGAAATTATCTGTTCGATCCGTCTATCCAGGGCCGGCCTTAGGTTTCACAGCGCCCTGAGCGAAACCTGATTTTTGTGCCCCCCTTCAGCCTCTTCACGCATGCGCGCACACACACACAGGCCCATATGCAATTTACCTTTTTATCAGTGGGACAGTTAGCCGCCCCCCCCCCCCCCCATTTAGAATGATAGCACAGCACCGACAATTTGCACCACGCGTTATAGCCACAGTGCACCCCCCCAAAAAAACGCCCCCAGTATAGGAAGTCAGTTGAAGGTTTCCATCCCCCCCATAGGTAGCCAGGCGTAGGTGCCTCCAGTATAGGTAGCCAGGTGTTGGTGCTCTCAGTAAAGGTAGCCAGCTATAGGTGCCCTCTGTATAGGTAACCAGCTATTAGGCGCCCCCTTGTAAGCCGGCGCCCTGAGCGACCGCTCTGGTCGCACAGGTCAAAGGCCGGCTATGCGTCTATCTGAAGGAAAATTGCATGGTGTATTCCCAGCATAAATCTTAAAGGCAACCTGAAGTGAAAGGCTTAGAGAATCACATGACTACCGCTCTAAACACTACAGAGGCAGTATTTACCTTTTATTGAATGAAGCAATAGTGGTTTGGGGCTGAACACAGGGCATGCTTTCCATAAAATGTAATTCCATTATCCCCAAAAATCAGCTTTATTTACAACAAAAAAAAAACATTTCCAAAAAATCCATTATGATAACGTGAAAGCTAAAAATAGAGGACAGTAACTCGCTGCAACCAATCAGTGTGCAGATAACTGTGGTAAGACAGTTTACACACAAACTCTGATTGGTTGGCTCACTTAAAAAGACTCTGAAGCCTCTTTAAAAATCCGTTTTTACCCTTAATTCCAGTTAAGGGTAATTGGCAGACCTAAAACGCCGCTATCCTGCTGCCAAACCAGGGGTTTTTCACCCCCAAATCCCCAAGGGAATTTCCTGCTTGAGGCAGAGCTAATGGCTGTAGCTCTGCCTCTCGTCGCATCAAACCCCGCTTGTCGCCGCCTCTCCCCGCCCCTCTCAGTCTTCCATCACAGAGAGGGGCGGGGGAGAGGCGGAGATCTGCGGGAGATTGACGCGCATGGAGGCAGAGCTACAGCTCAAAGCTCTACCTCCAGGAAGAGCAAAATCCACGACCAAGAAAGTCGTGGATTTTGTGGGGGGATTCGGGGGTGATAAGCCCCTCGTTTGGCAGCGGCATAGCGGCGTTTTAGGTCTGCCGATTACCCTTAACAAGAATTAAGGGTAAAAAGGGATTTTTAAAGAGACTTCAGAGTCTCTCTAAGCTAAGTACCTACTGCAAGACTGAATAGCTGGAAACTGCAGATGAATAAAGTTTCCACCATCTTTACCGACGGGATGTGAACAGCAGCAATAGACCACAAAAAGATCGGCAACGATAGGATCGTTAAACAAAGATGGAAGACTTTAGTTTAACGGAAAGATCCTTTTTAAGATCTGTGCACATATAGGACTCCGAACGAATTGATCTGATTTGATCAGTTATGATGGTCTTTCAGCATGCATGAACATCATCGTACACCGGCTGTCTGTAACCGTAATCTACTGCTTTTTCTTTAAAAGGTAGTCAAGTTATCGTTACACGTTCCTTTGTCATTTTGACAGATGAAATCTTGCCGTGGGTATGGACCTTAAGTTGTAGGTTAAGAAGGATACAGAAAGCTATGGACTTATTTCTACAGATGATGACCAATTTATTCTACATAAATTCTCAGTGAAAAGCATTCATTAACAGCCGTGAGATCAGTTTGGCCTCTGGGCCTCCTCCATGTTTCACAGTAGGTGTGATGTCCTTTCTTTGAAAGCTTTATATTTCCTCAGCTGACCCAAAACTGATGTGACCTTCTAAATAACTGCACAAAACAAAGAAAACCCTGTCAGATTTTAACTGCCAACTTTTTTTGCAATAATGGTCCTTTAATGATAATACTCAAGCCTGTTGTTATAGGAACACCATGTTTTCAGTAAGCTAGTAAGGGTAGTTACAGATTTGTCTGTGTCTGTATGATACATTTACCTTAAAGAAGACATTGTATAGAATAAATTGATCACCTCTATAAAAATATTTAACAAACTCCCAGTAAATTCACAGGTAAGACTAAATGACAGAGTTTGAGATTTTAATCTAAGCAGAATCCACCACACACTATAATATCAGCTTTTAGCAGAGCCCTTCACCCTTCAAGTATAACTGTAGTGATGCACAGAAGTACATGTATCTATTTGCCCCCTTTAAGTGAATCAAAAATGAAATTGAAGCCCCAGATGTAAAGATTCACCCACTGCGGCCTAGCGTCCCTCCAATCCACACTGGCAGTTGTAAACAATGGTGATGTCATATCCTGTCTGTGCAAGGAAGGAGAGGAGGTGGGACTTCTGGGGACTAGGGGCAGGGTTTCTGCTAGAAAAGGAGGGGCTTCCATCATCACAGCCATATTATGTTATTGCCCTGCTCATTGTGACCAGAAACCACGCCTCCTGTCCATCTCCTTGCTTTGTCTGTAGACCAATAACATCACTAACCTTTACAAATGGACTGGAGCGGCACTAGGTATCTATGGGGTGAGGGGGCCTTACAGGGCAAACAGATAATTGCATTTATTTTTTAAAGAGACTCTGAAGTCTCATAAAATGCCACTTTTTATTTAACAGTTACCTTCAGCAGTATCACCCTAACTAAAACGCAGCATCCCCATGGCAAATCACTGGTTTTAAAGGGAACCTTAACAGAGTGATATGGATGTTTCCTGTTAAACAATACCAGTTGCCAGGCAATCCAGCTGATCTCTGTGGCTGCAATAGTGGCTGAATCACACCCTGAAACAAGCATGCAGCTAATCCAGTCTGACTTCAGTCAAAGCACCTGATCTGCATGCTTGTTCAGGGGCTGTGGCTAAAAGTATTAGAGACACAGGCAACTGGTATTATTTTAAAAGGAAAAATCCACATCCTTCTCAGTTTAGGTTCCCTTTAAACCCCCCTAATACCGGGGCAAAAATCCACGACTTTGAAAGTTGTGGATTTTGCTGCCTGAGGAGGCAGAGCTTTGAGCTGCAATCCTTGCAGATCTCCGCCTCTCCCCACCCCTCTCAGTGAAAGAAGACTGAAAGGGGCGGGGAGAGGCGGCGATCAGCAGATTGACACGCAAGGAGGCAGAGCTACAGCCCAAAGCTCTGCCTCTACAAGGAAGTGCTCCCCTCATTTTTCCACAGGGATTTGGGGAAGTTTAAAACCAGCGATCTGCCACAGGGATGCAGCGTTTTAGTTAGGGCTATACTGCCTAAGGTAACTGTTACATAAAAAGTGGCATTTTATGAGACTTAAGCATCTCTTTAGGCACTGTTATACTTGTAACCAGTTTGTAGCCCCCCCCACAGACCACCAGAAGTGAGAGGGATTCCACCACCACACAGACACCTTTACGCTCCTCTCACCTCCTTCACGCTGTCAGCATTCTGCAGCTTCTGATTCTGCTCAACAAAGGTAACGAGTTACCAAACATGGAGGAACGAGGTAAAAAGCCACAGCAATAGAATGCAGCAACAGAGAAAATGTTTTACAGATACAATGTATGGTACGTTCGTGTCAGAATACAAGGTTGTGGCAGTTCAGCAAGACCCATAATGCATCACTCCCATTCCTTTATACCCTGATTGGCCAGGAAACCATCCAGAAGCGCTGGTTTATAGCACACCTACTGCCCCCTTTGTCCCAATTTACACACCTTTGTCCCAAGTGTTTTGGCATATCTGGCCTCCATTACTGCATGTTGTGTATCATAAATAATTCTATGGAGTTGATCATCATCGTCGTTTTCAAAATCAAAATAAGTTCTGAATTTGTTTTCCTGTACAGAATGTGTTGATTCACCCTCTCCAAACAAACTCAAAACAAAATCAAAAGTGGTTATCTATGCAAATATGCTTGTCAAACAGTTTGTCAAATTTAGCCTGATATCCTAAAAAAAACTAAATCGAAAGTAAAATCACCTTCTGATCATAGTGTCCTTATCTTATCTGAAATGGGAAGTTTCTGTTATTTGCATTTTGAGATAAGAGTGTTACTGTAGCAAAAATTTGGAGACATATAGGGACCTATTTCCTATTTTAGAAAAAAATTTACATATATATTTTGGGGCACTAAATGTTTTTAGGCATTTTTTATTTTTGTATGTTACCACCCCCTTTAAAGAAAAGGGAACACAGCTAAGTTGTGAAAAAGCAGATCCAGTAAGATTTTCTGTAGTGGACTAAAAACAACATCCAACCCGTGTGTAAAAGCAATGAAAGATAAAAAGCTGACATGTATCAACCATTAGCCAGTGCAAACTTCCTGTTTCACTCATAAGAGTCTCTGTTCAGTGCAGAGGAAGGGAATCCACCTGGCTGTATTACACATCACATCTCTATTACTCCCCCCAACTAACATAATGGTGCATACCCCACTCAACAGAAAAATATCAAGCTCACCTACGTGGGTCTACAACTTTTGTACCAACCCATTACCCCGCAAGTCAGCCACGCTACCTAGATCTGCTCTGGCTCTATTAACCGCACCCCTCCTGCATGTGAAAAGCCCCTGCGCCACTCCCACATTGCTTTACTCCCCCCTCAAAAACATTACACTTGAGCCACACCCACTACTTACAGCTATACCAAGGGGAAGGTTTGTTGGCCATAACATACCCACTGATCAGTGGTGAAAACAAAAAATAAGTGGTGTGAGCACCTTGTCTCTTCCAAGAACCAATCACAGAGGCCAGCTGTATTGATTTTACAAATAATGACAAAGATTTACACATCCAAATGCATCAATATTTATCTCACGCTGCCGCTCCTTCGGCAAATGCAAACACAGGGTGTGGGTAAAAGAAACACGACGGCCCTTCACCTTCCACACTATGGGAACCACCTCAAATCAATTCAAGCACTTTATTGTTATTGTGTAACACAACAAATTACTTTTCATGACATATAAGGGACAATAAAGGTAGAAAATAGAATAATCCTACAAGTATGCCAGGTATTTCAGATATTTAAACATTTTGTTTAGATCCAGAGTTTAACACGTTTATGGCAGATGGGAAAAAAGCTTATTTTCAGTCTGTTTGTTTGTTTGTATGCGGATCGACCTAAAACGATTACCTGATGGAAGGAACTCAAACAAGGCATTTCCAGGGTGAGTGTTGTCCCATCAGGGCCCCTCTGGCCCAAGGGCCCCGATGCGGTCGCAACCTCTGCAACCCCTATTGATACGCCTCTGGTGTTGTCCTTAACCAGTTCGGCCTATCTGGACGAACTTACTCGTCTAGATAGGCTCTGCTGCCGCCGCATGGTGCGTGCAATCGGGCGCGCACCCGCCGCCAGCCCCCCGATCAGTGAATGGGAATATAATTCCCATTCACCGATCTAACTTCCCCGCAGAAAAACCGACGCTTTCTATTGTGAGAGCGCGGTATTTCTGCCTCTTCGTCTTCTTTTAGTTCCTGGATCGTTCGCATCCAGGACTTTTTTTTGACTGTGGCCATCTTGTGGCCAAAATAGTAAACTGCACCCCCATACATTTTTCATTAAACAATTATATTATTTTACATTTAAAATTGGCTGTTTTCCTCCCACACCAAAAATTACCCACATATATTTAAAAAAAAAAAAAAAAGCTTCTAGGGAAGGTTAAAGTGACTCTGTAACAAAAATTACAACGTTTTTTCTGCCATCCTACAAGTTCCTAAACCTATTCTAATCTGTTCTGGCTCACTGCAGCACTTTGTACTATCACGGTCTCTGTAATAAATCAATGTATCTTTCCCCTGTCAGACTTGTCGGCCTGTGTCTGGAAGGCTGCCAACTCTTCCTGCTGGTCTGTTCCTCTATGCACACTCCAGTGTGTGTTTTATTTACATAAGCCAGCAGCGTCTCTGCTATCTTATCAGTGATAGAAGAGAGCTGGATAAAAATCCTCCTCTGTTAGGCTGTGAAAGTAGCTGGCTGACACATACTGAGGAATTACAAACACAGGCACAGGCAGAGCTGTCTGCAGGAAGCCTGTAATGTTCAGTGCATGAGAGAAGCAGGGGACAGAAGGTAAACACACAAATGATCTTTTGAGATTCAAAAGGAAGGCTGTATACAGCCTGCTTGTGTATGGATGTATTTTCTATGTGTGGACATACTGTACATCAATCTACTTCCTGTTTTGGTGGCCATTTTGTTTGTTTATAAACAAACTTTTTAAAACTGTTTTTGACTACTTTTAATGCGGCGGGGAGCGGCGAAATTGTGACAGAAGGTAATAGGAGATGTCCCCTAACACACTGGTATGTTTACTTTTGTGCGATTTTAACAATACAGATTCTCTTTAACGCTCCTTAGCTTTCTCAAAAAGTAAAGGAGTTGTTGTGCTTTGCCAGTTACAGCTAAAGCATTGTCAGCCCAGGACAGGTTCTCTGCGATGGTGACTCCCAAAGATGTAAAGCTAGAAACTCTCTCCACAGCCTCCGCATTGATCATTATCAGTATGTGAGTAGTCTTTAAGGTGGTCCTGAAGTCCAGAATAACTTCTTTGGTCTTTTTTGTATTTAATAACAGGCTGTTAATGTTGCTCCAAGCAGTCAGGTTCCTAACTTCTTCTCTGTATGCAGCTTCCTCATTGTCTGATATAAGCCCAATGACAGTCATATCATCAGCAAATTTAAAGAGAGTCTGAAGCGAGAATAAATCTAGCTTTAGAGCTCATAGTTAGCAGGGGCATGTGTGCCCCTGCTAAAACGCCGCTATCCCGCGGCTAAGCGGGGGTCCCTTCACCCCCAAACCCACCCCCGCAAAACTTGGTCGTAAACTTGGTTGTGACATTTTTTCTTCCTGAAGGCAGGGCTAACGGCTGCAGCCCTGCCTCTAGTCGCGTCTATCAGACGCGCATCGCCGCCTCTCCCCCGCCCCTCTCAGTGAAGGAAGACTGAGAGGGGCGGGGGAGAGGCGGAGGTACGCGTCTGATAGACGCGCATGAGGCAGGGCTGCGGCGGTTAGCCCTGCCCCAATGTGGAAGCGCTCCCCCGCTGCACGGAGGGGATTTGGGGGTGAAGGGACCCCCGTTAAGCCGCGGGATAGCGGCGGTTTAGCAGGGGCACACATGCCCCTGCTATCTATGAGGTCTGAAGCGAGATTTATTCTCGCTTCAGACTCTCTTTAACAATTATGTCTGAATTATGGATAGGTTGGAAGTCATGGGTGAAACGTGCGTAGAGGAGAGGACTTAGTACACAGCCCATTCTCAGGCCAGTGCTCAGGGTGAGAGCGGAGGATGTGCGTTTTCCTAACCTGACAGCTTGAGGGTGATTTGTAAGGACGTCCAATAACCAGCTACATATGGGGGAGCAAGACCTAGTGCAATGAGTTTGTTGACCAGCTGGCTAGGTACGATGTTAAATGGTGAGCTGTAGTCAGCAAAGAGCATCCTAACATAGGTGTTGGGCTTTTCTAGGTGTGAGAGGGCAGCATGGAGAGCTACACAGATGGCCTCCTTAGTCGATTTGTTTGATAGGCAAACTGGTGTTGATCTAAATTTGCTGGGGTGGAGCCTTTGATGTGTGAGGCTACCAATCGTTCAAAGCACTTGGTGATGACAGGGGTGAGCGCAACTGGTCGGTAATCATTAAGACAGGTTATCCTGGGATTTTATGGAACTGGCACAATGGTTGTGGAGTTAAAGAGTAACTGTCAGGCTGCAAAAGCCAATTTAAACCTCTATTCTCCTGTGTTAAACAGTTTAGAAGGAAGCCAAAAAGGCAATACTGAAGTTAAAAATCTCTCTTACTTTTGATGTGTGCTGACAGCAAGGCTCTGTATTCCCAAGCCCTTAAAAAGGACGAGAGGCCGCATAACATACTGCAAAGCATTCTGGGGCCCTCCCCTTGGCTGCTAGTGAGAAGTTATAGGCTCAAGTTACAACAGCATGTAATGCAGCCCAGCTCACAGCACTGATAAATCTCTGGGCAGAGTACACTGAAGGAGTCCGCTATTGTTCCTAGCCACATGGCTAATTAATATTCACTGCACAGTAGTGTTGTCTTTTTAGTGAGTGGAATCATCAGGAAGCAGGGAGGACATGATGATACAATTGGCTTCATAGGAGACAGACAGACATGGAACCTGCCATGAGCTGTCAGGAGCATCATTCTCGGCAAATACTATATAAAAATTCTGTGAAGTACAAACATGGACAGTGAAATGCATATGTAATGTAAGTACAGCCAATATTTAGCTACTGATCTATGTGTTTATTTTCTTAGACCTTATACCTAACAGCTCCTCTTTAAGGCAAGAGGGGAGTACACCCAATGAGAGAGAGGTTAAATATTTGTGTAAATACTTCCGCTAGTTGACCAGTCCAGGCCTGGAGCACACGTCCTTGCACACCATCAGGACCTGCAGCTTCCCTGGTGTTGATATTTGTGAGAGCCTTCCGCACTCTATGTATAGGAAGAACTAAAGGTTGCGAGTCCACAGTGAGCCCAAAGTTGACTGGAGGCTGATTGATGCCGTTTTCAAATCTGGCAAAAGATATATGTTAAGTTCCTCTGCTAGGCTGGGGTTGTTATTGGCCAGCCTGTAATGTGTGCCATTTTTCTTTTTGTAATCTGTAAATAGTTGAATGCTTCGCCACATCCTCTTTGGGCTTGAGTCATTTTCAAATTCCTTCTTAAAGGGATACTGTAGGGGGTCAGGGGAAAATGAGCTGAACTTAGCTGGGGCTTCTAATGGTCCCCCGCAGACATCCTGTGCCCGCGCAGCCACTCACCGATGCTCCGGCCCCGCCTCCGGTTCACTTCTGGAATTTCTGACTTTAAAGTCAGAAAACCACTGCGCCTGCGTTGCCGTGTCCTCGATCCCGCTAATGTCATCAAGAGCGCACAGCGCAGGCCCAGTATGGTCTGTGTCTGCGCAGTACACTCCTGGTGACATCAGCGGGAGCGAGGACATGGCAACGCAGGCGCAGTGGTTTTCAGACTTTAAAGTCAGAAATTCCAGAAGTGAACCGGAGGCGGGGCCGGAGAATTGGGGAGTGGCTGCGCCAACACAGGATGCCTGTGGGGGACCGTTAGAAGCCCTGAGTAAGTTCAGCTCATTTTCCCCGACCCCCCCTACAGTATCCCTTTAATCCTTTGTTTGTACTAGTTTTGCATATTGGATGCCTTTTTATAGGCTAGCTCTGGCTAAACAATAAGATGCAGTATCTCCTGGTTTAAAGGTCGTGTTTCTATTCCTTATTAGTGTCTGACGTTTGGTGGTAATCCATGGTTTCCCATTTGGGTAAATAGTGATGCTAGTGTTGACAGTGACGGTATCCACACAGTAAGTAACATAGGACAACACAGAGGAGGTACACCTCTCCAGGTATGTTTGATGAAAGAATATATTCCAGTCTGTATGTTCAAAGCAATCTTGGAGCTGAGAGACAGCAGTCTCAGGCCAGACTTTAACAGACTTGCTAATTGGTTTATCAGTGTTGATTGGCTTTGTGTGCTAGAATGAGAAACTAAGATAGATGGTCAGACTGTCCCAGTGGGGGATGTGGGGTGATCTTATAGCCACCTTTTATGCTTGTGTAGACATGGTCTGAGGTGTTTTCTCCTCTGGTTTTACACTCCACATGTTGAGAAAATCTAGAAAATACAGTCTTAAGGTGCCCATACACTCGTCAGATTGGCAGCAGATAGATAAGAAATGCATCTGATGATCTATCTGATGCGTTTTTAGAACATTTTTTACCAGGATAGAATTCCAATAGATTTCAGTTTGAAATCTATTGAAATTCGATATGATGGCATTTTTTTGCCATCAGATTTCCATTAAGGCCAATGCAAACTGATAAGCAATCTCATCAGATCGACCTAAATTTTCCACCCTGCCAGTTCAATGGAAATCCATCAAAATCGATCGAAATCGGCCATCGATCGGCCAACCGATTTGCGATTGATCGATCGATCGGGATCGATCGGTCGGCCAGAAAATCGGCTGAGTGTATGGGCCCCTTTATTCTAGGTACACACAATAAGATGTCATATCAATTTCCGACAAGTCCAATCTGATTTTCGATCGATTATCCAATCAATTTTCCATAGAAGTGAATGGAAAATCAATCTGAAAGTCAATGGAAATCAGTTCATACCTGTTGGAAATAAATCGATCTGACAGAAAATCTCATTGTACCTAGCATTAAGATTTGCTTGGTTAAAATCTCCAGCAGTGACGAAAACTGCATCAGGGTGATGGTTCTGTTGCCTACTGATGACATCAAACATTTGCTGACTTAATATTAAGTCATTTGCTGACTTAACCACTTTACCCCCGCGCGTACGTATTTCTCCGCCCCTTTTTCCATCCTTTAAAAACCAGGGACGGAGAAACACGTACTTTCCGCGTTCCCGACGCTGCCCGCGCTCCCGCTCGTAAACACGCCGCCCGCCGCTAGTAAACACGCCGCCGCCCGCTCGCCCAGAGATCAATGAACGGGAAAATCCATTCCCGTTCGTTGATCTAAGCCCCGCAATGATCAGCTGCTCTCCTATGGGCAGCGCGATCATTGTGAGAAAAAACTCACGTGTCCAGCCTCCTTATTCTTCCTCCAAGCTTCCGGAAGGAAGCTTGGAGGTCGCATTAAAACAAAAAGTTACTGTGGCCATCTTGTGGCCAAATAGTAAACTACACCCTACACATTTTTCACATACAAATAAATGACTTTTACACATAAAATTAACTAATTACCTCCCACACTCCCCATTTTTTTTTTTTTTTGTAATTAAAAAAAAATTAAAAAATTTACAATTAAAAAAAATACATAAATAGTTACCTTAGGGACTGAACTTTTTAAATATTTATGTCAAGAGGGTATAACACTGTTACTTTATAAACTATGGGCTTGTAATTAGGGATGGACGCAAAACTGAAAAAAATGCACCTTTATTTCCAAATTAAATATTGGCGCCAAACATTGTGATAGGGACATAATTTAAATGGTTTTATAACCGGGACAAAAGGGCAAATACGTTTCATGGGTTTTAATTACAGTAGCATGCATTATTTAAAAACTATAATGGCCGAAAACTGAAAAATAATTATTTTTTCCCCCACATTTTTCCTATTTTCCCATTAAAACACATTTAGAAAAAAATAATTCTTGGCATAATGTCCCACCTAAAGAAAGCCTAATTGGTGGCGAAAAAAACAAGATATAGTTCATTTCATTGCGATAAGTAATGATAAAGTTATAGACGAATGAATGGAAGGAGCGCTGAAAGGTGAAAATTGCTCTGGTGGTCAGGGGGTAAAACCCCTCAGTGGTGAAGTGGTTAATATTAGCCTGAGGTGGAATGTACACCACCATAATAATAAAACTGTATGTTCCCTGGGTAGGTAAAATGGTCGACATCTCAGCATTAGATAGTCCACATCAGGAGAACAAGACTTGTTGTTCATGGTTACGTTATTGCACCAAGCATTATTGATATAGAAACATAGTCCTCCAACTGTTTTCTTGCCAAAATCCTGCATTCGACCAGTACAGTGAAGCGTGTGACCTGCGAGTTCAACTGCAGCGTCTGGTATGGAGGGGTCCAGCCATGTCTCCCAAAAAATCAAAAGGCAACAGTCTCTTATAGTTCTATATGTGGAGAGATCCAGTCGGAGCTCATCAATTTTATTTGCTAGGGATCTCACATTTGCAAGAATTGCGCTAGGAAGAAGGGTTATGTGGAACAGCTCTAAGTCTAATCAGCAGTCTTGCTCACTTACCTCTCTTTTGTTTCCTCTTGCTTCGCTTTCTGCCTCATCTCTTTCTGGGGATAGCAGTAGTTAACTTAAGTCCCGGTGATCTCCTGTACTGCTTAAAGATAATCTGTACTGTGAAAATCTTACATAAATAAACGTATCAGCCTATCTATTGTCTTCTCCTAGCCCGCTCTATGACATTTTCGCCGCTCCCCGCTGCTTTGATAAAATCACTGTTTTATTCATTGTTTTTGTCAACAATGAAGATGGCCGCCAAACAGGACTTACATCATCAGAGCAGGTGCCTGTTTGCAGTGGCTCCTCTTAAGAGTGACTGGACTGCTGGTTACTCCCACTTGTTGCCTTAGCTGCTTGTCTGAGCTCTGCACTGATCGCTCTGCACTCACAGCTGTTCACAAGCAGTCTTTTTTCTTGTGTGTGTATAGGCTTTTTGCCTAGGCGCAGTTTTTTTTCTTGTGTGTGTATATGCTTTTTGCCTAGGGCAGTCTTTTTTCTTGTGTGTGTGTGTAACAGCTGTTCACAAGGTCACAGCTCTGTAAGCCTCGCAGGCAGGCTGGCTGTGAGCAGAGACCTGTGACTCATACACACAGCACACAGGAGAGCAGAGGGGGGCGTGAAGGGGCATGCATAATTTCAGCTTATCACAGCAGAGGCAGTGCATTCCTCTCTGGGCCGACAAAGCTTGACAAAGAAAAGAAGATTGGATAGATTACAGAGACAGTGCAACTAGAAAAGCTGCAGTAATCCAATCCACATTAGAACAGGTATAGGAACTTATAGGATATAAGAAATAAGGCTGAAAAGTTTGTTACAGAGTCTCTTTAATCCAATCCGTATAAGCTCCTGGCATTTGTAGTGGATGTCACAGGCCCCCTAGTGGCCAAATTGCTCAGTGCCTCCAAGTCAGTTTTCAGCCCACAGACTATCCAAACTACTGGGCAGCACGGTGGCGTAGTGGTTAGCACTCTCGCCTTGCAGCGCTGGGTCCCCGGTACGAATCCCAGCCAGGGCACTATCTGCAAAGAGTTTGTATGTTCTCTCCGTGTCTGTGTGGGTTTCCTCCGGGCACTCCGGTTTCCTCCCACATTCCAAAAACATACAGATAAGTTAATTGGCTCCCCCTAAAAAAAAAAAAAAAAATTGGCCCTAGACTACAGTACTTACACTACATAATATAGACATATGACTATGGTAGGGACTAGATTGTGAGCTCCTTTGAGGGACAGTTAGTGACAAGACAAAATATATATATATACACTGTACAGCGCTGCGTAATATGTTGGCGCTATATAAATACTAAAATAATAATAATAATAGTGGATGCAATTGATGTGCTAAAACTGCTGGAATTTTTGCAAACAGACGGGCCTGAAGGGAAAGTGCGAGTGACACAAACACTTTAATACATAATATTTCAGGTACAAGGCTGCCACCACCCCTTTTATCTGGGGAAAGGGGAACCTGCTAGCTAGGCTGCGCTAAGAAGAAAGAGTTGATCTATAATTATGGAAACAATGCAATACTTCAGGTAGCGAATCTTCAAAAAGGTTAGGATTCTTTCTGTGGAGCTCAAATCAGGTATGTAGCAGTAAAAATGACCTTAAAGTGAACCTCCGGACTAAAAATCGACTTAGCAGCACTGAAAAGGCTTGGTGTTTTTTTAACAGTTTCACAGCATCAGAACTTTGTTTCTCTTATACAAGCCTCATTTTTAGCTGCACAGAAGAAAACTGCCCGGGCTTTTTTCCCCTGATGCTGTGCAAAGCATGATGGGATTTCTGATTTTGTTGTTCTCGTTCTGCTGTTTTGGTGCAATTTTTTTTTTTTTTTTTACATTTTGAATTTGACATTTGAAGCCTAGCGTGTGCAGCTGGGAGGGGTAATCAGGACACAGGACAGTTGGAAATGTGTCTCCTGCTCCTTGTCACCTCCTTTCAACCAAAAAGATGGCTGCCCCATGACAAAGATGGCAGCCCCCATGAATCACAAACATTTGCCTGTTCTTTTAAAACAGGGCGAGTAAGAGATTATATTACCTATCTATTCTAATTAACATAACTAATGTAACTTGATGACAGTATGTTTGTTTAGGCTGAAGCTCCCCTTTAAGTCATTTTATTTTAAAGGCAATATAAATAATTAATATATACAGAAAATGTAACAAGTAACAATTATAGAGTTGGTAACCACAGGGTAAAAAAAAAACAAAAAAACAAAAAACAAAGAAAGAATACTTAAAGTGAACCTCCAGACTAAAAATCTACTCAGCAGCACTGAAAAGGCTAGGTGTTTCTTTAACAGTTTCATGGCATCAGAACTTTGTTTTTCTTACCCAAGCCTCATTTTTAGCTGCACAGAAGCTAAACTCATCCCCATCAAAGAAATCTGCCTGGGCATTTTTCCTCAGATGCTGTGCAAAGTATGATGGGATTTCTGATGTTGTTGTTCTCGTTGCCTAGCGTGCAGCTGGGAGAGGTGATCAGGACACAGGACAGCTGGAACTGTGTCTCACGCTCCCTGTCACCTCCTTTCAACCAAAAAGATGGCTGCCCCCATGAAATCACAAACATTAGCCTGTTCTTTTAAAACAGGGTGGGTAAGAGATTATATTACCTATCGATTTTGCCACTATCTGACAAGACAACAACACCAGGGTGGGATCGTTGCCCTGAAGGATTGTTAAAAACATCGTTAGCAGGTTCTAACTCTGCTTTTTCCCCACAATCCTTCAGGGCAAGGTGAGACGATAAAGAAGTAATATAACCTTAGGGTGGGACCACCGCTTGAAGAATTTTCCTTCCAAACGCTTGGTCATGAGCAGACAGTGCATCAATCCGGTAGTGACGAATGAACGTAGAAAACGTTGACCATGTTGCCGCCTTGCAAATCTGTTCAGGAGATGCCCCTGCCCTATTTGCCCATGAAGCTGCCATGGCCACCGGCGTACCTACCGGGGATGCGACCCCCTCAGCCGCAGGGGGGCCCGGGGCTGCTCTGGGACCCGCTCACTGTGCGTGGGGGGAGCGCTGCTCTGGACCCCCCAGCAAGGTGCTCAACTGGCCGCAGCGTCTAATAGACGCTGCGCCAGTTCATTACCCACAGCCCCGCTCCAGCAGCCTGCATAGTCTCCGGCAGGCAGAGCAGGGCTACGGCAAGATGGCCGCCGAAGAAGCCCTACACTGGAGACTATTTGTGTCTCTAGTACAGGGCTTCGGCAGCCATCTTGCCGTAGCCCTGCACTCTGCCTGTCAGCGCGGGAGATGTGCTGCAGGAGGACTCGGCGACTCAGGTGCATTTTTTTTTCTAGTGTCTGCTGCCTACATTGTGATTTTCAGGTGTCTGCTGCACACATTATGATTTTCTGGTGTCTGCTGCCCACATTACGATTTTCAGGTATCTGCTGCCCACATTACGATTTTCTAGTGTCTGCTGCCCACATTACGATTTTCTAGTGTCTGCTGCCCACATTATGATTTTCTGGTGTCTGCTGCCCACATTGCGATTTTCTGGTGTCTGCTGCCCACATTGCGATTTTCTGGTGTCTGCTGCCCACATTGCGATTTTCTGGTGTATGCTGCCCACATTAGGATTTTCTGGTGACTGCTGCCCACATTGCGATTTTCTGGTAACTGCTGCCCACATTGCGAATTTCTGGTGACTGCTGCCCACATTGCGATTTTCTGGTGACTGCTGCCCACATAAGGATTTTCTGGTGACTGCTGCCCACATTAGGATTTTCTGGTGTGTGCTGCCCACATTAGGATTTTCTGGTGACTGCTGCCCACATTACGATATTCTGGTGACTGCTGCCCACATTAGGATTTTCTGGTGACTGATGCCCACATTGCGATTTTCTGGTGACTGCTGCCCACATGGCGATTTTCTGGTGACTGCTGCCCACATTGCGATTTTCTGGTGAACTCTGCCCACGTTACGATTGTCTGGTGAATGCTGTCCACGTTACGATTTTCTGGTGAACGCTGCCCACATTACGATTTTCTGGTGAACTCTGCCCACATTACGATTTTCTGTCCCACATTACGATATTCTGGTGAACGCTGCCCACATTACGATTGTCTGGTGAATGCTGCCCACGTTACAATTTTCTGGTGACTGCTGCTCACGTTACGATTTTCTGGTGACTGGTGCCCACATTACGATTTTCTGGTGAACTCTGCCCACATTACGATTGTCTGGTAAAATGCTGCCCACTTTACAATTAATTTACAGTGAAACGCTGCCCCATTACGATTATTTGGCACCTATGGGGGGGGGGCCCCATCCAAATATTCGCAGGGGGGCCCAGTGATTTCTAGTTACGCCCCTGGCCATGGCCCTAGTCGAATGTGCCTTAAAGAGACTCTGAAGCGAGAATAAATCTCGCTTCAGAGCTCATAGTTAGCAGGGGCATGTGTGCCCCTGCTAAACCGCCGCTATCGCGCCGCTAAACGGGGGTCCCTTCACCCCCAAGTCCACCCTTGCAACATTCACGACCAACTTGGTCGTGATTTTGCTCCTCCTGGAGACAGGGCTAACGGCTGCAGCCCTGCCTCCAGTCGCGTCTATCGGCGTCGCATCGCCGCCTCTCCCCCGCCCCTCTCAGTGAAGGAAGACTGAGAGGGTCGGGGAGAGGCGGAGATATGCTTCTGACAGACGCGCGTGGGGCAGGGCTGCGGCGGTTAGCCCTGCCCCAATGCGGAAGCGCTCCCCCGCTGTACGGAGGGGATTTGGGGGTGAAGGGACCCCCGTTAAGCCGCGGGATAGCGGCGTTTTAGCAGGGGCACACATGCCCCTGCTATCTATGAGGTCTGAAGCGAGATTTATTCTCGCTTCAGACTATCTTTAAAGGAAGCTGGAGGGTCAACATTCATAACCTTATAAGACTCCATTATCGCTAACTTAATCCAATTAGCTATAGTCGATTTTGAAGCTGCCTGGGCTGAATTCTTGCCTGAATGTAAGATAAATAATGCATCTGACTTCCTAATATCAGCCGTTCTTGCTAGATATTCTAATACACATCTTCTAACATCTAAAGAATGGAAATTCTGCTCTCTTTCACTTTTTGGATTCACACAAAAGGTCGGTAATACAATATCCTGAGACCTGTGGAATTTTGACATCACTTTAGGACAGAATTTCGGATCTGTCTGAAGCACTAATCTGTCCTGAAAGTCTTGAAAATAAGGACTTCTAATTGACAAGGACTAAATCTCACTGACTTGCCTAGCTGTTGTAATTGCTGTTAGGAAAACCACCTTAAATGTAAGCATCTTAAGAGCACTGTCCTTTAGCGGTTCAAATGGAGCTTTGACCAGGCCCTGCAGAACTATAGACAGATCCCAAGAAGATACATATGGTTTGAAGATTGGAAGTTTCCTAGAAATTGCCTTCATAAATCGTTGCCTTCAGCTCTATTTTTGCTACATGATTTTACTGCACAAATAAAAGAGCTATCTTTTTCACTGTAGCGGTGCTGCTGATATATTCTTTTTGCTTCATAAATCGTACAATTAAAGGAGAGGTAGAAATAGGCACACCAGAAAAAGCGGTAAGCGCTGCCATCTGTACTCTGAGAGTACTGACCGACACATTCTTTTCCCAACCTTCCTGGAGAAAATCCAGAATTGCTGGGATAGACATGCTATCAAACTTAGACCTTTTCAGCCAGAGATGGAAAACTTTCCAATACTTTAAATAAATCTTTCTCGTCACCTCTTTACGACTTCCAATTAATGTTGAGACTGCTTTATCTAATACACCCAATGCTTCTGCAGATGATCTCTCAATTCTGCCACCGAATTGCCCATTATCAATAGGTCGTCCAGATATGGAATCACCATGATCGACCTTTCCCTTATGAGGTATCAAAGCTTCCCCCAGAATTTTTGTGAACATTCTTGGTCCGGAAGTGATCCCAAATGGGAGGCATAGGAATTGAAACTGCATCAGTATTCAGTTTACCTGAAGAGCAAACCTTAAGAATTTTTGGGATCGCTTGTGGATTGGCACATGCCAATAAGCATCCCTGAGGTCTAACGAGACCATGAATGCCCCTGGAAATAACAGTTCTTTTATGGTAAATATTGATTCCATTCGGAACTTCTTTTTTCTGATAAACGGGTTCAATTTTTTTAGGTTTAGAATCAGGCGGTATTTTCCTGATTGCTTTTTCACCAGGAATATCGTTGAATAAAACCCCTCTCTTTGTTCCTTCTTCAGAACTCTGCAGATTACCTTCTGGTTTAACATGTTTTACTCTGTCTACTGTAGAGTAACAGAAACGCCACCACCAGCCTGCACATGCTTCTCCTTAAAACACTTTCGCCCACGGATGTCACGCAAGGCGGGACCAGAGCCGGAACCGGAAGTGACAGAAGACCCGGCTCCCATAGGCTTAAAACGCGGCTTCCGGCATACCCGCCGGAAACTACGCATCATACAGCCTCATGCGGATATTCTTCCGCATGCAACACACACGTGGCTCACCAGTGTCCGGTCTTCTCCCGCTCCGACTCCTCCACAGGCAGCAAGGAAAGCCGTGCCTTCCACTCTTGCTCCACCACCTTCGGCCGAGAAAGGTAGACACAATCCAGTGTGAGGCGAAGGCTAGACGACCTCAGTACCGTCGCCTCAGCCACCCTAGGAACTGACACCTGCAGCCCAGCACACAGGCTCAATCCCAAGGGGAGATGCCGACCTGCCTGGACGCAAGAACAAATAGCACTGAGGGTGGACTAACCATTTAAATATTTTATATGGGAAGTGCTGTCTGTTCCTGCTTCTGGGAGGGGCGACGTCTCACCTTGCCCTGAAGGATTGTGGGGAAAAACAAGCAGTATAGGGTCACTTTAAGGATCCTGTATACATAACTGTGTTTAGCTCTGCCTCACCCGGGGCAACAGTGACCTGACAAGTTTTACTGGATTCCAAGAACCAGAGACTTTCATTTCCTCTTCTGCTGCAAGCGATGGCGTCTGCTGATCTGAGCCATGAGCTGGAGTGTCCCGTCTGTCTGACCATTTATATAGATCCAGTGAACCTAAGATGTGGTCACAACTTCTGCCGGGTGTGTATTGATCATGTGCTGGACACACAAGAGGGGTCTGGAGGTTATTCCTGTCCTGAATGTAGAGAGGGGTTTATGGAGCGGCCGACACTGCAGAGGAACATTGCTCTGAGGAACATAGCAGAGAGTTTCCTGACTACTCAGCCAGATCAGGAGGAGGCCGGAGTCTGCTGTACTTACTGTATTCACTCTGCTGTACCGGCTGTTATGTCCTGTCTGCTGTGTGATGCTTCTCTGTGTGATAATCACCTGAGAGTCCACAGCAAGGCACCAGAACACATCTTATGTGACCCCAACACTTCCCTGGAGAACAGGAAATGCTCCGTTCATAAGAAGATCCTGGAGTATTACTGCACTGAGGATGCTGCCTGTATCTGTGTGTCCTGCAGGCTGGATGGAGAACATCGCGGACACCAGGTGGCGATGCTGGATGAGGCCTCTGAGAAGAAGAAGAAGAAGCTGAGAAATGTTCTACAGAAACTGATGGCAGAGACAGAGGAGGCCGAGAAAAGAGTCCAGAGTCTGGAGGAACGCAGGAGAAAAGCACAAGAAAAAGCAGATGGTGAAACAGAGAGAGTCACTACCCTGTTTAGAGACCTCAAGAGACGTCTGGAAGATCTTGAAAAGAGAGTCCTGAGTGACATCATTAGGCAGGCACAGCAGGTGTCACAATCATATAATGACGTCATTCAGCAGCTGGAGATAAAGAAGGAGGAGCTGTCCAGGAAGATGCGTCACATTGAGGAGCTGTGTAACATGACTGATCCACTGACTGTCTTACAGGAATCAGACACAGGTGACTTGTGTGACACGGAGGACAGAGATAGACATGATAAGCAGCTCCATGATGGAGGGGATCTGGATGTGGCCGGCATCTCACACACATTACACACAGGACTATCTGATATCATGTCTGGGGTAATTGTGCAGCAACATACAGACACACAGGCCTATCCACATTCTAGCACAGAGGACAAAGTTCCCATCACTGCTAAACTATCCAGGCCACGCCCCCAACCCACCCCCACCGCACAACATACACAGGCCTATCCACATTCTAGTACAGAGGACAAAGTTCCCATCATTGCTACACTATACAGGCCACACCCTCAACCCACCCCCACCACACATCACACGCAGGCCTCTCCACATTCTAGTACAGAGTACAGAATTCCAATCATTGCTAAATTATCCAGGCCACACCTCCCACCCAACCTCACCACACAACACACACAGGCCTCTCCACATTTTAGAACAAAGGTCAAAGTTCCCATCACTGCTAAACTATTCAGGCTACGCCCCCCACCTCCCCCACCCATCATCATACAACACACATGGCGCCAGGCTGGGGGGACAGATATTGGGGCTGTACAGCAAACATCAGGGCTGCCAGTGTATGCAGACATATTACTGGATGTAAACACAGCTAGTAATTGGCTACATATATCAGATGACAGGAAAACTGCATCCAGGACAGACAGAAACCAGAATCGCCCAGAAACACCAGAGAGATTTCAGTGTCCTCAGGTGTTGAGCAGCCAGAATTTTTCCCCAGGGCGACATTATTGGGAAGTGGATGTTGGGGGATCACCTATGTGGGCAGTCGGGATGTGTTACCCCAGTATAGACAGGAGAGAAAAGACGTCAGTAATTGGATGTTATAAGTCCTGGGGTTTGTGCAGGAATGGTAAAAAGTTTGCAGTGTTACATGACTGTAAAGAGATCCAGTTACCTGACAAGATCCCCAGTGATAGAGTCAGGATATGTCTGGATTATGAGGCCGGACAGATCTCCTTTTATGCCCTGTGTGACCCCATCAGACACCTCCACACCTTCACTGCTGCCTTCACTGAGCCCCTCCATGCTGTGTTATGTGTAGGGAGAGGTTGTATAAAGATATCTGGGGGTAGTATCAGGGGAGGTGAGAGATCCGCCCACTGGTGACATCACAGGGAGGTAACTGTGATTGGCTCATTATCCCACAAATACTTGCTAGTTATCTATGATTTCCAGGGACAGTCCTGTCATAAGAATTTCTGTCACTGAAAACATCCCTGGATTTCTGTCCTGAACAGTCGTACCATGAAATCCTCATTTCTTGAGAACGTCTGTAAATTTCTTATCTTCACCTGATAAAAAATTACATAAGCTGACATAAATACAGAAATCAGAATACACCACACTGCAGTGCAGACTGACTCACGTAAGAGGGACAGTCATGCCTCTTTTGCAGTAGGTATAATTCTGAAACAAATCCTGCATGTAACAAGTACAACAATGATCAAAATGAAAATAAAAAAAATGTTCAAAACTTTGATTGCCATGACTAAAACATAATCTTTAAGATTACACCACACAGCAGCCTTACTTACACAGGAGACTATACCTTTTGCTGAGAGTAAAATGCAGTATAACACAGACAAAAGCAAATGAACAAAATATAAATCTACATTATCCAAAAGAGAAAATAAATAAATAAATACAAGTGGCAAATGGAAGACTTGGTGGAACTTTTCTTTAAGGAATGAGGCTCCAGATTCTAATTAAAGCCGCATTACAGCAGGATCTCTGAGAATGTTATTGTATGTGTATTATGTAGTGTGCTAGGAAAGCCAACACGGTCTGACTATAAAAGGAGAGTGTTTGTTCTAGGCATTTTAACGTGTACCCAAGGGGGCGCAGGAAGGGCAGATGGGTCACAGAGGCATGTTCCCTGGCCCCCGACATGCCTGTGTTCCCTATGCGTCACTCTCTGGCCCGCGCCGTGCTGTCAGACCCCTCCCCCCCAATACATACATTTTATTTGCCCATCTGTTCCGTTATTACAACTTTTGAAATATTTCCCTAGTACAATGTATTGCAACAATATTTTATTTGGAAAGAAACGAGTATTTTTTCAGTTTTGCGTCACTAATTATGAGCCCTTATTTGCAAAAATACCAGTACTATATCCTCATGGCATACATATTTAAAAAATTGAGTCCCTCAGGTAAATATTTATTTATTTTTTTATGTAATATTTATATACAAATGTTTTATTTTGGTTACTATGGAGTGGTAAGGGATTAGTTTTAAAGGACCACTATCATGAAACCATTCATTTGTAAATACCCCCATAGCAGTGCCAGTTACTGCACACATAAAGCAGAATCACTGAGTATTTCTTTTTAATTGTTAGTGGGGTGTTTTTACCATCCATGTGAGCCCCGTACGCTGCGATGCAGTGATGCTGACGGACTCTGGAAGCTATGTACATAAAGTCTTATTTTATTACCCTCCCTGCCATATAAATAACTGGGAACACTCCTTGTGCTCTCACACGTCAACCCCCCCCCCCCCCCCCCCCCCACACCACCCCCAGGAAATTACCTAGGCAGCTTTCTGCTGCTTAAGTCAAACAGTCTGTGAGTGAATGAATGTATATGCAGCTATAGGTGCCGCAGTATAGGTTAGCCAGCAATAGGTGCCCCAGTAAAGGTTAGCCAGCCCAGTACAGGTGCCACAGTACAAGTCATTCAGCCATAGGTGCCGCAGTACAGGTTAACCAGTATAGGATGCCACAGTACAGGTTAGCTAGCTGTAAGGGCCCCAAGTACAGGATTCCCCCTTGCAGTGGCTCCCCCCCCCTCCCTCTGCAGCGATAGTGGGCAGCCGGTGCTGTTACCCACGTGCCTCACGCCCACGCAGATCGCACCAGCAGCTCCGATCCTCTCTGTCTACAGTACCGGGCACAGCTTGATGACATCATCAAGCCACGTCCCGATACTGTAAACAGAGAGGACAGGAACTGGTGGGATCTGCATGGGTGAGAGGCACGATGAGTAACAGCACTGGCTGCCCACTATCGCTGCACAGGGAGGGAGAAGGAGAGAGAGAAGGGAGGAGAAATCTCTTCAGGGAGGATTGCTAAGGGAAGACACTTAAACTGGGACTCCTATAGCTAGCTAACATGTCCTGGTGCACTTATATCTAGATAACTTATTCTGGGGGAACAGAAACAGTGCGCTAGAAAACCTCCTGGGCACATGCCCGACACTGTGTCAGCCATACCACTTTCAGCAAATTTTTGTTGCCTGGCACAGAGCCGGACATACTGCTTAGGATGTTTAAGACATAGATCAGAGGTACTACATAACCCAGCGTGGCCGCACAGGGAAACTCCGTGCAAAACACTGAAAGTGCTCCCCCGGAGTGCTGCCAATGTAGGCGTGGAAGCGTCGGTTTAAAAAGTGACACAGAGAAACCAAGTGGTGATAACCTGGGGACCGCTTTGGCCAGTAGCTGTCCGGTCTTAGATAGTAAAGGACCAGAGGTATCCTCCGTGGTGCTGACCGTGTGCTGGATAACGTCATGACGCGTTTCGGCGTGTCCACACCTTCGTCAGACGTTACCTGACGAAGGTGTGGACACGCCAAAACGCGCGTGACGTTATCCAGCACACGGTCAGCACCACGGAGGATACCTCTGGTCCTTTACTATCTAAGACCGGACAGCTACTGGCCAAAGCGGTCCCCAGGTTATCACCAATTGGTTGCTGCAGAGAGGTCCAGTTGCACAACCCAGCTTTGAGGAGCCGCTAGAGTGTGTGACCTAACATGTGTCCAGGTGCTTGAGCAGAGCAAGATTGTCCATCTTCTGCATTTCATGACACAGAGAAACCGGCAGCCTTATGGCTGTTTCACACATCAGTGCTTATTCCATGAAAAAGCCTTGTTGTGTAAAAACCATTGTGAGAAACTGCCGTAAGGCTGCGGATTTCTGCCCAGCACCCACTGCCATCCACCTCACCCTACCGGTAGGACGCATGTCTGCCTATGCTGTCCTTCACAGATGAATGTGTATCTATACATATGCGTGTCACTACTTAATAAGTGATGCAAGTGCAGTGCCGGACCTCCGCTCCTTCTGTTATATTGATAATGCCAATCCAGAGAGAACAGCTCCATACCGCTGCTTATGAGTAACCAAACCCATATTAATATCTATGAGGAGCAGCAGATCCTTAATAACTCAATTGGTTTTGGAAGTTGATGCTCAACAACTCGTGTCTCCGAATCCCCTTTGTGCCTTATAGTAAAATCTGATAACTGTAGAGCAAATAAAGTACCACCATATAGAAATATACAAATGGTAATTTTATTGTTAAACTGCAGAAAAAACACAAATAAAATCAATTAAAAACTAAACAAGGTTGTTTAGACACATGATAATGTTTAAATAACGCCACACCACCAATGATAAATTAATAGCCTGCGCTGCCTATACACTTAACCTGACGAAGGATCCTGACGAAGTGGTCATGTGGACCACGCCACGCGTGGAGCGTTCCTGTGCGCCCCCATCATCTGCATCTTTTGCTGCTTCACTTTACATCCAGGAGACGCTTACCGGTGTAGTATGATTTACTGTGGTCTATTCATTTGTATGCCTGTCATATTCCATATGTATGCACCTTATTGATCTCACTATGAGCAGATGATATTTGCCTCCTCGTTATCATGGTTTGATCCTATGCACTCCCTTTGTGTGCACTGCACTTTCATGACTATCGGCCACTCGCCTCATTTTTGACCTGGGTCTCCATTTTACCTTTGGGGCTCTTTTTGTGTCTCATGTTAAGTGTATAGGCAGGGCAGGCTATTCAATTATCATTGGTGGTGTGGCGTTATTTGTAATTTCTTTAAACATTATCATGTGTCTAAATAACCTTTGTTTGGTTTTTAATTGATTTTATTTGTGTTTTTGCAGCGGTTTAACAATAAAATTACCATTTTTATATTTGTATACGGTGGTGCAGTTTCTATATACAGGCTGCTTTGCTTCTTTGGTTGTTGACTTCATTAGCCAGTATTTTGCACACCCTTGCATCATGGAGTGCGGATGTTGTTTCTAATGCACAGATTGAGCATATAAACTACATATTGCTTCCTTATTCGCTTCAGTAGTCTCAGCACAAGTAAACCGACGCGTCCCCGCCGCAAAACGAGGGCTTTAGACCCCCCAAATAGCCGGGCAAACATCCACAACCAACTTGGTCGTGGGTTTTGCTGCGCTGAGAGGCAGAGCTTTCAGTCCCTGCTCTGCCTCTCTTGACGTCAATCGACGAGCGGATCTCCGCCTCTCCCCGCCCCTCTCTGTGAAGGAAGAGTGAGAGGGGCGGGGAGAGGCGGCAATCCGCCACGATTGACATCAGGAGAGGCAGAGCTGAAGCTGAAAGCTCTGCCTCTTTGAGGAAATGCCAGTCAGATTGCCGCCCCCCCCCCCCCCCCCCGGGGATTTGAGGGGTCTAAAGCCCTCGTTTAGTGGCGGGGATGCAGCGGTTTACTTATGCTGAGAGTACTGAAGCGTATTATAAGGTAAAAAGGGCAAAATTAATTTGCTTCAGTCTCTCTTTAAAGGAAACCTGAAACTAGTAAAAGAAAAAAAAATATATATACATGCTCTGGGCTTCCTCCAGCCCCTTTCAGGCTGATGGGCCCCTCGCCATCCTGGATCTTCCATTAGGTGGGCCGGTAATTCTGGCAATAGGGATGTACTGCGCATGCGCGGTGTGACCGAGCCCCACTGAGCTCCTGGCTACATGTGCCCGATGGGGGAGCGCGTGCGGCTGGACTGCGCCGACTAATGGAACTACCGGGCCACTCACCGGGATATCCAGGCAGCGTGCGAAGACAGCGAGGGACCCATCAGTCTCAAGTGGGCTGGAGGAAGCCCCAGGTATGTATAATTTTTATTTTTCCTGTCTCAGGTACACTTCAAAGAGAAACCGTAACCAAAGATTGAACTTCATCCCAATCAGTAGCTGATACCCCCTTTCCCATGAGAAATCTATTCCTTTTCTCCAATAGATCACCAGGGGGATCTGTATGGCTGATATTGTGGTGAAACCCCTCCCACAGTGTGATGTCAGCACCTAGGTCTTGACATCACACTGTGGGAGCCTTGTTGCATTGTGGGAAATAGCAGCTGTTTCCAAATGCCAAAAATGTAGCATCTCCTTTCACAGACATCACCTGCCAGCAGTAAAGATGTCGCCATGTGATAAATGTCAGAATGTAAATCAGGGAGAGGAAAGATTTTACAATGGCAAACACTGACTAAATCATTTATACATAAGTATTGTAAAAAGTAAGCACTTTTTTTCATTACGTTATTTGCACTGGAGTTCCTCTTTAAGTGTTGCCATATACTAAACATGTATTATAAGACAGAGCCCCAAGGGGGAGGGGGGCGGTACATACCCGGATCTCTTTGTACATGCGCAGGCTCGTGCTGTTCAGCATGAAGTAGCGGTCATGGAAACTGCCCGTGAAGTCCAACAGCTTCCCTACCCGAAACTTCATCGTCCCGTTCTTGGTGTCCCCGACCCGATTCTCTGCAGAGGAAGAAAAGGGTGAGAATGCAGACTAGGGAGGGGGCGGGGCTATAACCAGGGAGGGAGGAGCTATAACGATAGTTCAGTATAGATTTTTAAAGGGAACTTGAAAGTGAGAGGGATATGGTGGCTGCTGTATTTATTTCCTTTTAGATAATACCGGTTGCCTGGCTATTCTGCTGATCTCTTGGTGTCTGAATCACAACCCTGAAACAGGCATGCAGGTAATCTTGTCAGAAACTCGTGCTCTGCATATGCTTGTTCAGGGTCTATGGCTTAAAGGACTACTGTAGGGGGATCGGAGGAAAATGAGTTGAACTTACCCGGGGCTTCTAATGGTCCCCGGCAGACATCCTGCGCCCGCGCAGCCACTCACCGATGCTCCGGCCCCGCCTCCGGTTCACTTCTGGAATTTCTGACTTTAAAGTCTGAAAACCACTGTGCCTGCGTTGCCGTGTCCTCGCTCCCGCTGATGTCACCAGGAGCGTACTGCGTGGGCCCAGTATGGTCTGCGACTGTGCAGTACACTCCTGGTGACATCAGTGGGAGCGAGGGCACGGCAACGCAGGCGCAGTGGTTTTCAGACTTTAAAGTCAGAAATTCCAGAAGTGAACCGGAGACGGGGCCAGAGCATCGGTGAGCGGCTGCGCGGGCACAGGATATCTGCGGGGGACCATTAGAAGCTCCGGGTAACTTCAACTCATTTTCCCCCGACCCCCCTACAGTATCCCTTTAAAGTACTAGAGGCAGAGGATCAGCAGGACAGCCAGGCAACCGGTATTGTTTAAAAGGAAATAAAAAAAAACAAAAAACAATGAAAGTAGAGATCTGGATTTAAAGTGTGATTGTTAGCCATTAAATCAAATTCCATTTACCCATTTCTCTGTGTTTATTATGCAGTCTACAACGTGACCCTGCATTGCAAGCATTACAATATAATCATAAATGTTTCTGCTGTAGTAAAAGTTATCTTAGTCAGCCTGGCTTTATTTGGTACATTGCTGATGACAAGGAAGCTTGTTATCTGCCCTCCCACATTGCTGCTCCTCACCGATTGGCTGAGGGCAGTTCAGTGTGACACGAACTGAAAATGAAGAAGCTGCTGAAATCTGATCGTTGTTGTGCTCACGTGTTTACAAAGCTAGCTAGATATGCAGTTTCTAGGAGGAAAAAAAGGTAGAAAATGACATCAGGATCGGCTTCAGTCACAGGCAGTAAAGATGTAAAATGCCTGGAACAGGTTTCTCTTTATTAAAGAGACTCTGAAGCGGACAAAAATTGCTATTTTTACTTGGTAGTTCGCTTCAGTAGTCTCAGTAGATGTAAACCGCCGCATCCCCGAACCAAAATGAGGGGTTTATATCCCCCAAATCCCGGGGCAAACATCCACGACTTTCTTGGTCGTGCATTTTGCTGCCTGGGGAGGCAGAGCTTTGAGCTGTAGCTCTGCCTCTCCTGCCATCAATCGCCGCACGGATCTCCGCTTCTTGCCGTCCCTCTCTGTGAAGGAAAAGTGAGAGGGGCGGGGAGAGGCGGAGATCCGCGGCGATTGACAGCAGTAGAGGCAGAGCTGCAGCAGAAAGCTCTGCCTCTTTCAGGAAGCGCTGGCCGGATTGCCCCCCGGGGATTTGGGGGGGGTCTAAAGCCCTCGTTTTGCCGCGGGGATGCGGCGGTTTATCTCTACTGAGACTCCTGAAGTGAACTACCAGGTAAAAATAGCAATTTTTGTTCATTTCAGACTCTCCTTAACCATATATAATTCATTGAAATCAATACCTGTACAGTATTATACATATGTTATGTAAGTAGAATGAGTATCTACTATTCCTGTAGCACTTACTGATATAGAAGAGCATGGCGTCCATGTGGGGGTCTTCTTTCACCACCAGGTAGCTGCTGTTAGTGACCCGCGTGTGGAAGAAGGGCAGGACCTTCTCTGAGAAGTGTAGGGGGCGCTCTGCACAGCAAGAGAAAAGAGATACATATAAGTAAATAAAACGACTGCAAGGAAATCCAGCTCAATGCCAGTGCTGGCCTCCACACAGAAGGACATCTGAGCTGCCTCACTCCTCCCTGTCTGTAGTGTCAGGTGAGTATTCTGAGGGACAGCAGAAAACAGAGGTTCAGGAGCATCACTTAGTAACCAAGATAAGAAGCTAGGAGGCGGGCAGAGGGCTGGGCTTTTGTTACTCAGGGTGGGGCTTTTAGAACCTAGGCCGGACCTCCTGACATCTAAGCTATAAGCCCCGCCCCCAGGCTTCTCCTCCTTGTATGACATCATCAGGATTACATCAAGAAACACCACCAGGCCGCAGTGGCTAACTGTCTGTATACAGACATCCTAGGTAGGTAGTCCAATTTATTTTTTTCATTGGTAACTACAAACAATGAATAATTTTTTTTTTTTACAATATTATTTATAGATTATTTAGTCAGTGTTTGCCCATTGTAAAATCTTTACTCTCCCCGATTTACATTCTGAAATGTATTGCAGGCCGTAACATTTTTACTGCTGGCAGGTGCAGCTCTTGCGGAATGTTTGTTTCGGAGAGTTCCAAAGCCAGTGAAAATAATGCCCAGTATCCCAGAATGCTTTGGGAGGAGAATTCCACATAGCTAAACAGCCTAGGCTCATCATCACGTTGAGGGAGAGGCTACATAGCTATATGAACCAATATATAAATATAGAATGCGTTTCTCATGCTAAAACCAGGATATTTAACGTAAAAGTGGGTGTCCTGATTAACTGACTGCATTCTACTAAATGTCACTACAGGGCCTCTTAAAGGGAATCTGAAATGAAAATAAACTTAGGAGATAATGAATTGTATGTGTAGTGCATCTAAGAAACAGAACATTAGTAGCAAAGAAAAGCATCTCATATTGTTTCCAGTACAGGAAGAGTTAAGAAACTTCAGTTGTTATCTATGTAAAAGAGCTTCTCTGAGCTCTCCGACCCAACTTGGGAGGGAGACCTATTTTTCTGAAGCACAAATCCGTGACAGCTTCAGATCATGTTTTACTGCAGGGAAGTTCAAAGGGTCATTAGCTCTGCTTTGTTTCATAGTTTACAATACATGTATGATTTGAAAACTGCAAACATGACAGAACGATTATAAAAAAAGCTATATGGCTGAAAATAAAAATATGAGACTTTTCTTTGCTACTAATAATCTATTAAGTATCCGCACTACACACAATCATTACATTTTACGTTTTTTTTTTTCGTTTCAGTGTCACTTTAAGTTGTGAACATTAGTGTATTGATTAAAGATGACCCCTTTGATATAAGAGACCCGGCTTTGAATCCTGTCTGAAGCCAGTACCTATAAGGCAAGACCCCCTTATTGCTCCAGGCTGCCCTACTGAGCGCTTACTTTGAGCTCGACAAGAGAAATTCTACAAGTGTCAGTATTTTATTTAATGTTTTATCCCCCACTTGATATTCTGGCAGTTTTGGATCTTCTGAATGTATCTGGGCAGCCCCTATAGATACAGCAGAGTGACCTGTAACCTGTATAAGTAAAACATGGCTGCTGTTACCCACCGATCTCCTCTGTGCTGTCCACCTCCGAGCAGCTCCAGTACTCGCCCGCGTTCACCCGAATGTTCCTCCTCTCCAGGAGCGTCTCTACCAGTTCCTGCGCTGTCATGGTGACTGGGACCTGATTGGGTGGGAAATACAGGGGTAAGGTACAATGGTAGATTTTTATAAATATTATTTAGCATTTATATAGCGCTAACATCTTTCTCAGCACAGTACAGATTATATACAGTATACTGTAGTCTTATTACTTAATCATCGACTTCAGGAAGTCCGCTCCCACCCCACCTCCAATCTACATTGGCTGCAATGAGGTAGCCAGAGTGCCCTGCGCCCGGCTTCTGGGCACTACCATCTCCAGTGACCTCAGCTAGAAGCCCAACATCACTGCCACACAATGGAAAGCCCAGCAGAGGCTCTTCTTCCTCCGCCAGCTGAGAAAGTCCGGCATGACTCAAGAAATTCTAACCAGCTTGTATTCCACCACCCTTGAGTCGATCCTCTGCTCTTCCATCTTGGAGTGGTATGCTGGCGCCACTGTCGACGACAGGGACAAACTACAGAGAGTCATCAGGTCAGCAGAGAGGATCATTGGGTGCCCCCTCCCCTCACTTGCCCTAATACACAACAAAAGACTTAGATCCAGGGCACTGAGGATTGCAAGTGATCCCTCACACCCAGGCCACCGCTACTTCAACCTTCTGCCCTTGGGCCGGAGGCTACGGGCCATTTCCACTAAGACCATGAGACACAAGAGCTCATTCTTCCCCTCGGCAGTCAGTCTCCTTAAAGAGAACCCGAGGTGGCTTTGTATAACGTTAGTGGGGCACAGAGGCTGGTTGGGCACACTAACACCAGCCTCTGTTGCCCCATGGTGTGTGTCAAAGACCCCCCTGCACGCCGCTATACCCGCCGCAGTGCTGGCGACACGCAGCGTGTCGCCAGCACAATGTTTACCCTAGCGCTGTCTGTCAGCGCCGCTCCCCCGCCTCCTCCGCATCGCCGCTACCCGCCCTCGTCCCTTCCCTCACGCTGATTGGAGGGAAGGGACGAGGGCGGGTAGCGGCGATGCGGGGGAGGCGGGGGAGCGGCGCTGACAGACAGCGCTAGGGTAAACATTGTGCTGGCGACGCTCTGCGTGTCGCCAGCACTGCGGGGGTATAGCGGCGAGCAGGGGGGTCTTTGACACACACCATGGGGCAACAGAGGCTGGTGTTAGTGTGCACAACCAGCCTCTGTGCCCCACTAACGTTATACAAAGCCACCTCGGGTTCTCTTTAATTCCCTCCACATTCTACCATCAAAGCAAGCCCCAACGAGCGGTGGCGCCGGCTGCGCTATGGCTGACCAGTCAACCAGCCCATAAGACTAATAAGACTAACTACTGACTAACTATTAGACATCTCAGTGACACACTGGGAACGTGTTGTATATGACAATGTGTGGTTAACCTGATGCCTGTTGTTCACTGCTGTCTCTCTCTATGTACTCTTCCTGAGCTATTTGTACTGTGCCAAAAACAATTCCGGGCATGACCCTTCATGCTTGGCGAAATAAACTTGATTCTCATTCGATAACTGTACCTCAGGAGCTCACAATCTAATCCATACCACAGTCGTAGTCTAATGTCTTACCATATTATTATTGTGTATTTGTATAGCACTGACATCTTCTGCAGCACATTACAGAGTACATAGTCATGTCACTGACTGTCCCCAGAGGAGCTCACAGTCTATCCCTACCATAATCATAGTCTAATGTCTTTAGCTGTTTCTGGTGTTATTCAGACACTACTGTACCCAAATATATCAGCAGTACTGCCAGGCAACTGGAATTGTTTAAAAGAGAATAAATACGGCAGCCTCTATATCACTCTAACTTCAGTTGTCCTTTAAGCTAGAAGGCTTTGGAAAGTGATGTCATTCTTTGTGTCTAAGGGCTCGTTTCCATATAGCTTGCTTTCATGAGCGCTTATGGAAAAGCAATCGCAGGGACAGCAGACCGTGCAAAGACTACACTGTCAGCCATTTCCGTGCATGGGTGGCGATTCGGGTGGCGATTCACCGTTGAATCGCTGCGCATGGTTTGCTGCGTTTAGGGGCGTTTCATCCAGCGATCCCATTCAGTATAGTGCGATCCCACGGGGCTCTGTGATGCATGGAAACAAGCCCTAAGTGTTTTCAGAATGTTGGTGCTAAATCAGGATTATACAAAAGTAGAAAAAAAAATACATAGAAGACCAAAAAGTCAAGGAAACTGGCAGTTAAAGAGGAACTGTCGCGAAAATCTTAAAATTTAAAATGCATACAAATAAGAGGTACGCTTCTTCCTGAGTAAAATGAGCTATAAATTACTTTTCCCCTATGTTGCTGTCAGTTACAGTAGGTAGTAGAAATCCGACACAACCAATAAATTTTGGGCTAGTCCATCTCTCCATAGGGGATTCTCAGCATGACCTTTATTCTTTATAAAAAGACACTCCCTGAAAAATAATTATACAAAGATGCTGGCCAACCTCCCTGCACACTTTTTTTGGCAGTTGGACGGAGCAACTGCCATTCACTAAGTGCTTTTGAAAATAAAGAAGACCTTGAGAACCCCCCATGAGAACATGGTAAATCTGTCGGTAATGTCAGATTTCTACTACCTACTGTAAGTGAGAGCAACATAGGAGAAAAGTAATTTATGGCTCATTTTACTCTGGGAGAAATGTACTTCTTATTTGTATGTGTTTACATGTATTTTACATTTTAAGATTTTCGCAACAGAGTTCCTTTAAGCTCACATACCCTGGGGAACACTGAAGCAGGGAAACACTTCCTCCTGACACTATGTAACAGTCAAACTCCAAACATGAATTAAGGCGCCAGCAGGATAAAAGTGGATGAAAACTTTAAAATTTGCTGGGAGGAAGTGGTGGACTTACCTCCATAAAGCAGACACGAAAGACTGTCTGAATAGTAGTCACATTTATTAATTAGTACCCCAGTGAGGGTACTCACTGAGGCGCTACACTGGCTATTGCTGAAATTCTGTCTTGTCCCCATGTTTATTGCCTGATGAAGCGGGCTGGGCCTGCGAAACGCGTTGCACTTTTTTGGGGTACTATATAATAAATGTGATTGCTACTATTTAGACAGTCTTTCGTGTCTGCTTTATGGAGGTAAGTCCACCACTTCCTCCCAGCAAATTTTAAAGTTTTTATCCACTTTTATCCTGCTGGCGCCTCTGTTCTCCTACTGCTATACCGTGTCCACCCCTGGTGGAGGGGTGATCTACCCCCTTTCGGATCTACAGAGAGCGACTTATCCCCGAGTGAGGACAGGTCTAATCTCCTCACCTGCCTATACAGTGGTTGCCTCTGTGGTAACCCACGTTTGAGTATAGTTTTCTCACGATAACCTTTACTTCATTTATGCTTAAAGGGAACCAGAGAGGAAGCACCCCTGTGTATTTTACCATGTATATCAGTAAGAACATTAGAGAAAACACTTACCATGCTCTCTGTTTCCTCCTCACTGCTAAAAGTGTCTGTTAACAGCAGTCACAAGAATCCCAGACTGAGCAATTAAATCTGGCTTTGCTGGGAATGATTATTGCTGAGTCATTATAGCAAAGCCACAAGGGGGCAGGCTTGGGCTTGAAATAACACCACAGAAGACAGACTTAGCTATAATCTTTCTGTAGCAAAGCTAGATGGAGCAGCCTGACTTCTCAGTCGGGGATTCTTATCATACGTGATAACAGTCAGATTACACAGAGAACAATGAAACAGAGGGCAGATTAGGTTTATTTTACAGATTTACTGTCATGTTCCCACTGATTTATAAGGTAAAATACAAGAGGGTGCTTCATCTCTGGTTCTCTTTAACATACTACACTATATTGGGCTCTCGGTTTCTCTACACTTTAAACATGAATTAATGTCATACTCAGTGAAGTGCATGGGGACGGGCCCCTGCCGCAATTGCAACTGCTGTGACCCCGGTAGCCACACCACTGGGCACACTGCATGATGGGTAATAGAGGTAGTGGTACTCACAGGCATACTCTGCTCACACTCTGGCGTGTTTTCCCGCAGATAGATGGAGCAGATGAAGTCCTTGGGCTGGTCTAGGTGCTGTTGGATAGAAGAGAGGTGATCAGAACTGGTCTGTGCAATAACTCAGGAGGGCAGATTGGTGGTTGGGGGAGGGGTGTGTGGTTTGGTGGGGGTGGGGGGGGGGGGGCAAGTACTGTGGGTGGCTCACCTTGCGCTTGTTCTCGGAGGGGAATTTCATAATGGAGGTGGCGATGTGCAGCTCTTTCTGCACTTCCTGGCTGTCCACCTGGGCGGAGAGAAGATAAACATTATATAAGGGCAAGAGGAAATAAGGGCCCAGGGTAAAGCTTACATTTATTCAAAGTCATAATAAGCATAGTACAACATTGGAAAATATTACTGATATTACACTACGACAAAACCTAACCCTACTCTCACACAGAACCCTCCCTCTACCGATGCCTAAGACCCTTCCTGGTGGTACCTAACCGTAACTCCCCCTGGAGGTGCCTAACCGTAAGACTCCCTTCCTGGTGGTGCCTAACCCTAAGACTCCCTTCCTGGTGGTGCCTAACCGTAAGGCTCGGTTCACATTAGGCTGTTTTCAGCCTACGTTCCGCTCCGATGAGCGGAACGCAGCAGCCGTAGCAATGCTTTACCTATGGGATAGTTCACATTGCTACGTTCCGCTCCGTTCCCTGTGTTCCGCTCCTCGGAGCGGACGTTCCTGACATGTCGGGACCTTGCGTTACCGCTCTGTTCACGGAGCGGAAGGCAAGCATACGAGCGGATGCGTCGTAATGTGAACCCGGCCTAAGACTCCCTTCCTGGTGGTGCCTAACCCTAAGACCCCCCCCCCCCCCTGGTGGGGCTTAACCCCACAACCCCCTCCTTGCACCGCAAATAATGAAAAGGAAAAAGAAAAAAAAGATACATTACTAAAACAATGAATTTCAAAACGGTAATTTACAAAATGAGAATTCTCAAACGAATTTCAAAATGGTAAAAAAAAATTAAAAACAATTTACAAAATGATAATTCTTAAAACGTAAAATTTAGGTTGGACGGGCCCGGCACCCGCTTTTTATCGGGCACCCATCTTTTTGCATTGGGCGCCCAATTGTCTTTTTGCATTAGCCCCTATGGGGCACCGAAATAATCCATTAGCCGCAAGTGCCCAAATTTCATGCTTCTGGGGAGAAAAACAGAGTGATATTAATCATTCATGGGAGTAGGGGAGGGGCTACTTTCAACAAAGGGCCATCTTAGGACTTGTGTTGACCCTATTTGCACAAAAAATTGCAGTGGCCCAACAATTTATACCACACTCCTAGCCATACCCCAGTTACACAACTAGGAAACTGAATAGTCTTGTCCATCTCTGTGCATTTCCCCTTATTAAAGGATACCCGAAGTGACATGTGACATGATGAGATAGACATGTGTATGTACAGTGCCTAGCACACAAATAACCAGGCTGTGTTCCTTTTTTTTCTTTCCCTGACTGAAAGAGTTAAATATCAGGTATGTAAGTGGCTGACTCAGTCCTGACTGACAAGAAGTGACTACAGTGTGACTCTCACTGATAAGAAATTCCCCTTGTTATCTCTTTCCTGCTCTCAGAAGCCATGTTCTGCTAGGAAAGTGTTTTATAGTTGGAATTTCTTATCAGTGAGGGTCACACTGTAGTCACTTCTTGTCAGTCAGGACTGAGTCAGCCACTTACATACCTGATATTTAACTCTTTCAGACTAGGGTGACCATATTTTGATTTCCAAAAAAGAGGACGATCACAACAGCATGTGGGCGTGGTCATGGGTGGGGCCAAATATACAAGACCTTAGCAGTGTGCTGTCCAACTTCGCAGGCATGGAGGGCCGTTTTTTTTTTTCCCCCAGACCACACGGTGGTGGAGGGCCGGCCGGCCGGCCACAAAATGCAATCAGATTCGCAGAAGATTTCCCCACAAAATGCAATAAAATCACACAGGCAGGTGACAAATGACAATCATGGTGAGAACTCCACAGAAGACTGTAACAACCATGCTAGTTAAGCACAATGATTTAGTATTCTGGCTGAACTGGATGGCTGTAGGTCTTCTGTTCAACCTAAAACTGTAACTGCTGAGAAAAGACAAGTGAAACATGCTGTACTGAACGTTTTGCCATTTATTTGCCCATACTGAAAGCTGGATATCTCAGTGATTTAACTGAACACTTTGGGGTTAATTTAAGCTAACAAAGGTGTTTATGATGAAGTGCAGGAAAACAGGAGGCCCTGCCAGTCTCTCACACAAGTCAGAAAGCAGCCCTCCTGGAGTCTAGGGACTGTCAAAAACGTTTCAACTTTTTTAACGCCTTATCCACACATGCAGTCATTATAACAGTGGTGAGAGACCAGACAGATATTTGCCCAGGGACCCTCTAGGCAAGCTCTGCATCATGCTGTGTATATTTACAAGCTTGCCTGCCCTCTAATTGCACTTTTATGAGCTAGCCAAGTGTTTCACATTGCCTTACAGCAACAAACCTGAATACACCAGACCTTCCCTAAATCACTGAATGAAAGGCTGCCTGGGGGGAGATTTCCCCCCTGACCAGTCTGTGCCTGACTCACACACTGAACAAAGCAGCTCAGCTCCCTCTGTGTTCAGTCACCCAGACATTTCAATAATCCGGGAGGACGGCCTGGACAGGTCATAAAAAGTCGACCTGTCTGGGCAAAAGAGGACGCCTGGTCAGCCTATTTCAGACAAAGGAAGAAAAAAAGGAACACAGCATAATTATTTGTGTGCTTGGCACTGTACATACACGTCTATCTCATCATGTCACATGTCACCTCGGGTATCCTTTAACCACTTGCCGACCGCCCACAACCGATGGGCGGCGGCAAAGTGGACGCCGAAAGGACCGCAATACGCCCAAAGGCGTTGCGTCCTTTCGGCATGCCGGGGAAGCAATCGCGTCATTGATGACGCGTGCTTCCCCCGGCAACTGGCTCCGCCCATCTGCGACGACAACCCGCCGGCCGTTCGGAAGCGCCGACGGGTTGTTAACCCCGCGATCGCCGCTACAAAGTGTATAATACACTTTGTAATGTACACAAAGTGTATTATACAGGCTGCGTCCTGCCCTGGTGGTCCCAGTGTCCGAGGGACCACCAGGCAAGGCTGCAGCCACCCTAGTCTGCACCCAAACACACTGATCTGCCCCCCCCGCCCCCTGATCGCCCACAGCACCCCTTAGACCCCCCCCAAACCACTGTTTGCACCCAATCACCCCCCTAATAACCCATCAATCACCCCCTGTCACTATCTGTCAACGCTATTTTTTTTTAAATTCCCTAAACTGCCTCCTGGGGACTCCTGATCACCCCCCCACCCCTCAGATTCTCCCCAGACCCCCCCCCCTCCTGTGTACTGTATGCATCTATCCCCCTGATCACCTGTCAATCACCCGTCAATCACCCATCAATCACCCCCTGTCACTGCCACCCAACAATCAGCCCCTAACCTGCCCCATGCGAGCAATCTGATCACCCACCCACACCATTAGATCGCCCGCAAACCCGCCGTCACATCACCTCCCAAGTGTATTGTTTACATCTGTTCTCTTCTTTAAACACCCACTAATTACCCATCAATCACCCCCTATCACCACCTGTCACTGTTACCTATCAGATCAGACCCTAATCTGCCCCTTGCGGGCACCCAATCACCCGCCCACACGCTCAGATTGCCCTCAGACCCCCCCTTATCAATTCGCCAGTGCATTAATTACATCTGTTCTTCCCTGTAATAACCCACTGATCACCTGTCAATCACCTATCACCCATTAATCACCCCCTGTCACTGCCACCCATCAATCAGCCCCTAACCTGCTCCTTGCGGGCAATCTGATCACCCACCCACACCATTAGATCGCCCGCAAACCCGCCGTCAGATCACCTCCCAAGTGTATTGTTTACACCTGTTCTCTCCTCTAAAACACCCACTTATTACCCATCAATCACCCCCTGTCACTGCTACCCATCAGATTAGACCCCTATCTGCCCCTAGGGCACCCAATCACCCACCCACACCCTCAGACTCAAGCCCTGATCACCTCGCCAGTGCATTGCTTGCATCTATTCCCCCCACTAATCACACCTTGAGACACCCATCAATCACCTCCTGTCACCCCCTAGCACACCTACTCATCAGATCAGGCCTTAATTTGCCCCGTGTGGGCTCCTGATCACTCGGTCAAACCCTCAGATCCCCCTCAGACCCCCTTCCGATCACCTCCCCAGTGCATTGATTGCATCTATTTTCCCCTCTAACCACCCCGAGACACCAATCAATCACCTCCTGTCACCCCCCCTAGCACTCCTATCCATCAGATCAGGTCCAATACAACCTGTCATCTAAAAGGCCACCCTGCTTATGACCGGTTCCACAAAATTCGCCCCCTCATAGACCACCTGTCATCAAAATTTGCCGATGCTTACACCCCTGAACAGTCATTTTTAGACATTTGGTTTCCAGACTACTCACGGTTTTGGGCCCGTAAAATGCCAGTGCAGTATAGGATAAGTGACCCCTTTTTAGAAAAAAGACACCCCAAGGTATTCTGTTAGGTGTATGACGAGTTCATAGAAGATTTTATTTTTTGTCAAAAGTTAGCGGAAATTGATTTTTATTGTTTTTTCACAAAGTGTAATTTTTCACTAACTTGTGACAAAAAATAAAATCTTCTATGAACTCACCATACTCCTAATGGAATACCTTGGGGTGTCTTCTTTCTAAAATGGGGTCATTTGTGGGGTTCCTATACTGCCCTGGCATTTTAGGGGCCCTAAACCGTGAGGAGTAGTCTTGAAACCAAATGTCGCAAAATGACCTGTGAAATCCTAAAGGTACTCATTGGACTTTGGGCCCCTTAGCGCAGTTAGAGTGCAAAAAAGTGCCACACATGTGGTATCGCCGTACTCAGGAGAAGTAGTATAATGTGTTTTGGGGTGTATTTTTACACATACCCATGCTGAGTGGGAGAAATATCTCTGTAAATGGACAATTGTGTGTAAAAAAAAAAAAAAATTGTCATTTACAGAGATATTTCTCCCACCCAGCATGGGTATGTGTAAAAATACACCCCAAAACACATTATACTACTTCTCCTGAGTACGGCAATACCACATGTTTGGCACTTTTTTGCAGCCTAACTGCGCTAAGGGGTCCAAAGTCCAATGAGCACCTTTAGGCTTTACAGGGGTGCTTACAATTTAGCACCCCCCAAAATGCCAGGACAGTAAACACACCCCACAAATGACCCCATTTTGGAAAGTAGACCCTTCACGGTATTCAGAGAGGAGCATAGTGAGTCCGTGGCAGATTAATTTTTTTTTTTGTCGCAAGTTGGAAGAAATGGAAACTTTTTTTTTTTTTTTTGACACAAAGTGTCATTTTCTGCTAACTTGTGACAAAAAAATAAAATCTTCTATGAACTCACCATGCCTCTCAGTGAATACTTTGGGATGTCTTCTTTCCAAAATGGGGTCATTTGGGGGGTATTTATACTATCCTGGAATTTTAGCCCCTCATGAAACCTGACAGGTGCGCAGAAAAGTCAGAGATACTTCAAAATGGGAAAATTCACTTTTGGCACCATAGTTTGTAAACGCTATAACTTTTACCCAATCCAATAAATATACACTGAATGTTTTTTTTTTTTAATCAAAGACATGTAGCAGAATAACTTTCGCGCTCAAATGTATAGGAAATTTTACTTTATTTGAAAAATGTCAGCACAGAAAGTTAAAAAAGTCATTTTTTTGACAAAATTCATGTCTTTTTTGATGAATATAATAAAAACTAAAACCCGCAGCAGCAATCAAATAGCACCAAAAGAAAGCTTTATTAGTGACAAGAAAAGGAGGTAAAATTCATTTAGGTGGTAGGTTGTATGACCGAGCAATAAACCGTGAAAGCTGCAGTGGTCTGAATGGAAAAAAAGGCTCTGGTCCTTAAGGGGTAGAAAGACTGTAGTCCTCAAGTGGTTAAAATGTATGTGCATGTATGCAGACAAGTGTGGGCTTCATATTATTATTATTGGGAAAAATATGAACTATATTGTCAGTTCACTCCAGCAGGAGCCCCTCTCATAGTGGCGCCTCTTCGCATGTGCCTACTGTGCCTAATGAAAAATCCAGCGCTGCTCTTGTTAAGGCTGACGAGGCCTACGTACATTGAATATTTCTGAATAGAAGTTTATGAGGTCCTCCACCACCTGTCCCGGCTTATAGTTCTGGCCGTCCGTCTGGAAGAGCGTGGGGCCAAAGACGATGGCCAGATTGTGAACGTTCATCTGATTGATGCCCGAAAAGTGCTGAATGCTGAAACAAGAAAGGAGGCTGTAGGGTGATGATGCTCTATGTATGTCTCATTTATTAAAGAGGAACTGTAGTCAAAATTACGTAATGAATACATTTGTTATTTTTTTTTTTACAATATTCATTTATAGATGATTTAGTCAGTGTTTGCCCATTGTAAAATCTTTCCTCTCCCTGATTTACATTCTGACATTTATCACAGTTGGCGAGATCTTTACTGCTGCCAGGTGATCTCTGCAGAATGTTCACTTGCTAAGGGGTGGGATCCTGCATAATAAACAGCCTAGGATAAGCCTCAGTGGGAGGGCGGGGCTACATACCACATGCCAATATATAGATAAATGACGTTTTCTGATGCTGAAACCAGGATGTTTAACGTAAAAAGCTGGTATCCTGAATAATTTATTGCATTCTACTATTTGTCACTACAGGGCCTCTTTACTTAGATTCAGTAAGAAAAAAAAAAAGAATTAACAAAAACAATCATTTTGTTTTAATGAAAATTAGTTTAAGAAAGATCCCTCATTAGAGAAAAACGGGACCTGGTTATCAGGAAGCAGAGTTAACGGCCAACAAAAGTACTATTGCAAAATCAAAGTAGATCACCCATAAAGGTTTAACTCTAAACTCATTAGCAGCTTCAGTAGCGTCATCTCATTTGAGATAAGAGTGCTGCTTTTGGCCTCCGTTGGCAGAACTAGTTGTGCTGTAAATTCTTGGAATGTTTTGATCTCTCCCTGCTAATAGAAAATACAGAAACTCACAGTGCCCCCTAGTGACAAGTGGCCATAAACATACATTACAGCAGTACTAATTTTGCAGCAAGCAAATGTAGCAAATAAAATAAAAAATGTGCTAAAAATAAATTGGCCTGGAGCACTTGAAAGCCTCTAAATAAACTGGTACTATGAATTAATGGTACTATTTCACGGATCATCGTCTCATCCTATTGTTGCAGTTGATCAGAAAGGATCGTTCAGGAAAGAAATGGATAAGCAATCTGGTCTTAAAGGGAACCAGATATGGGGGAAAGATATCTGTCATTTACATCGATGGGATATCAGTCCAGTCAGCAAGCCTATAGACCCACCAGCAAGCGACGTGTCCAGTGTATATATAGGCTTGCTGCTTGGATTGATGTTACGTCGATGTAACCGACAGACCTGTTCCGCCCTGAGGAAGGGACCTGTGTGTCCTGAAACGTTGGCTTTGTGTCTGCATCAATAAACACGTATAATTTCATACATTCCATTTTTTACATTTTGGGACAAAACTGTACCAAAGAGAACCACTGCTATCTGACATGTATCTCCAGGTACCTTTATAGACCTCCCCCTCCATGGAAATTCTCTGAGTCGACATTCACGTTTATAGTGCATCAAACCTCACTAAAGGCCAAGACTACTCACCAGTGTAAGTGACGGATTAGGGCTTTCAGGGTGGCTCTGTTGACCGGTGGGAGGATTTCCAAAAGCTTCTGATAGAATCTAATCCGTTCCTCATCGTCTTTGATATCTGAGGAAGAAGAAGAAAACATCTCTGTGTAGGATATTCCACAGGACATGCCTACTTCTTAAATAAAAAAATCCCTTATTTATCTCTGGTCATAAATTTTCTTCTGCGACTGAAATAAGACCACCAAATCACCTGGTAAGTCTATAAACACAGGTGGAGCTGGCAGGATTGCAGCAGCTGAGCTCTGGGAGTGAAGAGGATGGATGTGGAAGACAACAGACAACAATCGGCAAGTAGAAAAGGAACTCTACCAGCAACGTGAGAAGAGTACGGGAGAAGCAGCAAACAGTGTCTAGTAACCTTTAAAGGATAGCTTTGTCCTAAAAATGTGGCAGAAATGATTCCCTATGTATGTACGGGGGGTAGTGCAGAGGCTTACTGCACCTCCTTTGCCCCAGCGTCAGCCTCCGTTTTGCTGCAAAGCAGGCCGTTTCGAAGTCCTGGTCGGCAGCATTTACGCAGGAGTACGCATGCACTCCCACGGGAAGATGTACCTGGTGCACGTGCCCTCTGACCTGGACAAACTTTGTTGTGCATGCTCAGTAGATCTGCTTGGGCACCTTGCGACTGCACTCCCCGCCGACCTCAAGTCCAGTGTGCGTGCACGACGGGTACATCTTCAATGGACATACTGCACATGCTCCCACCAGGACATCGGAACGAACTGCTTTGCATGGAAACGGAGGCTGACGCCAGGGCAAGGCAGGTGTGGTAAGCTTCTGCACTACTCCCCCAGGGCTGGATTTACCATAAGGCAATGTAGGCACGTGCCTACAGGCGCCTGATCATAAAAGGCGGCTCACTCCCCTCCGCAAGTGCCTCCCTCCCTCCTTCTCTAGGAGTCCTGATGAGAGTGGGAATGAGAGGTTACTCACCCAGCTCTCAGTATTCCACTTAGGAAATCTCCTTTCAGTCAGGAGCACTTCTAGCTACTTAATACTGAGGGTACCCCTGGCTACCTACTACATGGGGACACCTCTAGCTACTTAATATTGAGGGTACTTCTGGGTACCCAATACTTGTAGCTACCTATGATGGGCAAGGGAAGTAAGGGAGGAGGCAGGGGAGGACTGGCCAGGGGGGGAGGAAGGATATTCCCCCCCCCAGGCTGCCTCTCATTTAATGATTTAGGGTTGGTACAGTGCCTGGTACATTCATTTTTTTGTATAAGGCAATGTGAACCACTAGGCTGGCTGAGGGATGTAAACACCCAATTACAGAGCAGTTAGAGGGCGGGCAAGCTGGTAAATGTACACAGTAAGATTCAGAGCAGAGACTTGCCTGCAGGGTCCTTGGGAAAAAAATGTGTCTGGTCTCTCACCATTGTTAAAATGACTGCATGTGTACAGCTACATAGGCTATTATCTAGGTTGAAAAGTATTCGACGCCGATCCACTAACCATTTCAATAACTATTATTGAATCGGATAAAAATCTGTGCCGCTACAAACACACCCAATCGAAGATTTGACTGATTTTGGGTGGAAATTGGTTGAATGCATCAATCGGAGATGCTGGGAAATCTCGGGCTGATGTGGTCGATCAAGTGCGACAATCATGAACACAATGGAAACCCCAGCCATTGTAATTCAAAATGTATTATGTACCCCCAGTGCCAGTGCATTTATACTTTACCTGTCTCTGTTCCTCAAGTGTCCTTGCTGTATTTCCCACGTGGCTACCGGCATATAACACGTGGCGTACGTGTGTCACGTCATTTGGGCCCGGGCTGCCATGAAAACGGGCCTCTAGATTGTGTTTTCCCTCCAGGCCAAAAGGTCCCAGTCCTCCCCTGGGAGGAGGAGTGACAACTGGGACACTTTTGGTGCGGTTTGGTGGGTGTTTGTAGGTTCATGGAAGGAGAAGTCTAGGGTGCCAGGCAGGGGCGTTCCTAGGGTCCTTGGAGATCAGTGGCACCTGGGGGCACTAGGCGGGGGCTACGTGCGGCGCGCGCAGCGCGCCGCGGCAAAAAATGGGCGTGGTCATGCAGTGAGTGGGTGTGGCCATGGGTGGGGCCAATCGTACATTAGATTAGGACAGTGGTGGCAAACTTTTTGGAGGCCCAAACTGCAACCCACAAGTCACTTATCTATCGCAAAGTGGCAACAGCAATTTAAACTAAATACTATACAAACGTTTTAACACATACATGAACATTATGGAAAATCCAAGTTGAAAAACTGAAAAGATAAACAATTTCATCCATCCTACTCCTGAAAAAATATATTCATTTTTTTTAGAACCTCCCAGTTTTATTTTCTGTTTTAAAAAGGTAAAAAAGTAGGTTTAATGCTATTGTCTCATATGATGATGATGATTCAGCTTTTCCCATAGTCTCGCAGTTAGCAATCATGTGACCCCCAACAAGACAAATTCAGCAATCATGAGGCCTCCCATCAAGACAAATTCAGAAATCATGAGGCCTCCCATCAAGACAAATTCAGAAATCATGAGGCCCTTATCAAGACAAATTCAGAAATCATGAGACCATCAACAAGACAAATTCATCAATCATGAGGCCCCCAACAAGACAAAGTCAGCAAGCATGAGGCCCCCAACAAGACAAATTCAGCAATCATGAGGCCCCCAACAAATCATGAGGCACCCAACAAGACAAATTCAGCAATCTTGAGGCCCTCAAGACAAATTCAGCAATCATGAGGCCCCCAACAAGACAAATTCAGCAGTCATGAGGCACATAAATAGACAGCATTTCACATAAATAGGCAGAATGCCCCCTTAATATGGTAGACACCCCTCACCTGGCTTCTGAATTCTCCTCTACTGGCTGCTGTACCTGGCAATACTGGTTTTGGCTGGATTGGGGATGATGTGTGGGCTGAAAGGCCTTGCAGTGATGCTGTGGCCTGGCTGGCGGTGATGCTGTGGCCGGGTTGGATGGCGGTGATGCTGTGGCTGGGTTGGCTGGCGGTGATGCTGGGCTGTGCTTGGCTGGTTGAAGTAAATGCTGGCCTGACTGGTGGTGATGCTGTGGCCTTTTTGATAGTGATTCTGGGCTGGTTGGCTGGTGGTGATGCTGGGCTGGCTGGCCTGGATAGTTTAGGTAGCGACAGGTGCCCCCTAGTTAAGGTAGCGCCAGGAGTACCCCAATTTAGGTAGTGACAGGAGACCCCCAGTTCAGTTAGTGACAGGAGCCCCCCAGTGTAGGCAGTGACAGGCACCCCCCAGTTAGGTAGTGACAGGCACCCCCCAGTTAGGTAGTGAGTGACAGGGACCCCCAGTTGGGTAGTGAGTGACAGCAGGGACCCCCAGTTGGGTAGTGAGTGACAGCAGGGACCCCCAGTTGGTGAGTGACAGCAGGGACCAGGGCCGGATTACCAACCAGGCAACAAAAGCAGTCGCTTGGGGCTCCATTCAGAGTCAAAGGGGCCCCATCAGCACATAAACCAGCCTTCGCCATCCTGTCAGCAGTGGCTGGATGGTATAATGGTTAAGTGGACTCTGAGCAGTGCAGTAACTATGGAAAGATGCACATCATTTTAAAGCGCTCTTTCTCCTCTTTCCAATGATATATAAACCCACCACCTGGCTAGTGGCTACTACTGGGCTGGCTGCGGGGTGGCTAGCTGGCTCCACTCTACCCTCCTCCACCCCAAACCTCCCACCTGGCTAGTGGCTACTACTGGGCTGGCTGCGGGGTGGCTAGCTGGCTCCACTCGCCCCTCCTCCACCCCAAACCCCCCACCTGGCTAGTGGCAACTACTGGGCTGCCTGAGGGGTGGCTGTGTGTGGCTAAATGGCTCCACTCTCCCCTCCTCCACCCCAAACCCCCCACCTGGCTAGTGGCTACTGCTGGGCTGGCTTCAGGGTGGCTAGCTGGCTCTGGCTGCAGTGCTGCACCCTCTCATCTCCCCCCTCCCCACCAAACCCCCACCACTTGCATTTGCTGGGTGCACTGCTGCCACTTACTGTGTGAATACAATCATTCCTGTATGACTGGCTGCGGTGTTCTGCTGGGTGCTGGCTGCAGGGTGGGTGGTCTCTCTGGCATCTGCCTGGCTGCAGGCTTGCTTCCTTCCTTGTCCTGTCAGTCCACTGTCTGCTGCTCTGACTCTGGAACTTGAGGAGGCACTGTGGGGGGCACCGGCCGGGTGATGCAGACTGAGGCGGCAAAGTCTGAGGAGGCGGCGGCCAGATGGTGGTCTGCTCTGCAGCTTTGTGGTGGAGGCGCGTGGAGCAGCCTGGCGGCGAGCAGATGCTTTGTTTGGCGGGTGGCCGGGTGCGGAAGCCGGCGCCGCCAATATGATGCCATGCCATGTGCTGCCTGGGTCGGGTCTGCGGGTCAGACTCCGTGCAGGGGGCGGAGCTAGTCACGCTCCATGGCTCCACCCCCCTGCCTTTCAATGGATCGCCACGCCCCCTGCCAGGTGCTCCTCCGCTTCTGATTGGAGCACGGGGCGGCAGGGGGCGGATCAAGGCAGCGTATGCTGCCTGTCACTTCTCAAGTTGATGTCGGGAGCCGGAAATGTGAGCGGCCGCCGTATCGAGCGAACGGCGGCCGCGTTGAGCCATAACGCTGTGCGGCTGTGCCCAAACATTCGGGGCACCTGTGTTGGGCACCCAATAATCGAAGATCAGGGGCACCTTACGCCAGGTTCGTGGCACGGGCCACGAATCTACAGCGCTAGGAACGCCCCTGGTGCCAGGACATCTGTGCAATAGGCTCCTGTGATGTAAATCCAGGACTGTACTCCCCGCACACACAGGGCCATTTTTGACATATTTTTTGCAGGTAACCTTTAACCTTGGAAATAAAAATGTACAACATTCATTCATTATCTCTATTCTTACAGTACAGGTAGTCCCCGGTGAACAAACTAGATAGAGACTGTAGATTGGCTCTTAACCTGAATCCTTTTCTAAATCTCAACACTGTGCCATCTCTGTCCCCTGTACCTCATCTATGCCTTCCCCTGTACCTCCAGTGTCCCCCTCTGTGCCATCTCTGTCCCCTGTACCTCATCTATGCCTTCCCCTGTGCCTCTAGTGTCTCCCGCTGTGCCACCTCTGTTCCCCTGTGTCTCCCTCTGTGCCACCTCTGCCTACTACCTGTGTCACCTCTGTTTCCCTGTGTCCCCCTCTGTGCCACCTCTGCCTACTACCTGTGCCATCTCTGTCCCCTGTACCTCATCTATGCCTTCCCCTGTGCCTCTAGTGTCTCCCGCTGTGCCACCTCTGTTCCCCTGTGTCCCCCTCTGTGCCACCTCTGCCTACTACCTGTGTCACCTCTGTTTCCCTGTGTCCCCCTCTGTGCCACCTCTGCCTACTACCTGTGCCATCTCTGTCCCCTGTACCTCATCTATGCCTTCCCCTGTGCCTCTAGTGTCTCCCGCTGTGCCACCTCTGTTCCCCTGTGTCTCCCTCTGTGCCACCTCTGCCTACTACCTGTGTCACCTCTGTTTCCCTGTGTCCCCCTCTGTGCCACCTCTGCCTACTACCTGTGCCATCTCTGTCCCCTGTACCTCATCTATGCCTTCCCCTGTGCCTCTAGTGTCTCCCGCTGTGCCACCTCTGTTCCCCTGTGTCTCCCTCTGTGCCACCTCTGCCTACTACCTGTGTCACCTCTGTTTCCCTGTGTCCCCCTCTGTGCCACCTCTGCCTACTACCTGTGTCACCTCTGTTTCCCTGTGTCCCCCTCTGTGCCACCTCTGCCTACTACCTGTGCCATCTCTGTCCCCTGTACCTCATCTATGCCTTCCCCTGTGCCTCTAGTGTCTCCCGCTGTGCCACCTCTGTTCCCCTGTGTCCCCCTCTGTGCCACCTCTGCCTACTACCTGTGTCACCTCTGTTTCCCTGTGTCCCCCTCTGTGCCACCTCTGCCTACTACCTGTGCCATCTCTGTCCCCTGTACCTCATCTATGCCTTCCCCTGTGCCTCTAGTGTCTCCCGCTGTGCCACCTCTGTTCCCCTGTGTCTCCCTCTGTGCCACCTCTGCCTACTACCTGTGTCACCTCTGTTTACCTGTTCCCTTAGCACCCCACTCTGTGCCACCTCTGCCCCCCTTTGGGCCTCCTTCTGTCCTAGTGATGATCGTGATGTGCCAATTCTGAAATTACGATTATACATAGTTACATTTTTGAAATTGAATAAATTCTTTCAAAACTAAGGAAATGTTTATTTTAACTAATAAAAAAAAAATCACAGCTTGTCTGCTTTGTTATCAGCACGTTACCATAGTACTAGGGCTAGTACGAACTGAAGTCAACTCGCAGGCTACCTTTTTGGACAATCTGTCATTCTAATGGATTTCTCGATCAGTGAATGATTGGTTAGGCATGAATAAACTATATACACACATGCATGAGGACACTTCTGAGTGATTTTCCAATACAAGTCAGTTCCCACAGCCTCTTCTGTAGAACAATCAGTCAGCTGCACATGGTGAACATTTATCTGAAGATCCGATTGCTCAAGAACCAAGAAAACAATCGCTTATTGCTGGTTTTATTATTTATTATTATTTAGTATTTATATAGCACTGACATCTTCTGCAGCGCTGTACAGAGTATATTGTCTTGCCACTTAACTGTCCCTCATAGGAGCTCACAATCTAATCCCTACCATAGTCATATGTCTAGGCAGGGGAGGACTGGGACCTTTTGGCCTGGGGGGAAAACAAACTAGAGGCCCATGTTCATGGCAGCCTCAGCCCAAATGGTCCCCCCACACACACTTACTGTATATCCAAAGAGGGACTGTCCCTTCAAAAGAGGGAAAGTTGGGAGCTATGATGGTAAGAGAGCAGACAGTTTTTTTTCCACAGACCCTCCAGGCAAGCCTCTGCTCTGCATCATGCTGTGTATATTTATTTCCCGCCCTCTAATTGCTAATTGGGCTTTTACTTCCCTCAGCCAACCTAGTGGTTCATATTGTCTTATACAATAACCTGAATGCAACAGGCCACGCACCAGCCCTAAATCATTAAGGGCTTGTTTCCACTGTTGCGACGCGATTCGCCGGCATTTCGACGCTTGTAAAAACGCATGCGGATGCGTTTCTGCATGCGTTTTTACCCGCGATTTCGCGTGCGATTTCGCATGGCAGGGTGCCATGCGAAATTAACCATGACACTGCCAGGGCAAAATAACATTGGAAAAGGTGCGAAATCGCACGCGAATCGCGGGTAAAAACGCATGTAAAAAACGCATGCGTTTTTACTATTAAATACATTAGCGGCGATTCGCACGTATTCCTGACGCAGGCGAAATCGTTGGCTCTTTTGTGCGTTTTTTTACCGCTGAAAAAAACGCACCTCAACAACGCTACAGTGGAAACAGGCCCATCCACTTGCATTACATGTGCGGATCTGCATGCGTTGGACGCATGCAGATTCGCGATAGTGGGAACGAGCCCTAAATGAGAGGCATCCTGGGGGGAAATCTCCCCCCTTCCCCCCTGGCCAGTCCTCCCCTGTGTCTAGGTTGTATGTATCGTGTAGTGTGTGTATCGTAGTCAAGGGCCAATTTAGGGAGAAGCCAATTAACTTATCTGTATGCTTTTGGGATGTGGGAGGAAACAGGAATGTCCAGAGGAAACCCACACAGACACAGGGACAACATACAAACTCCGTGCAGATAGTGCCCTGGCTGGGATTACAACCGGGGACCCAGCGCTGCAAGGGGAGAGCGCTAACCACTACGCCACCGTGCTGCCCATGTTTTAAAGGGAACCTGAACTGAGTAAAATGATTTAAAATAAACACACAAGGTAACTTCAAATGAACATTACATAGTTACCTTGCCATCAGTTCCTCTCAGAAGCTCACCATTTGCTTCTGACAATGATCCCTTCCAGTTCTGACAACACTGTCAGAACTGAAATATATCAGTTGTTGTCAGTTATACATCAGTTGCTGTCAGTTATATATCAGTTGCTGTCAGGTACAGCTGAGAGAAGAACTGATGTGTCCATGTTTCTCTATGGCTCAAGTGGGCGATATTACAGTTTAACTGTGTGCTGACCAGGAAGCTGTTATGGAGTAATGGCCATTTTCAAAATGGAGGACGGAGAATTCCATTGATCACAGTGGACAACCAGGACGCAGGAGAGGAGAAAGAGATTGAGGAGTAGACTACACAGCAGGTAAGTATGACTTGTGTATGCTTATTTTGACTTAATTTTCAGTACAGGTTTTCTTTAAGGTAAGTTGGCAGAAAATGTCATTTCAATTAGGAATGGTTTGTATAGCGATGAGCCTGGAGACCAGGGAGACAGAATTTAGAGGAGCCTGTGGACCGCTGAGACAAAACAGATGGTAATGTAATGGTGATGTTGGCCAATGGAAAGAAAAGCTCAGAAAGTAAGTTAATTTCACACAGTGACTCTATGGCCTAGTGCACACCAGAGCGGTTCGGCTGCGTTTTGCGATCCGCTTGCGGCTGCGGATACGCTTGGGTAATGTATTTCAATGGGCTGGTGCACACCAGAGCGGGAGGCGTTTTGCTGAAACGCATCCTCCCGAGGTGAGGCATTTTTTGGATTGTGGATGCGTTTCTGCCTCAATGTTAAGTATAGGAAAAACGCAAACCGCTCTGAAAAACGCCTGTTCAGAGCGGTTTTGCAGGCGTTTTTGTTACAGAAGCTGTTCAGTAACAGCTTTACTGTAACAATATATGAAATCTACTACACCAAAACCGCTACACAAAACCGCATAATGCTAGCTGAAACGCTGCAGAAAAATAAGAAAAAGCGTTTCAAAATCTGCTAGCATTTTGCGGATCTGCTAGCGGT